>NC_139838.1:29739634-30269634 GCF_963691815.1 Echiichthys vipera
GAGAGAGAGAGAGAGAGAGAGAGAGAGAGAGAGAGAGAGAGAGAGACGCACACACACACACACAGGAAGTGATGATTTCACCTTTTTCAGGTCAGGATTTTTGTTTGGACACAAATTAAATTTTGTTTAAAGCTTTTTGTTTCGGACAGAAATTAAATAAAAAGATACAAATTAAATTAAATTAAAGCATTTTGAAGGATTTCAAAGCAGGAACCCGAGCTGTGACGTCATTAATGAGTAAATACCAATGATTTAAATGACACGTGATGATGTTTGTGTGTCTGTTTTTAATTAATGATTATTTTTTTAATAGAAACTGGAAAACGTCACAGAGAGGGGTTCGGTCTGTGGACAGTGACGCGCTGCCGCCCCCTGCTGGACATGTGACGTCACTGAGCTGCTGTTTTAACCTCACACTACAATAATAAGTGACAGTTGATTTTAATATAAAACATCCTTTCAGAATAAAACACAAACAAATCAAAGGAGTTTTAGTTCATTCATGAAAGAATAGAGAAGATTTTAAGACATTTGAATGTTTTGATTATTATGTTTTTAATACTTCTTCTCTTTTATCTGTTGTTTTATTTTCCACCTTTTCATTTTGAGCAAATTTCACGTTGCTCTTAACGATGGAAGTGACGTCACATGTGACGCGGCGCCTCCGCGGAGAGAAAAACAGGTTTTTATTTGTGGAAGTCAGTGAAAAAATATCTCATCTCATCTTCAGCCTCTTATCCGGGGTCGGGTCTCGGGGGCAGCAGCTTTAGCAGGGGACCCCAAACTTCCCTTTCCCCGGGCCACATTAACCAGCTCTAACTGGGGGATCCTGAGGCGTTCCCAGGCCAGTGTGGAGATCTAATCTCTCCACCTGGTCCTGGGTCTTCCCCGAGGCCTCCTCCCAGCTGGACGACCATTTGTTTGACATGTTCCAAAGTAACGTTTGTCCCTGAACAGTAATCTGCTCATTTATGACCCAAGAACTAAATTTAGTGCATTGAATCTATTTCTCTGGACTCTGGTGGTGTGGTGGTTAGCACTGTAGCCTCAAAACAAGAGGGTTCCTGGTTTGAATCCTGGCTGGGGCCCTTCTGTGTGGCGTTTGCATGTTCTCCCCGTGTCTGCGTGGGTTTTCCCCGGGAAAGGGAAGTTTGGGGTCCCCTGCTGAAGCTGCTGCCCCTGAGACCCGACCCCGGATAAGAGGCTGGAGATGAAGATGAGATATATATATATATGATTTTGAATGTGTGAGCGGGTTGTTACGTTACTTTAAAGTGACACCCTCACGACTCTCTCGTTGTCGAACCGCCTCAGGACGAATTTTTCTGACGAATCCAAAGGATTTCGTGACGTTTTGCTCCAGAGTCTCGATGCTGATAAAAAAATATCCTGGAGGAAACTCTGAAATTAGAGGAAGAGCCGCACCGATCCAGTTTTTCCCTCCTGTTTAATGAATGAAGCGTAACCATGATCCATGTGAGTGAAGGCGTCAGACACGAACTTTAAGCCTGGTTACAAAAAAGGTGACGAAAAGAACACAGATATAAATTTACTTTATAACATTTATAACCGATAAAGTGTATTTTTTACCACAAACTGAACAACTGCACGGTTTCTCTCCTGCGAGGTTCTCTACGACACGACGCCGACACTTCAGGGAACCTTTGTGTTCATGTGTTTCCTTTAATGACAGCAGTCAAAATAACAACTGAACATTTATTTGAACTGTACATTGAACTCAACATTGGAACATTTCCATCTTATGACAATTATCCCCCGTGTGCAGCTTTGGTCGGTGCATTTCCATTAAGTTTAAAAACCTGGTTACGGTCAGACTCCGGTTCCTCAAACACCATGGAAACATCGTACCACTGGTCAAATCAGAGTCCTCATCCCCCCGGTGCGGACCAAGAGAACTCCTTCAGTCCCTGATTCTTCCTCATGGGAACAGCGTTCTCGGAGTAACATCGCGTTACGCGTCTGCACATGCTCCGTCGGTTTGAACTGCCCCTCCCACTCCGCAGAGGTAGTTTTTGACCCGGGAAGAGAAGAGATCAGGAAGCAACGGCGCTGAAACAACGTGATTATAAAAAAAACAGGAAAAGATGGAGGACTTCGCCCACGGCAACGAACATCACTACCAAGAAGACTCAGTTCTCTCATAGTTTTGTCAAAGAGTTTCCAAGTTGTTGTGATGTTGAAAAAGGTCGACTGGAAGAAAAAGCCGTATTCCCCCCAGTTGCACGTTGGCACAGCGCCTCCTACTGCACAGGAGGTCGAGTTATTCCTGTAATTTCCCCATGACCTCTTTCATGTGTCCGCGGGGAACTTCAATAACCTGATTGTTCCCTTAACCAGGGTGAAACTATACTCTGGTCCCTGCTGTGCATAAAAACACTGCAGTGTATCGTTCTGGGCTTCTGAAGGAACATCACCAGAGTCAGAAATCGCCCATTTATCGAGATCCACACGCAGGCTTCCAGATGGTCTCCATGAAGCCAACTGCGCACGTGTCTGTGTGTCTGTATGTGTGTGTGTGTGGGAGCACACGCATCAGGAAACTCCGGCGTGCACGATACAGAAAGCAGAGGAGAAACGTCAGAACGGACACACTGTGGCGTAGGTTGGGTTCTTTCTTGTCCCCAAGGGGAAAATCGTTTTCACGCGTCAGTGGTTTTTATAAGTTGTGTAAATAAGATAAATTACATCAGGCTGTTTTGTTTGTTTATTACGAGGACATGACATCGACCTGTTCTGTAGGAAAAGTATCCTTAAATGACTTCTGTTGTGATTTGGCGCTAAATAGAAAATAAAATGAGCTTTACCTTTGGGGGTGGGGCGATTTCATTTTACAGCGTTACAGCAACACGACGCCAGTCACTCGTGCTCTGTCTCTGTTCTGCCGGAATTCTCTCCGCGGATGTGGACGCAACAGGATTCTGACTGCAGTTCACTGACGGCCTCAGGTGTCGCTAATGGAAGTTTTCTGGGTGTTAAAGAGGGAAGCTCGTACGGTTTCAACATTGCTGCTAATTCAGCTCAAACAAAGCGATGAATGGGGATATAAAATATGTTTGGACCATTTAAAACAACTCAAATCAATCTGTAATACCAACAAAGGGCAGCACACAGACGACAACAAAATAACAGTGATAAATAAAATCAGAGTTTAAATGTTTATGTAGTTTAATCTGAGTTTTAATCAAAGGCTTGTTTTAAGTCCGTATCAGTATTGGGTCTGACAGTTAACAGCTGATCAGTGTCGAAACAAATCTTGCTCTCAGTACTAAACAAAACTGCCTCGACAAGAATATCTTCACTTAGTTCTTCTCTCACAAACACATTAATGTTTGTTTCCCGCGCACACACTGCAGGTCAATGTTCCTCTCCTGTGTGAACGCTCAGGTGTCGCCTCAAATCTCCCTTACGTGCAAAACTTTTACTACACACTGAGCAACTAAATGGTTTCTCCCCTGTGTGAACAGCCAAGTGTCCTTGCAAATCTCCCTTACGTGCAAAACTTTTATTACAAACTGAGCAACTAAAGGGTTTCTCCCCCGAGTGGACTGTCAAGTGTCCTCTCAGAGTTTCCTTTTGTGCAAAGCTTTTGCTACAGATTGAACACGTGAATGGTTTCTCCCCCGTGTGAACATGCAAGTGTCGTCTTAAATCCCTATGTTGCGCGTATGATTTGCTACAAACTGTACAACTAAATGGTTTCTCCCCTGTGTGAGCTAGCAAGTGTTGTCTCAGATTTTGCTTTAGTGTGAACGTTTTGCTACAAACTGAACAACTAAATGGTTTCTCCCCTGTGTGAACAGTCATGTGTCCTCTCAAAGTTTCCTTCTGAGCAAAGCTTTTACTACAGACTGAACATGTGAATGGTTTCTCCCCTGTGTGAACACGCGAGTGTCGCCTTAAATCACCTTGTTGGGCAAATCTTTTATTACAAACTGAACAACTAAAGGGTTTCTCCCCAGTGTGGACAGTCAAGTGCTGTTTCAGATGTTGCTTAATTGTAAATCTTTTACTACAAAGCGAACAACTAAATGGTTTCTCCCCCGTGTGACCACTGAAGTGCTGCCTCAAAGTTTTTTTCTGAGCGAAACTTTTACAACAAATTGAACAACTAAATGGTTTCGCCCCAGTGTGAACCGTCAAGTGTTGTCTCAAGTTACTTTGGTCTGCAAATCTTTTATTACAAACTGAACAACTAAATGGTTTCTCCCCTGTGTGGAGAGGCAAGTGTCGTCTCAGATGACTACGGTCTGCAAATTTTTTACTACAAATTGAACAACTAAATGGTTTCTCTCCTGTGTGGACAGTTAAATGTCGTCTCAGGTCTCCCTTATGCGAAAATCTTTTACTACAAACTGAACAACTAAATGGTTTCTCTCCTGTTTGGATTCCAATGCGTTTCTTTAGACATTGTTCAAAGCTTTCAGTACATTCAAAGGAGATAACTGATGCTTCTCCAGTATTAGGCTCCACATCACTTACAGGTTCTTCATTGTTCTGCAGAGGGTTTGAACCTGACTGAGGTTCCTGAGGCTCCTCCCAATCTCTACTGTCATCAGTCTCACAGTCAGAGGAGTCATGGTCAGCTGCTTGTAAAGGACGATCTGGTTCAGGTCCTCCACAGTCATCTCCATCAGCTTCTGTTCTCTCTGCCTCTCTGTTCTCCTCAGTGTCTCTTTCATGGAGCTGTGAGGACTGAGCTGCTTCTTCTTCTTCTTCTTCTTCACTCTTCACAGAGACAGAAATTATTGTGAACTTGGTATCAGCCTCCTCCAGACGTTGAATCTGCTCTCCCTCCTGACTGATCCCGAGTTCCTCCTGTTCCTCTTTAATGTGTGGGGGCTCTGGGTCCTCCTGGTCCAGACTGGAGCTCCACTCCTGCTGCTCAGTGAGAACCTCTTCTTTAACCACCGACAGCTGCTGGACGTCTGTGGAGAGTAATGAAACACAAACACACATCTTACAAAATCACTAACGACCTTCTAATAGCTTCAGACAAAGGACTTGTCTCTGTACTCTGCCTTCGACACCATTGGCCATCGCATCCTGCTACAGAGACCGGAGCATCTGATCGGCATTAAAGGAACCGCACTGAGCTGGTTTAAGTCTTATTTATCAGATAGTCTCAGTTTGTACATGTTAACGACAAATCCTCCATTCACACTAAAGTCAGTCACGGAGTCCCACAGGGTTCTGTCCTTGGACCGATTCTATTCACCCTATATATGCTTCCCTCAGGAAATATTATATGAATGAATTAATTCATTTATTCATTTAAAACAGGGATAATGCACAAAAAATAACCTCGTAAAACAAGAAGAGATGCTTTGAGCCAGGTTGTAGCAACACATGCTAATTTACGCCTGTAGTCCCTGGGCAGGTAAAGTGGGAGCAGGAGGAAGCACTTAAACTTTCATTGCAATGCTGATGACACACAATTGTATTTGTCGATCAAACCAGAAGAAACCGATAAGTTAGATAAACTTCAAATGTGCATTAAGGAAATAAAAAGCTGGATGACCGGCAATTAAAAAATTGAAGTTATTGTACTTGGCCTTAAAGGCCTCCGACACTCAATAGCTAAAGATATTGTTACTCTGGATCAGGGTTGGGCAGTTCTGGTCCTGGAGGGCCACTGTCCTGCATGTTTTAGGTTTCTCTCTGCTCCGACACACCTGAGTCTGATGCTCTGCTCGTTATCAAGCAGCTGATGCTCGCCACAGTTTGATTATTGTCAGACTCAGGTGTGTTAGACTCAGGTGTGTCAGACTCAGGTGTGTCAGACTCAGGTGTGTCAGACTCAGGTGTGTCAGACTCAGGTGTGTTAGACTCAGGTGTGTTAGACTCAGGTGTGTTAGACTCAGGTGTGTTAGACTCAGGTGTGTCAGACTCAGGTGTGTTAGACTCAGGTGTGTCAGACTCAGGTGTGTCAGACTCAGGTGTGTCAGACTCAGGTGTGTCAGACTCAGGTGTGTCAGACTCAGGTGTGTCAGACTCAGGTGTGTCAGACTCAGGTGTGTCAGACTCAGGTGTGTCAGACTCAGGTGTGTCAGACTCAGGTGTGTCAGACTCAGGTGTGTCAGACCCAGGTGTGTTAGAGTAGGGAGGAACCTAAAACATACAGGACAGTGGCTCTCCAGGACCTGAATTGCCCACCCCTGCCCTGGATGATGTATCCTTAGTATCCTTACTGTGTTCTGCGATCTGGGTGTCCTTCCATTCTCACATTAAACAACAAGGACTGCATATTTTCACCTGCGTAATATTGAGAAAATTAGGAACATTGTGTCTCAGAAGGATGCAGAAAAACTAGTCCATGCATTTGTTCCTTCTAGGCTGAACTACTGCAACTCCTTATTATCAGGCTGCTCCAATAAGTCTGTTAAGAGTCTCCAGTTAGTGTGTGTGTGTGTGTGTGCGTGTGTGTGTCTGTTAAGAGTCTCCAGTTGGTCCAAAACGCTGCAGCTCGTGTTCTGACTAAAACACACCGAAGAGAACATGTTTCTCCTGAGTTAGCTTCTCTGATCGCCTCAGACGGGACCACACACCCCTGAGGAGGCGTAAACCTGTCAGCGGCCTCGGGCTCGCTCTTATTCTGGAGCTGTTAAAAGTCCTGAGGGAGCAGAAACATCCTGACAGATGCAAACTCTGCAGACATGACTGCCTCCACCTCCGACACTTTCTCAACTGTGAGGAGACGTGATGCACATTTTTACAACTGTTACTTTATGTTTATGTCCCCAAAGCTTCAATGGGCCCTTTTTTTAAATCGCTCCTCCAGGACAAATAAAGTGCTTTCAATTCAATATAAACTGAATTTATTAAGACTGCCATTATTCTTGTTCTTATTGTTCTTATTTTATTTATTATAATTTTGTGCAATTTCTTTTAATTATTATTATTATTATTATTGTTGTTGTTATAACTATTATTATATAATATCATTTTTTTTAATTATTCATTATACTTTTGTACAATTTCTACTTATCCTTATTGTTATTAGTTATTATATTATATATATTCTTATTATATATTATAATTTTGTGCAAATTCTTTGATTTATTATGTATTATTTTATTATTACTTTTATTATTTATTGTTATTATTCAGTTATGATTTAAAAAAATACTTATTATAATTTTGTACAATTTCTTCCTATTATTATATGTTTTATGATTTATTATGTATTATTTTATTATTATTATTGTTGTTATTGACTGCTGCACGCTCACTCTCCACTCATCATTCATTATCCACATAAATCCCAAATATGCATGTATGAAAGATCAGTATAACATCAGTATGACATGTTTAGCTCCTCCTGTATTTGCAGTTAGACGCTTTCAGATTAATTAAATATTTGTCTGTGTGTAAAATATGAATCAGATCTTCTGCTTAGCTGAGAACAACAGTCGACAGCGCGTCTTAACTCATTATTTTTATTCTAGAAGCTAAAAGTTGAGTTCTGTTTCCTCTGACACAAAATGACCAGAGAGAGTCACAACAACGACATAGACGTGTAAAATGTGTACAAAAAGATGCAAAATGACTAAAAATAGATGAAAACCACCACAAAAAGATGCAAAATGACTAAAAATAGATGCAAAACCAGCACAAAAAGATGCAAAATGACTAAAAATAGATGCAAAACCACCACAAAAAGATGCAAAATGACTAAAAATAGATGCAGAACCAGCACAAAAAGATGCAAAATGACTAAAAATAGATGAAAACAGTCACAGACAGAGAAACCGACTACAAAAGGAGGTAAAACGACCACAAACGGAAACAAAAGGACTAAAGTCGACTCTGTGGATGCGGGCTCCTGGTTCGAGTCCCCGTGTCGGCGTCAGAACCCGCCTCGGTCCCATATTTATTTAAATGTCTCTTACTTTGGGTCTGAAGAGCTGAACACACCCCGGAGCAGGTCTCCTGGGGCTCCGCGTCCATCTCCGCTCCTCCTCTGGTCCCTTTGTGCCTCTGTTGTTGCTGTTAGCCGGCTGTGCTAACCGTGCTAACCGTGCTAACAGTGCTAACCGTGCTTCTGGACGCGTCGCAGAGTAAACACGTGTCGCTTCTTGTCTCGTTGGTTCCTGAATTCTCACTTTAAGGTTCGCTGAAGTGAAAGTGTCTTAGTTTAACAACTTAAACGTCAGGTTCGGTCACAATTAGAAGAATTCTCAGCTAACGTTTGCACACATCAGCGCCACCGCCGCCATTTTGTGCTTCTTCTTCTTCTTCTTCTTCGTCTGTTTTTTACCCCGCGGTTGACAAACAGCTTTTGGGCGCATCACCGCCACCACCTGGTTTGGAGGGCGGATCAAACAACCTGAGACATTTACAGGTGTTTCACTTATTTAATAAAAGAAACAATCAAATAAAAATCAACCAGAAATAAACCAATAACATGGAAATAAATTAAATATATAAAAAATGTAATATATATATATATAATAAAGTCCCCATCATGATAATAATAACCTTCATCTTCAGCCTCTTATCTGGGGTCAGGTCTCGGGGGCAGCAGCTCCAGCAGGGGACCCCAAACTTCCCTTTCCCGGGCCACATTAACCAGCTCTAACTGGGGGATCCCGAGGCGTTCCCCGGCCAGTGTGGAGATCTAATCTCTCCACCTGGTCCTGGGTCTTCCCCGAGGCCTCCTCCCAGCTGGACGTGCCTGGAACACCTCCCTAGGGAGGCGCCCAGGGTTCATCCTTACCAGATGATCCTGAACCACCTCAACTGGCTCCTTTCAACGCAAAGGAGCAGCGGCTCTACTCCGAGTTCCTCACGGATGCTGAACTTCTCCCCCTCTCTCTAAGGGAGACTCCAGCCCCCTCCTGAGGAAACACAGAGAAAACCGAGAATGTCAAAACAAAAAAAAGGTGATTAGAAAGGAAAAAACTGTGCTGACACTTTCCTGAGCCTTGCAATGTTAGCGAGAGCACAGATGAGGCAGGACCAGGACCAGGACCAGGACCAGGATGTGCATGAGGTCAAAGAGGGGAGATGCATTTAAACAGTATGTATCAACATTTATTGTTTCAGACACTTTTGAACAAGTTACACAATCAAACTTTCTTTTGGTTTGTGTTAAATTAAACACACATTCAATCACATTTAAACAGAAAACGTTTTGAACAAGAACTCCTCTGATTCTCTTACATTTTATCCATCTTATTTATTTCTCTAGCAACATTGTATCTTTGTATCTAAAAGTGCTATTGTATTTAATTGGTTTGCTCAACAACGCCACCTGGGAATTGCACCCCAGAAAAGAAAAACATCAAACAATCTACAAAGCCTGGAATTACAAAAAACAGTTAGAGTAGGATCATTGCTACGTTCCTGTGTATTGCTGTGCAGCGATACTAATATGTCCAAAAAGATGAGTGGCAAATGAACAACTTTAGCTTTAGGGAAGTTTGTTGTTTTTAGACATTAGTGGGTAAGTGAGAGAAATGCTGTATTGGCCCAAATATAAGACAGGTTTTTTCTGCCTCTCTGTTCTCCTCAGTTTGACTCTAACGACCGACACATTTATGGTCTTTGACCTGATGACGCCGAGCAAATCTTTTGTGACAAACACTGCAGCTGAAGGGTTTCTCTCCTGTGTGAGTTCTCATGTGTTTCTTTAAACTTCCACTGTATGCAAACGATTTCTCACAGACTGAACAGCTGAAAGGTTTCTCTCCTGTGTGAGTTCTCATGTGTTTCTTCAAACTATCACTATATGTAAAATAGTTATCGCACACTGAACAGCTGTAAGGTTTCTCTCCTGTATGAGTTCTCATGTGTTTCTTTAAACTTCCCTTCTGTCCAAATGATTTCTCACAGATTGAACAGCTATAAGGTTTCTCTCCTGTATGAATCCTCATGTGTATCTTTAGATCTCCCTTCTGCCCAAAAGATTTCTCACAGACTGAACAACTGAACTGTTTCTCTCCTGTATGAGTTCTCAGGTGTTTCTTCAAATCGCCCTTCTGTCCAAAAGATTTCTCACAGACTGAACAACTGAAATGTTTCTCTCCTGTATGAGTTCTCATGTGTTTCTTTAAATCTCCATTCTGTCCAAAAGATTTCTCACAGATTGAACAGCTGAAATGTTTCTCTCCTGTATGAGTTCTCATGTGTATCTTTAAACTTCCAATCTCTGTAAAAGATTTCTCACAGATTGAACAACTAAAAGGTTTCTCTCCTGTGTGAGTTCTCATGTGTATCTTTAAACTTCCCTTCTGTCCGAAAGATTTCTTACAGACCGAACAGCTGAAGAGTTTCTCTCCTGTATGAGTTATCATGTGCCTCTTCAGACTTCCCTTGCAGCTAAATATTTTCCCACACTCAGAGCACTTGAATAGTTTCTCTGTGCATCTTGAATCACTGACAGGAACTTCATCATCTTTCAGAGACTTTGAACCTGACTGAGTTCCTCTTGTCTCCTTCCAGTTAGCACTGTCATCAGTCTCAGGTTCAGAAGTGGCTCTAGTCTCGATACCTGACGGGATTTTTATGGTCCCCTTCCAAAAGTCACTATCCAGACTATCACTATCGGGTCGAAAATATATAACTGGATGTGGGTAACTTTCTGGTTCTGGTCCTCCACAGTCCTCTGCATCAGCTTCTGTCTCCATCTGTGAGGACTGAGGTTTCTCTTCCTCATCTTCACTCTTCACAGGGACAGGAATGAATATGAACTTGATGATATCAGCCTCCTCCAGCCCTTGAAGCTGCTCTCCCTCCTGACTGCTCCACAGTTCCTCCTGTTCCTCTTTAATGTGTGGGGGCTCTGGGTCCTCCTGGTCCAGATCGGAGCTGCACTCCTGCTGCTCAGGGGGAACCTCTTCTTTAACCACCGACAGCTGCTGGACGTCTGCAGGAAACAGGAAACACACAATTAAACTACACGTTTATGTTAAAGTGGAGCCTAATAATATTTAAAATCAAGGAGATCTGCAGAACAGAATGAAGTACAGACATAGTACTTGCCAACACTCAAACAAACAAAATATGAATGAATATCTGCCGTTTGTCTGATCTGAATTCTTCTAAATGCTGATTCTGAACTGCCTGTTTGATAATGATCAGCCTGGTATTAGAGAGCTAACTACAGTTACTAACAAGCTAACTAGTTCCTCGCAAGCTAACAATTTCCAGCACAAAATCATCCCATGGTTTTTTCGGCACTTTCATACGTCAAATAAACCACGGAGACAGGTTTTTCCTTTTTCAACGATTAACAGAGAAATCCAGGAGTACGGTTCCAGAACCGAGACTGTGTGTGGAGATCTGACTGGTAGCTCTCCTCCTTCCGCACACGCTCCGGCTCCTTCCCTGACAGAGAGGTGACATTCCACGTTCCCAGAGCCTCTGCTGTCGTGTCTGGTCCGTGGAGGCCCCCTTACCTTCACTGCCACCCGTGCAGCAGCGCACCTGACTCCAGCGGTTCCTCCTGCGAGTGGTGGGCCCACAGGATGGAAAGGAGGGAGGTGCCACGTCACTGAGGTCGCACGCCGGGCTCCGTGGTAAAACCCGGCCACCAGGCGCTCGCCGGCGAGCCCTCCGTCTGGGCCTGGCTCCAGACGGGGGCCCCGGGCTTCCTCCGGGCAGGGTATCTCTTTGTGAACCATTCTTAGTCCGGCCCCTCGCCTTAGACCACTGTGCCAAGGGAGACCAGGAGCACTAGGCTCCAGACAACACAGCCCTCAGGTTCACATGACACACAAACCTCTCCACCAAGGTGAAGTGATGAGGAACAATGCGGATTCTTCCTGGACGTGGAACAACGGACAAGCTCTTCACTCTCGCAAGGATCCTGGAGGGGGCCTGGGAGTATACCCATCCAGTCTACATGTGTTTTGTGGATCTGGAGAAGGCACATGACCGGGAGATACTGTGGGAGGTGCTGCAGGAGTCTGGGGTGAGGGGGTCACTTCTGTGGGCTATCCAATCTCTGTACACCCAAAGCGAGAGCTGTGTCGGGATCCTTGGCAATGAGTCGGATTCGTTCCCGGTGGGGGTCTGCCTCCGCCAGGGGTGCACTCACCAATATGTTTGTGATTTTCATGGACAGGATATCGAGGCGTAGTCGTGGTGGGGAGGGGTTGCAGTTTGGTGGGCTGAGGATCTCGTCTCTGCTTTTTGCAGATGACGTGGTCCTGATGGCGTCATCGGTCAGTGACCTTCAGCACTTACTGGATCGGTTTGCAGCCGAGTGTGAAATGGCCGGGATGAGGGCATGGCTCTCAGCAGGAAACCGGTGGATTGTTACTCCGGGTCTGGAATGAGTCCTGACCCCAAGTGAAGGAGTACAAGTACCTCGGGGTCTTGTTCACGAGTGAGGGGACGATGGAGCGTGAGTTTGGCCGGAGAATCGGAGCAGCGGGGGCGGAGCTGCAGTCGCTCTACCGCACCGTTGTTATGAAAAGAGAGCTGAGGAAGACAAAGCTCTGGATCTACCGGTCAATCTTGGTTCCTACCCTCACCTGTGGTCATGAAAGCTGGGTCAGGACCCAAAGAATCAGGTCGCGGGTACAAGCGGCCAAAATGTGTTTTCCCAGGAGGGGGGCTGGAGTCTCCCTTAGAGAGAGGGGGAGAAGTTCAGCATCCGTGAGGAACTCGGAGTAGAGCCGCTGCTCCTTTGCGTTGAAAGGAGCCAGTTGAGGTGGTATCCCCCAGTTAGAGCTGGTTAATGTGGCCCGGGAAAGGGAAGTTTGGGGTCCCCTGCTAAAGCTGCTGCCTCCGAGACCCGACCCCGGATAAGAGGCTGAAGATGAGATGAGATAACAGAGAAATCCCGGAGAGACGCGATCAGCTGATCGTGGCTAACAGTGATTAGCTTGGGGCAGCACGGTGAAGGCATTCAAAGGTCTTTTTTAACCACTAATGCTGCTGAAAATAACAGCAAACCTCTGCAGCAGCATGAGAAGAGTCCCTACACACAAAACAAAGCGTCATCAGCGTAGTTAGTGAATCCAGAGTTTATTAAAATAATGTTTTGAGGGACATACCAACTGACCCTGGTACCAGCTTTTCTTGTAGTAAAGTATCTTCAAGTGGATCACTTTATATGCGTTAGCCAAGCTGTTATAGTTTATTTATCGCAGTATATCTTTGTTAATTTGCAGATTTTTCTACATAATTCCACATTAAATATTCATGACCACAAACACCCCCAATTACATTTCTTTCTTATTTGAGGATAAAGGCACATGATCATCCGTCGGGAGGCTGTATAACCTGTTGGTTTGCACTGCGTTCTTCAGTTGGCTGTTTACATCGAGTAGCATAAGTAAAACTGCCGCTGAAGCCGAACAAACTGATCGATTTATTCCTGCAGACGCATCTTAACCCTTCATTTGAATATCACACCACTGAGTCAGCCTGCAGCCTGTCAGTGAGACCACCCAGAACCTCCTATACACTGTACATTCAGAGTCCAAGAGAACGAGACGCAACAAGATTTGAACACTAAACTTTGAGTATTGAGCCTGATCTTAGCAGAGAGTGGTGGTGGTGCTGCAGGCGTCTTTGCACAGTACGTGTGTTAGCTGTGGTGTAGCCTACAGTACTCACAGAGGCAAAGTACAACCAGTTTGAATCGTCACACGATTGTTAACTGTCTCAAGATGCATCGTTACATCCCGGGCTCAGATTTCAGCATCAACCTGAAGAGTGAAACTGTCGGCACACGCACGGCAGATTCACCCCATTGTGTCAGCCTGCACTTCATGGGTGCAACACTAACATAAAAAATGGCGGAGATATTTACAGGGCGGCCACAGGCTGAATCAAGTTAACACGCTCCATAGCAACCGCCGGCCAGGAGGGCCTTCTTATTACAGATGATTTTGGTTCAAATTGGAATCTGTCCATTTTACAAAAGCAGTAGCTCACTTCAGATGTTAAGCAGCACTTCTCTTCTCTTTTCTGCATGCTGTGGTGACACACACAGACACACACAGACACACAAAGACCACAAAACGACAAAGAAGACAGACAAAGACAGACAAAGACAGACAAAGACAGACACAGACACACTGCGTGCTGTCTTATTGTGCTCTTGTTTTTATTGTGTTGCATGCGTTCTGTATTTGTGCGTCTGCTCTGCGCGCTGTGGTGTGACTTGTGTTGCGTCTTGAATGGCGTTTTCTAAATTGATGCTGTTTTGTCACGTTTGTTCACTGCTGTGCATGTTTTGTAGATCGCCCCGGCTGTGACTTTGTAACTTTGTTATTTTCATCTAATTTTCTCTATATTCTGTATTCTGTTCTGTTTTTAGGGCGACTTTCACGTCTGTCCGGGGACGACAGAAGAGAAACAGCCTCATTTACAGTAATGTTATTAATGTGCACTGTTTTCAAAGAAACTAAACTTAGCGTGTAACATATCTAACGTAACTGGATCTAGCTAACGTTACATTATTGCTGGCGGGCTAAACATATTGTGTGGGAGAGACGTTGCTGCTAGTGTTCTCATCTCATCTTCAGCCTCTCATCCGAGGTCGGGTCTCGGGGGCAGCAGCTCCAGCAGGGGACCCCAAACTTCCCTTTCCCGGGCCACATTAACCAGCTCTAACTGGGGGATCCTGAGGCGTTCCCAGGCCAGTGTGGAGATCTAATCTCTCCACCTGGTCCTGAGTCTTCCCCGATGCCTCCTCCCTGCTGGTCGTGCCTGGAACACCTCCCTAGGGAGGTGTTCATGACCACATGTGAGGGTAGGAACCAGGACTGAGCGGTAGATCCAGAGCTTTGTCTTCCTCAGCTCTCTTTTCGTCACAGCGGTGCGGTAGAGCGACTGCAGCACCGCCTCCCCTGCTCCGATTCTCCGGCTGCTAGTGTTACCTAACTTTATAAATTACACTTATATCAAAATATTACGGTTGTAATATTCACCTTGGTGTTGTTGGTTGTGTGTCTGATGATAACCATTAATTAACTATGAGTTGTGCCGTCGTCATGGAAGCAGTGTTGAATGTGAGACCTGAAGCTAAATAAAGTCACAAACAGTCACATTTAAGAAATTCAACACCGTTCACTTACCGTGAAGTGGAGGAGAAAGCCCGTCTCCTGTCGTCCTGACGGCCGGTCTGACAGTGACACCATGACGACTGGACTCACAGACAGGAAGTTCTTCATTCTTCACGGACTTGAAACCTGACTGAGGTTCTCTGGTCCTCTTCCAAGCATCGCTGTCGTCAGTCTCAGATCCAGGAGCTGCTCTAATCCCTGATGGGCATTTTCTGGGCCCCTTTAAAAAGTCACTGTCGGATTGAAAATGTGTATCTGGATGTGAGTCCCTGTCTGGTTCTGGTTCTGGTCCTCCACAGTCCTCTCCATCATCTTCTGTTTCCATCTGTGAGGACTGAGGTTTCTCTTCATCATCTTCACTCTTCACAGGGACAGGAGTGAATGTGAACTTGATAATTTCAGCCTCCTCCAGCCCTTGAAGCTGCTCTCCCTCCTGATTGGTCCACAGTTCCTCCTGTTCCTCTTTAATGTGTGGGGGCTCTGGGTCCTCCTGGTCCAGACTGGAGCTGCACTCCTGCTGCTCAGGGGGAACCTCTTCTTTAACCACCGACAGCTGCTGGACGTCTGCAGGACAGAATGAAATAGCAAGTTTATGTTCCTCCTTTTTGCTCTTTGCTCCAATAACAGCTGAATTAACCTGGTACCCGACAGAACCTCAGTCCACTTCACCCTTTCCTGTTAGCTAAACATTAGCTAGCATAAATTGATCTTTTATGATTAGAGATAATTAAGGTCATCTGAAAAATATGCCAACAACCGACATCTTTCTCTTCCTCTGAAGTTTAGAAATAAAGAGTAAACAACCTTGACTAACACTGGTGATGGGATGTAAAGCCAACTTCTACAACTTCTAAGTAGCCAACGTTTTATTACAGTTTATCTCATCTCATCTTCAGCCTCTTATCCGGGGTCGGGTCTCGGGGGCAGCAGCTTTAGCAGGGGACCCCAAACTTCCCTTTCACACATTAACCAGCTCTAACTGGGGGATCCTGAGGCGTTCCCAGGCCAGTGTGGAGATCTAATCTCTCCACCTGGTCCTGGGTCTTCCCCGAGGCCTCCTCCCAGCTGGACGTGCCTGGAACACCTCCCTAGGGAGGCGCCCAGGGTTCATCCAGACCAGACGATCCTGAACCACCTCAACTGGCTCCTTTCAACGCAAAGGAGCAGCGGCTCTACTCCGAGTTCCTCACGGATGGCTGACCCCCCCACCATATTTCGGTTTAGATATTTGAAAATATAACGTTTGGTCTCCAACTAGCAGTTAGCTAACGTTTTGCTAAACGGTAATGTTGTGCTGGATGCCCATGTTGTCATCTACGTTCTACACACCGTGGTCAGATATTTGTAGGTATTGATGATTCCTGCCCGTTTGTCTTTATTGTGATATACCTAAGAAGTTTTGGAGCGATGTTGAATATTTGGATGCTGAGCCTTTGCGTCTTATGGCAAAAATGTTAAAAACCAGAATCAGCTGTGAAAATTGCACATGAACACCTCCTCATGTGGTCTTTTCCACTGGGAAGCTCGTAGGATATTTTGAGACACGAGTTGCCGAGATGAGAGATTGACCTTTGACCTTTGACCCTTTCAACAACACAAGAGTCGACTTTATTACAACAACACTGATTTTGAGCTGACGGGGAAGATTGTGTGTTTCAGATTAGACCAAGTTCATGGAGCTAAAACCGAAACATTAGCGACCTCTTGATCGCTTGATTCGCCAATGTGCTGTTTATTTTTTACCTTGTATTATGCACAATTAAATTGTTCAATAATAAAAATATATTTGTAGCTTATGAAACATGTTTGTGTGATCACAAAAAGCCCAAATGTCTTCCTGACCTGAGAGAAGACTTCAGACAGCCTGTTAGCATGAGCTAGCTGCTAACAGGCTTTGAGTGTGTGTGGGTGGTTTAGCTAACGTTAGCTTAGCACAACAACATGATGAGTAGCGATGTTTCCAGCAGGACAAAGAAAACCAACCTGTTCCTCTCCACAGCTTCATTTCCGGGGTTCAAACCTCCTCCACCTCTGCACTCAGACTCCGTCACAAGCACCGCACTGTCCCTCTGACCAGCGCCCTGCTGCTAACTCACAGCTAGCATGCTAAGCTAGGTCGGGTATCTTTGGATCTACCGGGAGATGAGTCAGAGGTGAAACCTTCAGAATAAAAGGTGAAACCTTCAGAATAAAAGGTGAAACCTTCAGAATAAAAGGTGGTTTATCCGGACACACCGAGGCTCTGATGAATCAGTGCTGTTGAGAAATGTTACAAAAAAACAGAGCGAGATAAACAATGAGACGCCATTTTCTTAAAGTAAGGTTAACCGGAAACGTCTCTTCTTGTTCTTCTTCTTCTTCAGTCAGGCAGACTGGACGCAGCTTTGGCGCACTGCTGCCGCCACTGTTTGTTATAGAAGAAGAAGAAGAAGAATTACTTTATTTATCCCGCCACGGGGAAATGTATTTTTTTCACTCTTATTATTAATGTGTTACTTACACACACACACACACACACACACACACACACACACACACACACACACACACACACACACACACACACACACACACACACACACACACACACACACACACACACACACACACACACACACACACACACAGGCCCAAAATACACATGCAATTAAGGAGAGATGTCAGAGTGAGGGGGCTGCCGGTGACCGGCGCCCCGAGCAGTTGGGGGTTCAGTTTCCCCATCTGCCCAAAGTTTCCGGAAGCGAGTCCATCTTTATCACCGGCACGTTGAGCCTCACGCACCAGTCTACACACGCCGCTCCAGCTACTGACTTTTTTAGGATTTTAATGTTTAAATCATTGGGGCTGTGTTAACACATATGACACACATGTTGGCAAGGCTCCTTTAATCTGATTTAATCTGATTTAATCTTTATTTAATCTCCTTGAGATTAAGATGAGAACAAGAAACATTCAGAAGAAAACAACAGAAACAACAAAACCAAACAAGGAATTCCAGTTACAAGATTCCTAAACAGTGTTAATGAAACTGTAAAGTCTCAAAGGAAAATGTAAAACTCCGCCTTTAAGGAAGTTTGTGTTCGAAAAACTCAGAATGAAGTTTTAATAAAAATAAAAATGGATCTTTGCAAGAAGAGAGCGTAGAGTGCACGTCACAGCAGCGTCTTAACATGAGCACAATCATTTAACATGCAGTCGAACAGTAACAGCAAGGGTTGTCATGGTGATATATTCAGAAAATAATAATAATTAGTCATGGAAACGGTATCTTCAAGGCAACCAGACCTCTTAGCCCGGCTTTTACTGGATTAGATGTATAAGCCAAAGCTGAGTTAGTAAAGGGGCGACACGGTGTTGTGCTGGTTAGCACTGTCCCCTCACAGCGAGAGGGTTCCTGGTTTGAATCCCGGCTGGGCCCCTTCTGTGTGGAGTTTGCATGTCGTCCCCGTGTCTGCGTGGGTTTTCTCCGGGTTCTCCGGTTTCCTCCCACAGTCCAAAGACGTGCAGGTGTTGGGTTCATTGATGACTCTAAATCACCCGTAGATGTGAATGGTTGTCTGTCTCTGTTCATCTCTATGTGTCCTGTGATAGACTGGCGTCCTGTCCAGGGTGGACCCCGCCTCACGCCCGATGTCAGCTGGGATCGGCTCCAGCCCCCCCGCAACCCCGACAGGGACAAGAGGTTGAAGATGGATGAGATTTAAGTTATCTCTGTTTTCCCGTAGTAATCGTCCACTCTGCAACACACTGCGAGAAAAGGTCCCTATTCTCAGCCAGAGTTCTCACATATACTGTAACTAATAATAACAACATGTCAACTTTTTCCACCAGTTCATTTCAACATTAGTGGGTGTGTAAGATGAAATACTGTATTGACCCATATGTAAGACGGGTTTTTGTTCCTGGAAATCCTCCTGAAAAAGAAGCTCAGCCTCTCTGTTCCCCTCAGTTTGACTCTAACGACTGACACATTTATGGTCTTTGACCTGCTGACGATGGGCAAATGCTTTATGACAAACGCTGCAGCTGAAAGGTTTCTCTCCTGTATGAGTGATCATGTGTTTCTTTAAACTATCACTGTATGTAAAGGACTTCTCACAGACTGAACAGCTGTGAGGTTTCTCTCCTGTGTGAGTTCTCATGTGTCTTTTTAAACTCCCACTCTCTATATAAGATTTCTCACAGACTGAGCAGCTGAAATGATTCTCTCCTGTATGAGTTCTCATGTGTATCTTTAAATATCCTTTCTGTCCAAAAGATTTTTTACAGACTGAACAGCTGAACAGTTTCTCTCCTGTATGAGTTCTCATGTGTGTCTTTAAATGTCCATTCTGTCCAAAGGATTTCTCACAGACTGAACAGCTGTACTGTTTCTCTCCCGTGTGAGTTCTCATGTGCCGCTTTAAATTTCCACTCTCTGTAAAAGATTTCTCACAGATTGAGCAGCTGAATAGTTTCTCTCCTGTATGTGTGATCATGTGTTTCTTTAAATCATCATTCCATGTAAAAGACTTCTCACAAACTGAGCAGCTGTAAGGTTTCTCTCCTGTATGAGTCCTCATGTGTACCTTTAAATATCCATTTCTTCCAAAAGATTTCTTACAGACTGAACAGCTGTATGGTTTCTCACCTGTATGAGTTCTCATGTGTATCTTTAAATATCCCTTCTGTACAAAATACTTCTTACAGACTGAGCAGCTGTAATGTTTCTCTCCTGTGTGAGTTCTCATGTGTGTCGTTAGAGTTCCCTTCCGTCCAAAAGATGTCTCACAGATTGAACAGCTGTACTGTTTCTCTCCTGTGTGAGTTCTCATGTGAATCTTTAAATTTCCCTTATGTCCAAAAGGTTTCTTACAGACTGAACAGCTGAACTGTTTCTCTCCTGTGTGGGTCAGCATGTGTCTCTTTAAACGGTCTCTACATGTAAAATACTTTTCACAGACTGAACAGCTCAATAATTCCTCGCCTGTGTGAGTTCTCATGTGAATCTTTAAATATCCCTTCCGCCCAAAAGATTTCTTACAGACTGAACAGCTGAACTGTTTCTCTCCTGTGTGAGTTTTCATGTGTCTCTTCAGACTTCCCTTGCAGCCAAATATTTTCCCACATGCAGAGCACTTATGTAGTTTCTCTGCACATTTGGAATCATCGACATCATCATTCAGACATTTTAAACCTGACTGAGGTTCTCTTGCCTCCTTCCAATCATCACAACTGACTTCAATCTCAGCAACAGAAGAGTCTCCAGTGTTGTCTCCAGTCTCTGGTGTTAAATGTGTATCTGGATGTGAGTCCCTGTCTGGTTCAGGTTCTGGTCCTCCACAGTCCTCTCCATCAGCTTCTGTCTCCATCTGTGAGGACTGAGGTTTCTCTTCATCATCTTCACTCTTCACAGGGACAGGAGTGAACGTGAACTTGGTGATATCAAGCTGCTCTCCCTCGTCACTGCTCCACGGTTCCTCCTGTTCCTCTTTAATGTGTGGGGGCTCTGGGTCCTCCTGGTCCAGACTGGAGCTGCACTCCTGCTGCTCAGGGGGAACCTCTTCTTTAACCACTGACAGCTGCTGGACGTCTGCAGGACAGAATGAAGTACAGACATTTTACTGATTAACACCCTAAACTAAAACAAAATAATTAATGAAAATCTGTACATTTATCAGATCTGAGTTCTTCTGAATGCTGATTCTGAACTTCCTGTTTAATAATGAAATCTGTTTGAGCTTAAGGGACAATATTTCTATTTCAATATATAAGATAAGTGACTCTATAAAGCCCCTTTCAGATTTGTACCGTTACTGCATTCATGAAAAAAAGTGTCTGACAACATGAGACCACATCTCTGCAGCACTAGTTTCCAGATCCTCCTGGGAACCCAAGGCCTTTCTCTGGTCCCAGTAATCGGGTCGTGTGGTGTTACTAACAGGAGGAATGCATGGATCAGCTCTCTTGTTTTTGTGAATGGAGGGAGAGGGTTAGGGTTAGGAGGGGGTTACAGAGGAAATCGTGTCGCTACATCACACAACGATGAAAACAAAACGCATGGTTTCAACAGCATCTTTGAATACGGCCATGGATTAAAGAAACACCATCAAATATCCAAGCAGAACTGTATCAGAACAAAGTCATAGGGCACCCTCCCACTGTGCCTCCGTCCCGTGCCCGATGCTTTAGGGTCCTTGTCCCCCCCTCCAGGCCTGTTTGTACTCACACTACCTGGGCCTCGGAGAATGCTTCTTGCTGCCTATACGTCATCACGCCGTAACACGTCACACGCATTGATGACGTCATGGCGATGCGTGGCTTTGTTTCCAAATCTTTCCGTAGACCTCGGAGTTTTTGTGCGTCTTGTCGACTGTTTTTGAATCTTTTCATTGACCAAATCTGCAGTAAACACTCCACCTCCGCATCACACCAACGTGAACCTTTCGCCGCCATTATTGTTGTTGTTAAATGTCTCCTTCTACTTTCTATGTCCGAACAGGCGCACAGAAATGACCTCAGAACCGCAGTAGGCATCGTGCTTGTGCTCGTACATGTGCAAACGCTCTCTACAAAAGCCTACCTCTCTCAGGCTGGCCGCAGTTATGCGCGGAGCGGTTGCACTCTCACTGGTCAAACGCACTAGGCTTGATGCAGAGACTTTGAAGCACGCAAACAAGACGAGGATAGAAAAGGGAAAGTCTGCAGTTGGAAACATGGATTCACACTTTTTAAAGACCCGGCCCAAACTGAAGAGAACATGTATTACCCTACATCTCCACCGGGGGCCCTCAGAGTCCATAAGACAGAGCCTTCGTTGTCTGATCGCAGGAAGATCTCTACACCCTCGGCTCACATACTGCTAATGGATGAGCAATGCCTAAGAGAGACATCATGCTCACTGTGAATGAACGACAGGCCTACAGTGTGTGAGTGGTGGACAGTGGCCCAAAATGCCCAGCAAATCTGTGCATACAATAGAAGAATGCAAGGTTAAAAAAAAGGTATTAAAATCGACCTAAAGTGTCCAATGTATCCCTGTCAGTTCCCATTAATATCCATGGGGAAAGAAAGTCCACAGCGTCCCATGGAGAAGCTCCAGAGACTCTGCCCCCCTCTGCCACCTACTGTCGTCTCATGTGGTCTCAGGAGGGGCTATGACTGATCATAAGGTATGGGTGCAAATACATTCATTCATTCATTCATTCATCTTCAACCGCTTATCCCGGGGTCGGGGTCGTGGGTGTGGGCTGGAGCCGATCCCAGCTGACATCGGGCGTGTGGCGGGGTCCGCCCTGGACAGGACGCCAGTCTATCACAGGACACATAGAGACAAACAGAGACAGACAACCATTCACACCTACGGGTGATTTAGAGTCATCAATGAACCCAACACCTGCACGTCTTTGGACTGTGGGAGGAAACCGGAGAACCCGGAGAAAACCCACGCAGACACGGGGACAACATGCAGACTCCACACAGAGGCTATCTAGCATCAGTCAATGCAATATATTATTAAATGAATTGCTCAAATCAAGCTCTCTCTTTGGTTACTGGCCGTGATATAACTTCCCTATCACTCCGCGTCTGCATCTGTGTAGTGAAAGGACCTTAACTCTTATTTTTCAAATCACCCTCTCGGTGAATGAAATGTTTCGATCATCAGCGAACACGGTGGTGACAGAGTGCTATCTGTTACAACTCTCACCCTCTCCACCAGCTGCTGACCTCCAGCAGAAGCACCTTCAGCCACAGACTCATTCTCCCCCGGTGTAACACTGAACGCCGGAGGAAATCTTTTCTTCCTGTGGCCATCAAACTCTCTAATTCATCTACAGGTCAGGTAAGGAACAGTGGAGACACTTTGTTTATTTAATTGTATTGTCACTTACTTCAGTAAGAAAGGCTGCTACACTTCACTGTGGTTTACTGTAACTTAGTTCTGTAGGAAATGCTGCTACACTTTAACACTGTTATCACTTCTTTAGTTTGTACTTATTTCAGTCTGCTGCTTAACGGCACGCTGCGTATTGTTGTTTATTGTATAAACCTGCGTTTAACCACAATGTCTGTTGCACTCTGTCACATTTAGTTATTGTTTGATTTGATTGATGTTTTTATGCTTATTGTCACTCTGACCCTTTCCCATCTTTGTATTGAAACTGTTGCACAATCATTTCCCTCGGGAGAAATAAATAAAGCTTCTTGAATCTTGAATCTTGAATCTGTAGCTTAAGGTAACCCTTAAGTCTTCAAGCTGACTTTAGCTAAAGTTGACTGGACTCAACTCGAATCCGTCTCCGCTGCTTAAATCTGTCCATAGGAGAAAAAAAAATATTTACAGATACAACAGTATATATATATATGTGTGTGTGTGTGTGTGTGTGTGTGTGTGTGTGTGTGTGTGTGTGTGTGTGTGTGTGTGTGTGTGTGTGTGTGTGTGTGTGTGTGTGTGTGTGTGTGTGTGTGTGTGTGTGTGTGTGTGTGTGTGTGAGAACTGGCTGATTTTACTATATATACACATTACATTTTCATGAATACAGATGCCCCCAATATAAGTTCTTTCTAATTTGAGGATAAATGCACATGATCATCCGTTGGTAGGCTACATAAACTGTTGGTTTGTACCGCGTTCTTCAGTTGGCCGTTGACATCGAGTAGCCAAAGTAAAACTGCCACTGAAGCAGAACAAACTGATCGATTCTTGTCATTTATTCTTGCATTTAAAATATGTCACCCCACTGAATCAACCTGCACTCGACAGGCGAGCCAGCCAGGAATGACTAAGTCCAGGAGTGGTATCATCCCAACGAGAGGACCCAGAACCTTCTGAATACCATCATCTTGATTTTAACCCATATGTAAGCAACGGTGTGGAGATCTGGACGTATGCTGATGATACGGTCCTATTTACACATGGTGTCAATTTGGTAGCAACCTGTTTTGGATCTTCACCAACAATGCAAAATGTAACCAAGTGGTTAAGTAATTTCGCCTCACGCTGAATAAAAGAAAGAGCAATCAACATGTTCTTCCAAAGTAAATACAAACAAAGTGATATTCCAAACATATATGTGGATGTTAAAGAGCTAAAACAGGTTGATGAGTTTAAATACCTGGGAGTGACTTTGGATTTCACACACACTTTTAAAAAACATATTAAAAATCTGGGTCATACATTTAAACATAACATGGATCATTTTAGGGCGCACTCACACTGTCCTTCCGCACCGGACCAAAACAGGTTTTTCAGCTAAAGTCTAGTGCGTTTGACCAGTGTGAGTGCAACCGCTCCACACATAACTGCGGCCAGCTGGCCGTCCACGTCCCGTTTGGGAGAGGTGGGCTTTTGTAAAGCGCGTTTGCACATGTACGAGCACGAGGCCTACGGCGGTTCTGACGTCATTTCCTGTGCGCCTGTTCGGACGTAGAAAAAAGAAGGAGGGACCATGCGCGGACATTTCAAACAATGGCGGTGAAAGGTTCACGTTGGTGTGATGCGGAGGTGGAGTGTTTACTGCAGATTTGGTCGATGAAAAGATTCAAAAACAGTCGACAAGACGCACAAAAACTCTGAGGTCTACGGAAAGATCTGGAAACAAAGCCACGCATCGCCATGACGTCATCAATGCGTGTGACGTGTTACGGCGTGATGACGTATAGGCAGCAAGAAGCATTCTCCGAGGCCCAGGTAGTGTGAGTACAAACGGGCCTGGAGGGGGGGACAAGGACCCTAAAGCACGGGGCACGGGACGGAGGCACAGTGGGAGGGCGCCCTAAGATATCTGTATTTAGTTAACATTATATTGTTGCTAGCAATATAATATCAATGTATTAATGTTGTATATTCACTATGGTGTTACTGGTTGAGGTTGTGTGTCATTAATAAAGTCACACACAACTAAAAAATGTAACCGGTTCAATGCCGTACAGTTACCGTAAAGTTGAGAAGACAGCGGCTCTCCTGTCGCCCCTACGGCCGGTCCGTCGGTACCGACAACCGTCTTGACAGCGACGGCGTGACAACCGACACAAACGTCTTCATTCTTCACAGACTTTAAACCTGACTGAGGTACTCCGGTCTCCTTCCAGTCTTCACTGTCGTCAGTCTCAGATTCAGAAGTGTCTCTAAACCCTGAACCTGACGGGCATTTTCTGGTCCCCTTCCAAAAGTCACTATCGGATTGACCATGTGTATCTGGATGTGAGTTCCTGTCTGGTTCTGGTCCTCCACAGTCCTCTCCATCAGCTTCTGTCTCCATCTGTGAGGACTGGGGTTTCTCTTCATCATCTTCACTCTTCACAGGGACAGGAGTGAATGTAAACTTGCTGATATCAGCCTCCTCCAGCCCTTGAAGCTTCTCTTCCTCCTCACTGCTCCACGGTTCCTCCTGTTCCTCTTTAATGTGTGGGGGCTCTGGGTCCTCCTGGTCCAGACTGGAGCTGCACTCCTGCTGCTCAGGGGGAACCTCCTCTTTAACCACCGACAGCTGCTGGACGTCTGCAGGGAACAGGAAACACACAATTAAACTACAAATGTATTTTAAAGTGGAGCCTAATAATATTTAATATCAAGGGGATATTAGATAAAAGAATTTACTTTTATTTATCCTGCAAGGGAATTTCAATTGTTTCACTCTATTATTCATGTCACTCACACACACACACACACACACACACACACACACACACACACACACACACACACACACACACACACACACACACACACACACACACACACACGCACACACACACGACCTATATACATGCAATTAACGGAGAGATGTCAGAGCAAGGGGGTCTTGCTCCGAGCAGTTGGGGGTTCAGTGCATTGCTCAACAGCACATCAGCAGCGCCCAGGAGACGAACTGGCACCTCTCCAGCCACCAGTCCACACTCCATGCACGGTCCACACAGGGACTCGAACCGGCGACCCCCCGGTTCCCAGCTGAGTCACCTAAATAACTGAACAAACATGGTACCCGCAAAACATCAGCTAGCTTTCATGGTCTCTTCCTCTGAAGCTAGCACAGAAATAATGAGCAGCATGCTAACTTCTAGTTAGCCACCACTTTGCTAACAATAGCTAACAGGAAGATATAGTTATGACATAAAGTTATAACTTCTATGGACCTTTTTTACGCAGGAACCATGTTTCTGTAAATGCAGGGGCTAGCTGCTAACAGGCTGTGAGTATGTGTGAGTGTGTGTGTGTGTGTGTGTGTGTGGGGGGTAGCTAATGTTAGCTTAGCACAACAACATGATGAGTAGCGATGATCACAAACATGTTTCTGAAATCACAAAAAAGCCCAAATGTCCTCCTGACCTGAGAGAAGACTTCAGACAGTCTGTTAGCATGAGCTAGCTGCTAACAGGCTTTGAGTGTGTGTGTGTGTGGGGGGGGGGGGGGGGGGGGGTTAGCTAACGTTAGCTTAGCACAACAACATGATGAGTAGCGATGTTTCCAGCAGGACAAAGGAAACCAACCTGTTCCTCTCCACAGCTTCATTTCCGGGGTTCAAACCTCCTCCACCTCTGCACTCAGACTCCGTCACAAGCACCGCACTGTCCCTCTGACCAGCGCCCTGCTGCTAACTCACAGCTAGCATGCTAAGCTAACGCTGATAACTCTGGATCCACCGGGAGACGAGGCAGAGGTGAAACCTTCAGAATAAGAGGTGAAACCTTCAGAATAAAAGGTGGTTTATCCGGGTACACCGAGGCTCTGATGGACCACAAAGAGACAAACTTGACGCCATTTTGCTCCAAAGATTCAGCCGCAGTTAGAAAAAAAACACTTCCGGGTCATCTCACCCTTCAAAATAAAACTTTTTTTTTTTTAAAATAAACCTACATTTTTTAAAATCAATTTTATACGTTTATATAAATTAAATATAAATGAATTAGTATGGTTGTTTCCTGTTCATGCTACTTTGAATGTTTTATATCGAAAATGTAAAAAATAAAAAGACAATAAAAGCTAAAGGAACAAAAACAGAATCAATAAATATTGAATCCATTTTCCACAACAACAGGGTAAATGTATATATATCAGCATGTGTACAACATTATATTATATTACATATATATTATAGAATATGATACTGCCCGTCATAACTTTTCTTATTGTTTAATAAAGCGGCTTCATTTCCTCATAAGTTTGCATTAGTTCTTGCTGTTTGGACGCGGAGAAGAACGATGAACTTGTCTTTCCCATGTCTGCATCAGTGAATCTGTGCTCGACCTTCTGGTCTTCCTTTGAAATCTGTGAGCACACTCTACAGTAGCGGTGTCAAACTCTAATTCACAGTGGGCCAAATTTAAAAACTGGGACAAAGTTGCAGCCAAACTCAATATTTACTTAAAAAAAAAAAAAAAAAGACAGCAAATGTGCATGTGTTCCTTCTCTCCAGATGTGTAACGTTGACCCTTTCCAGTGCAGCTCCTTGTTCTTGTCGTGGTGTTTCTTCTGTTTGATTCTTTGGTTACAGCCACGGTGACAAACAGCTCTTTACCTTCAGACACAGATCATCTGCTGAAAGATCCTGTCCTCCATCTTTGTTTGGGTTGTTTTTGGGGAGGGGTGGATTCAGTGTGTCTGCAGAGACTGGGAGCATGGATGCTCATGCGTTTATACTCGCGGGCCAGCTCTCACAGAACCTTTATATGATCTTGCGGGCCAAATATAATAACAACGCGGGCCAGAGTTGGCCCACGGGCCTGAGTTTGACACCCCTGCTCTACAGAGCAAACATTCACTCCAACAACAGAAATAAGTCCTTGAATTTCAAAGCTTTTGTTCGGATGAAAAGTGTATTTGTGTGTTCCCTATCTCCAGCTTTATTTATAAGTGGCATTGCCCTTTTTTGGATCAAACTGATGGTTCGGTGTTAGTTTGGTGTGTGACTCCCCCTCACCTCCAGACCAGAGGTCATGTAGGGGAGCACCAAGGAACAATACAATACATAAAGTGTTTGATCATTTAAATATTCTTTAACCTTTAAATGAACAAGTTAGTTATGTTCATTTACTTCAAATACTTCACACTTCAGTCACATTCTATATATTGGCCTTTATTAAAGAAAACAACAACTTTACAGTCACTTATATCAACTTGGAACAGCTTCAAGCATTAGTATATAGTATAGTATAATCTCCTTTCTGGATGCAAGGCTGAAAAACAAAGCTGTACGTACATAAGTATGTAAGTAGTGTATAAGAAGTGTATAATTCAATACAATATAAACAAAACACTATCACATGCATATTAGAGTTACACTAGAAAATTCATTTCCTGCAGAAACACATGGAAATGCTTAAATGTTGAAGCTACGGTGAAAAAAACCGTCTCATCTCATCTCATCTTCAGCCTCTTATCCGGGGTCGGGTCATGGGGTCAGCAGCTCCAGCAGGGGACCCCAAACTTCCCTTTCCCGGGCCACATTAACCAGCTCAAACTGGGGGATCCTGAGGCGTTCCCAGGCCAGTGTGGAGATCTACAGTTGCCTCTGCCTCCGCTAAGGACAGGTGCAGACGGCAGCGTATCATCCCTCTGCAGAAAGGGTGATCGGCTGTAACCTCCCTTCTCTTCAGGATCTTTACTCCTGCAGGACCCCGAAGAGAGCGAGGAAAATAACTGCTGACCCCTCTCACCCCGAATACCTGTCGTTTCAACCTCTCCCCTCCGGTCGATCAGGACCAAAACCTCCCGCCACAAGGACAGTTTCTCCCCCTCTGCCATCAGCCTCTGGAACACAGCTAGAGACTCTGGATGAAACGTATGGACCTACGACTCGCATGTACTCTGCACCAACGCAAACGTTTGAATGAGGTCTGTAGGTTTAAGTATGTGAAACTAGATGCATTTCAAAGAGAGGCATGTTTAAGATTATTTTAAGCGGATCTCCGTTGGTTTGCATTCTAAAAAACATATGTGAAAGTATGCAGCAGCGAGTGGCAACTGAAAAAAGTACGGAAGAAATACGCAGAATAATAATAATAAAGCTTAGGATAACAGGTAACAAATTACGTTAACTACAGAGCATTCATTTGCCTTCATGGCAAAGGACATGGGAGATAAGTGTAAATACGTGTTTCATAAAACTACAAACTACAACTAGAAAACTTTAAAAAAAACAACCTTTTATGACTTTCCTGACTCCATAACGTTTACGGGTTTTCCATGACTGTTTATTCTGGACAAAAGTTTCCAGTCAAGTCATCAATGAATGTCCATCTGGATCTGAGTTCCTGACTTGATCTGGTCCTCTTCAGTTCTCTCCATCAGCTGTCTCATTTCTGTGTGAGTTCCCAAGAGAAAAACTAGGTTTTGCTCAAGAGAGAGAATCTTTTACTGCAAAACTGAGCAGCTGAGCGGTGTCTCTCCTGTGTGGATGCTCATGTGGCTCTTTAAATTTTTATTCCGTGCGAAAGTTTTAGTACAAACTGAGCAGCTGAAAGGTTTCTCTCCTGTGTGGATTCTCATGTGTCTCTTCAGATCACACTTCCACGTAAATTCTTTATTACAAACTGAGCAGCTGAACGGTTTCTCTCCTGTGTGGATTCTCATGTGTGTCTTCAGGTCACACTTCCATGTAAATCCTTTAGTACAAACTGAGCAGCTGAAGGGTTTCTCTCCTGTGTGGATGCTCATGTGTCCCTTTAGATTTTCCATGTCCGTAAATCCTTTACTACAAATTGAGCAGCTGAAGGGTTTCTCTTCTGTGTGGATTCTCATGTGTGTCTTCAGATCCCACTTCCACGCAAATCCTTTACTACAAACTGAGCAGCTGAAGGGTTTCTCTTCTGTGTGGATTCTCATGTGTGTCTTCAGATGACACTTCCATGTAAATCCTTTATCACAAACTGAGCATCTGAAAGGTTTCTCTCCTGTGTGAATGCTCAAGTGTCTCTTCAGAGTTTCCGTTTGTGTAAATCCTTTATTACAAACTGAGCAGCTGAAAGGTTTCTCTCCTGTGTGGCTCCTCATGTGTGTCTTTAAATGGCCATTCCTTGTAAAAGATTTCTCACAGACTGAGCAGCTGAAAGGTTTCTCTCCTGTGTGGATTCTCATGTGTGTCTGCAGATCCCACTTCAACGCAAATCCTTTATCACAAAATGAGCAGCTGAAAGGTTTCTCTCCTGTGTGAATGCTCATGTGTCTCTTCAGGGTTTCTGGTTGTGTAAATCCTTTATTACAAATTGAGCAGCTGAAAGCTTTCTCTCCTCTGTGCAGGTTCATATGGCTCTTTAAATGTTCATTCCGTGCAAAAGATTTCTCACAGACTGAGCAGCTGAAAGGTTTTTCTCCTGTGTGAGTTTTCATGTGTCTATTCAGATGTTTCTTCATACCAAATCGTTTCCCACACTCCGAACAGCTAAATGATTTCTCAGCAGCATTTTCTCGAGCGTTTAAACCTGACTGAGGTTCTTTTGTCTCCTTCCAATCATCACTGTTTTCAGTCTCATGATCAGAAGCATCTCCGGGCTCATCATCACTATCTGGTTCTGGTCCTCCACAGTCCTCTCCATCAGCTTCTGCTTCCATCTGTTCAGTTTGTCTTTGTTGAAGATGTGAGGACTGATCTGCCTCTTCATCATCTTCTTCACTCTTCACAGAGCCTGGAGAGAATGTGAACTTGATGATATCAGCCTCCTCCAGACCTTGAAGCTGCTCTCCCTCCTCACTGCTCCACAGTTCCTCCTGTTCCTCTTTAATGTGTGGGGGCTCTGGGTTCTCCTGGTCCAGACTGGAGCTCCACTCCTGCTGCTCAGTGGGAACCTTTAGTTTAACCACCGACAGCTGCTGGACGTCTGCAGGACAGAATGAAACAATGATTATTAACCTCCATCAATAATCCGATTATTCCCTTAACCGTTTTCGGGAAACTGATCCACCCTCCTCCCCTGACCTCTGTAACTCTTTCCTCCTCATTTTAACAATAAAATCTCCCAAATCAACACCTCCCTGACTGCAACCATTACTAACTCCTCCACCCCCACCCACCTTGCCCCCACTCCCCCAACCTCCTGCCCTTCCCTTCTCTCACTGCCTTCTCCCCTGTTGAATCCTTGTGGTGGTGAAACCCCCCACGGTCCATGATGCTATCTTTAGAGAGATGAGCTTCTGTGCAGAAAAGTGAAGGGAACAAACCTGCTGTGTGGAGCCGAAGCTGAGGGTTGAAAACAGCGTCCAGTAGCTTCTGTTGTCGCTCCTTCTCCTCTTTTAAACGACAAAGTTCCTCCTCGTACTCTGCGATCGTTCTTTCAAAGAGCCCAAATATCTCTTCAGCAGCCAAAGTGAGGCGCTGCTGCACCAACACTCTCTGCAGTGAGGACTGAGGTTTCTCTTCATCATCTTTGCTCTTCACAGGGACAGAAGGGGATGGGAACTTGGTGATATCATGATCTTGAAGCTGCTCTCCCTCCTGGCTGCTCCAGAAGTCCTGCGGTTCCTCTTTAATGTGTTGAACTCCCTTGTCCACACTGGAGCTGCACCCCTGCTGCTCAGGAGGAACCTCTTCTTTATCCACTAACAGCTGCTGGACGTCTGCAGGAAACAGGAAACACACACACACGAGTGACCACTCCAACTCAACTTACATCAATAATAATGAGAAAAAGTAACATTAATAGTCACAATAGTCACAACATGTGCTGCTGCACGGGTCGCAGTGAAGGTGAGGGGCTTCGACAGACCAGACACGGACAGCTGAAGCTGGATATGGGGAAGTGAAATGTCATCTCTATGTGGGGGAAGAAGCTTGGTGGAGCGGGAGGTGGAGCGCTACCAGTTAGATGTGGTGGGGCTCACCTCCACACACAGTCTGGATCTGGAACCATACTCCTGGATAGGGGTTGGACCCTATTCTTCTCTGAAATTGCCCAGGGTGTGAGGCGCCGGGCGGGTGTGGGGATACTCACAAACCCCTGGCGCCGGGGTGTTGGAGTTAACCCGGTGGACGACAGGGTCGCCTCCTTAGGCCTGTGGGTGGTAGGGGGAAAAACTCTGACTGTTGTTTGTGCATATGCACTGAACAGCAGTTCAGAGTATTCTGCCTTCTTGGAGACCCTGAATGGAGTCCTGCATGGGGCTCCAGTAGGGGACTCCATAGTTCTGACGGGAGACTTCAACGCCCACGTGGGCAATGATGCCCATCCAGTCTACATGTGCTTTTCTGGATCTGGAGAAGGCATGTGACCGAGTCCCCCGGGAGACACTGTGGGAGGTGCTGCGAGAGTATGGGGTGAGGGGGTCACTTCTGTGGGCCATCAAATCTCTGTACACCCAAAGCAAGAGCTGTGTCCAAAACCTCAGCAGTAAGTCGGATTTGTTCCCGGTGGGGGTCGGCCTCCACCAGGGGTGCACTTTGTCACCAATTTTGTTTGTGATTTTCATGGACAGGGTAATGAGGCGTAGTCGTGGTGGAGAGGGGTTGCAGTTTGGTGGGCTGAGGATCTCGTCTCTGCTTTGTGACCTTCAGCACTCACTGGATCTTTACGCAGCCGAGTGTGAAACGGCTGTGATGAGGATCTGCACCACGAAATCTGAGGCCATGGCTCTCAGCAGGAAACCGGTGAGTCCTTAAGCAAAGTGAAGGATTCAAGTACCTCGGGATCATGTTCACAAGAGGGGACGATGGAGCTTGAATTTGGCCGGAGAATCGGAGCAACGTTGGCGGTACTGTAGTCACTCTACCGCACCGTGGTGACGAAAAGAGAGCTGAGGAAGGCAAAGTTCTTGATCTACCGGTCAATCTTCGTTCCTGCCCTCACCTGTGGGCATGAAAGCTGGGTCATGACCGAATAAAAAGAGGTCGTGGGTGAGAGCGACCGAAATGGGTTTTCTCAGGAGGGGGGCTGGAGTCTCCCTTACAGAGAGGGGGAGAAGTTCAGCATCTGTGAGGAACTCTTTGCATTGAAAGGAGCCAGTTGAGATGATTCGGGAATCTAGTAAGGATGCCCCCTGGGGGCCTCCCTAGGGAGGTGTTCCAGGCACGTCCAGTTGGGAGGAGGCCTTAGGGAATACCAAGGACTAGGTGGAGAGATTAAATCTCCACACAGAGCTGGGAACGCCTCTGTATCCCCTAGTTAGAGCTGGTTAATGTGGCCCGGGAAAGGGAAGTTTGGGGTTCCCTGCTAGAGCTGCTTCCCCTGCGACCCGACCCCGGATAAGTGGTTGAAGATGAGTGAGTGATGATGAGTCACAAAAATCCGATATCAGTCAAGCCCAGGGTTTAACATGATGGATCTTCGGAACGCTGAGGCTTTTCTTGACTATGACCGAGCTGCCAGGAGCGGTGAGACTTTTAGACGTTTTCTTGCTGTGCTCGATCCTGCCCTCCAAGCTAAGTGCCGAGTAAGTGAACAGGGGGCAACAGATGTGGAGGAGGCCTTGACTATAGCAGGCCGGTGCGAACGGGCCAGGCAGGCTCTGAGGGGGAGCGCTCCTGGATTGCTCTACTCCAACCCACCTCCTGCCGGCCGCTCTCAATCCGGCGCCATCAGGTGTGTTGGACGGTAATGCTAACGCCACCACAGAGAAACTTGTTCATACCATGGAACGGCTCACCTCGAAGATGGACAATTTGCAAACGGAGGTGAGGGATTTGAGAGCACGTTCCGGTGGGACTGTGTGTGTTGGTCCTGGCTCCCTTGTTACTGGGGCTCGTCAGCATAGCCCGGGGGAGCACACGGAGCAGCGGCGTGCCTGTCACTGCGCCTGTGGTGGGTTTGGATGCAGGTCCACCTCTAGGGACTTCTGGATAAACGACAGCACGAGAGGCCGGTCTCCGCAGCACAGACTTCAGGGAGGATACGGCGACGGGGGATGGTCTCCACGAGAGCGGGGGAACTGAGACACCGCTGGTGGCTTCTCGCCGCGCCGGCTGTACAGCGAGGGCCAGAGGGAGGCGCGCTTCGCAGCGGAACAGCAACCACGACGGGCTGTGAGGTTTCTTTCCCCCTCGCGACGGTCACTATCTCCATCTCAACACAGAGAAGAGCAGGGAAACTTCCAGTAGTTGGCATCGGGACCCAGATGCCAGGGTTGCCACCACAAGGTCACAATGACGGCTCAGCGGCAGCGACTCCGGACCCCACGGTGGACTCCTGTTCGGTGGGTGAGTCCGATGTTAAGGGACTGGTAGAGGGAGTTGATGCGACGGTGTTAATTGACTCTGGTTCTACTGTTTCTTTGATTTCCGAGGAGTTCAGGGTGTCCATCCCAGCTTTACGTAAACGTGTGTTGAATATGCAGAACATGTATGCACGTGCAGTGAATGGACAGTTATTGGGCACTTAAGGTACGTGGCCCTCCCAATACAGCTGGGGGGCAGGTCTTATGAACAAACTGTACACGTTGTGCGGGGGGCTACACAGGCTATTTTGCTAGGTTTTGATTTCATGCGGCAGACTCATGAAATTATGGATGTGGGTCGTGGTCTTCTTAGCGTTGGGGACATTAACATTCCTCTTTTGCAAGCTGCTGATTTTATTCCTAAAATAAAATTATTATTAAAATTATTATTAATAATTATTATTCTACTGATGCTACTGTTCCACCTTTCAGTGAAATTATTGTCCCTGTTCAGGTGGGCCACCCCCCGTGCTGCTGGACCAACTGTTGACTCTTACCTGGGCTATTTAGAGCCTGAGGTACGCGACAACATGGGACTGGTGGTCGCACGCACTGTAGCGCCAGTGAGAAGTGGACGCACTGTGGCGCGACTACTCAACCCGACTGACCAGGAACTGAAACTGCGCCCTGGGTCTCACCTGGGAGTATTTCCCCATGTTAATGACTGTGACATTCTCACCCCTGCAGAGGGTTTTGATTTTCAACAGGGGGATGTACCCGATGTAACGGATTGTCCGCTGTCCGACGATCAGAGGCAACAGCTGCGGGCCTTGCTGGGGAAACATCAGGGGGTGTTTGGCCCTGCACGGGGTGAGACGGGCAACCCCAACCTGATCAAACACCACTTTCAAACAGCTAACCACCCTCCAATAAAGCGGCGGGCCTACCGTACATCCCCGGACAAGCGAAAGGAAATACACAGGCAGGTCCAGCGCCTTTTGGAGGACGGCGTCATCGAGGAGAGCTGCAGCCCACGGTCCTCTCCTGTGATTCATGTAAGGAAGAATAATAATACGTGGAGATTTTGTGTTGATTACAGGGGCCTCAATGCTGTGACAATAAGAGATTTCCACCCACTGCCGCGTGTCGATGATACACTTGACGCCCTGGCGGGGGCCACCTGGTTCAGCACCCTGGACTTCTCACACGGCTACTGGCAGGTGGAAGTGGCGCAAGAGGACTGCGAAAAGACCGCATTCACCACCGGCCAGGGCCTCTACCAATTCAGATCCATGCCCGTGGGGCTCACGAATGCACCAGCGACCTTCCAGCGGGTTATGGAGCTAGTGTTAAAGGGGCTGCCATGGCACATCTGCATGGTGTAATTTGACGACATATTAATATACAGCAGGTCATTTGAGGAGCATCTTACTGCTCTGGAGGAGGTTTTCACTCAATCAGAGCAGCTGGTCTACGCCTGAACGCCAAGAAGTGCCACCTGGCCCGGGATCATGTGGTCTTCCTTGGGCATGTCATCTCGGCTGAGGGGCTTCGCCCTGACCCCAAGAACACGGAGAAGGTGAAGTTATGGCCTGTGCCTAGATCAGCTACGGAGGTGCGTGCCTTCTTGGGGCTCTGCTCCTACTACAGGAGGTTTGTGAGAAGTTTTGCCCAGCGGGGAAGGATGTCCCGTTTCAGTGGACTGCAGATTGCCAGGAGACCTTTGAGTTTCTGCGGGACGCCCTCTGTGCCGAACCTATAATATGTCACCAAGACTTCACTCATCGTTTTGTTCTATACACAGACGCTTCCCAGGTAGCGACAGGGGCAGTGTTGGCACAAGATGCTGACGGTTTGGAGAAGGTGGTGGCTTATGCTAGTCACTCCCTCACCGCAACTGAACGACGATGGTCTACGTATGACAGGGAGCTGTGGTCGATAGTGTGGGCTGTTCGTCATTTTAGGCACTATTTGGGTCTCCGCCCCTTCACCATTGTTACAGATCACCGTCCGTTGTAGGGCCTTCGACGGCTTACCATTGATAATGACAGAACGGGCCGCCGCAGCTGCTGGGCCCTAGAACTGGACCCTTATGATTGGGTAATCGTGCACAAGAGTGGGAGTCAACACACTAACTTGGATGCTCTTTCACGCAGACCCGACCTCAGTGCAGAGCTGAGGAACAATGTCTCCCCTGTTGCTACCCCCCCTCTTGTGCACAAAAGTACCCAGACACTCATGGACAATGACCCCAACACGGTGTACGCCATAGAGACTCCTACTTCCACCACAACCTCTTCAGAGGCCCCTGGCTCTAGCCACAGCCCCCATTCGCCTTCCGACCACGAGGCTTGTGTGAATCGAGCCCTAATCTACACGCTGTCACGTGATGGCTCCAATATCAGGGAGCTCCAACAGAGTGACGCTGATATTAGACAGGTGTTGGCCTGGCTGGAGGCAGGTCAGAGACCCCCTAGGTGGAGGTTGAAGGATGCTGGTCGGAGTTTAAGGAGACTGTGGCACGAGTTTCTCCGACTGGCTTTCATTGATGGACTGTTGTGCACGGGTTGTTTGGCTGTCTGAAATGGGACAAACAACACAAGTTGTGGTCCCCGCTGTCTTGGTCACTGAGGTCCTCGGACACCTGCATGGCACACTTTTGACGTCTCACCTTGCTTTTGAATGGGTCTTGGCACGTGCTCGAGGGGTTTGTTATTGGCCCACTATGTTCAGTGATGTTAAAGCTTGGTGTGATCAGTGTTACGCCTGTCAAAGGAGGAAGTCCCCAGTTCCTCGACATCATGCTCATATGAGGACTTCACAGGCCGAGAGACCTTTCCAACGTGTCTCGGCTGACATCCTAGAGTTGCCGGTCACCTCTATAGGCAACCGGTATGTTTTGGTTGTTGAGGACTATTTCACTAAGTTCGTTAATCTGTATGCCATCGCTGATCAGAAAGCCACCAGAGTGGCTGAACGTCTCTTTCAGGACTACATATTGGAACATGGTGTGATGGAAACGCTGCACACAGATATGGGGAGGCAGTTTGAATCAGATGTGGTGAAACATTTGTGCAGGCTGCTGGGTGTGAAGAAGACTCATACCACCCCATATAATCCAAAGTCTGATGGTATGGTGGAAAGATTTAATCGAACACTTATTGACCAGCCGGCTAAAACGCTTTTGTCATGTGAGGGAGAGTGGGACTCTTTCCTGTTGCAGGTTGCTTTTGCATACAACACCAGTGTACACTCCAGCACCGGGTTCACGTCTTTCTTCCTCACACACGGCAGGGAGGCCCGGACGCCGGTGGATGTGGTACTCGGTCCACTGGTGCAAGGAAGGCCAGCAGATGGGTCCCCAGAGGACTTTGCTGGTTCTCTTCCCAAGCGCTTGGACACTACTTTTAGTCAGACAAGGGGAAACAATATTGCGGCAAGCAGAAGGCAAAATACTATGATATCAGGTTGAGGCATGAACCATATGAGGTTGGGGAACTTGTGTGGTTGAATGACCACACGCAGAGCCGTCCTAAACTGGCCCCCCCACTGGAAGGGACCATACTTTGTACAACGGCGAATGGACAGGGATGATGAGGTGGGGGTCACCTATCAGATTAGTAGCCCATTCGGGGATGAACCTCCTCTTCAGACTGTGGCGCTACAGTCTGCCGGTGGCTTTTCCCTTGGAGGGCCCGTCTAGGAAACTCCTCGCCTCTTCCCCGCCCAGTGCTCTGTTGGAGGATGCTGCCACGCCTGGTAGCCCTGCAGACGGGTCCCCCTTTGACGAAGGCGTGGATTGTGGTCGTGGTACGGGCTTGGAAGCTGCGCGTGGTCCTGACCAGGCGGTTGCCCAGCCGAGCTTCTCTCGGGCTGGTAGGTCGTCACGACCCCCTGCTCGCTTGAGGGACTATGAGATGGAGTGACTGTTTATACATGCCTACGTTTACTGACTCCCTGTGTTTAGGGGGGGGGGGGTTAACTGGGCTATTTACCCTTTACAGTTGTGTTATGTGAATAATTGCCTCACGGCCTGTTAGGGCTGTATGCATGTGTTGTGTTTTGGATGAACATGTGTGTGTATTGTTTACATGTGTACTGAGAGATGGGGACATTCTCTTCTGTATGGGGGGCAGTTGTGAGTGTGAGGCGCCGGTGTGACGTCAGAGAGAGGCGACAGGTTTTATTATTGTGTTCGCGGGGAAAAGGGTGGATAAACGGAGTGTGTTGCTCAGCTCCAAAGAGTTTTCTGTTCATGAGTTTTTGTCAGCAGTAAAGAGTGACTTTAGAAGCCCTGTACACTTGAACGCTACAGTATTATACACCGTGTCTCGCTCACACACAGATCATGAATGGCGGTTCTAGTCTGTAACAGTAAACAGACTGAGAGGCTCTTTATTGTGAAGGGAACAAACCTGCTGTGTGGAGCCGCAGCTGAGGGTCGGAAACAGCGTCCAGTAGCTTCTGTTGTCGCTCCTTCTCCTCTTTTGAACGACAAAGTTCCTCCTCGTACTCTGCTATCGTTCTTTCAAAGAGCCCGAATATCTCTTCAGCAGCCAAAGTGAGGCGCTGCTTCACCAACGCTCTCACCCTTTGGACTTTACTCATTGTGCTAACTCACAGCTAGCACGCTAAGCTAACTCGGGTATCTCTGGATCTACCGGGAGATGAGTCAGAGGTGAAACCTTCAGAATAAAAGGTGAAGAGCTCAAAGTTCATTCAGACAGGATTATCCAGACACACAGAGGCGGTGATGATCAGTGCTGCTGGAGCTCACACACACTTTCTAAACACAACAAAGGACTCTGCTAACACACGTCTTTGCCGGACGCCATTTTGATTGCAGTGTGGATTTCGTCACCGTAAAGAATACAGCTTCCGGGGCAGAAGACAGGAAGTTATTTTTTCCGGAATGATCACACTGGCTTCAAATTAAAAGTCGAGATTTTTTTTTCCCCAATATAGAAATATAATTCAAGAAACAGCTTTACAAGCACTTATATTAATTTTAAGCATTTGAGGAGAAACTTGTACTATCAGAGTATTCTTAATATATTTTATTATAATCTTCTTTCTGCAAACAAGGCTGAAAAACAATGCTGCAACATAAGTGTGTGAGTAGTGTATGAATTAAATATATGTATTTAAACAAAACATTGTCAATTGTTGACGCATATAAGAGTTACTTTACCTTAACAACATGACATTAATTTGACGTCATGTCACAGGACTTTAAAAATATTTTACAATTCACTACAAAATTAACTTACTTTCCCCAAACCTTTGAAGACTTTCCTGACTCCATTACGTTTACAGGTTTTCCATCATGATCAGAATCACTTTTATTTGCCAAATGCATCAATGGACACAGGAATTTGACTTGGCATCCAGCGCTTAAAACAGAATTAGACAGAAAGTAAATTGTGTATAGCTCCAAAAGACATGATTAAAAATAAGACATATCAAAAACAAGACCTAATAATAAGAACAATAAAATAAGGCTATAGTAAAATAGTCCAGGGGGCAGTCATTTGTTTAGAAGGGCAATAGCCTTAGGGGAAAAGCTGTTTACATGGCGTGAGGTCCTTTTCCTGATGGAACGGTACCGGCTACCCGACGGGAGCAGCTCAAAGATGTCGTTGACACTGATCAGCAGCAATTTTACTTGCCCTCTTCATGACCCCGGCTTCATGCAGGACACTGATTGACAGCTGCTTCAGTCCAGTCAGCCCCTCTGCTGGGCGCACGATGCATTGCAGCCTGTTCTTCGCATGGGCGGATGCCCATCTTGATGATGGAAGAGGTTTTTTCTCCCAGTTTAAGTTGTTTGTTATTGTGGTGCCTCAGAATTTGAATTGACTCCACATCCTTGACAACAGACCTATTGATAGTTATGGGTATCTCAGTCTGGATCTGAGTTCCTGGCTGGTTCTGGTCCTCTTCAATACTCTCCATCAGCTGTCTCATCTGTTTGAGTTCTCAGGTGAAAAACTAGGTTTTGCTCAAGAGAGAACATTTTACTGAAAACTGAGCAGCTAGTTTCTCAACTGTGTGCCATCTCATGTGTCGTTAACTGACCTCTCCGTGCAAAAGATTTCTTGCAGAGTGAGCAGCTGAAAGGTTTCTCTCCTGTGTGGCTACTCATGTGTGTCTTCAGATCACCCTTCCACGCAAATCCTTTATTACAAACTGAGCAGCTGAAAGGTTTCTCTCCTGTGTGGCTTCTCATGTGTTTCTTCAGATCACCCTTCCACGGAAATCCTTTATTACAAACTGAGCAACTGAAAGGTTTCTCTCCTGTGTGGCTTCTCATGTGTGTCTTCAGACGAAAGTTCCATGCAAATCCTTTATTACAAACTGAGCAGCTGAACGGTTTCTCCCCTGTGTGGATTATCATGTGTTTCTTCAGATCACCCTTCCACGGAAATCCTTTATTACAAACTGAGCAGCTGAAAGGTTTCTCTCCTGTGTGGATGCTCATGTGTCCCTTTAGATTTTTCATTTCCGTAAATACTTGATTACAAACTGAGCAGTTGATAGATTTCTCTCCTGTGTGGATGTTCATGTGGCTCTTTAAGTTATTCTTCCGTGCAAAAGTTTTACTACAAACTGAGCAGCTGAACGGTTTCTCCCCTGTGTGAATTATCATGTGTTTCTTCAGATCACACTTCCATGTAAATCCTTGATTACAAACTGAGCAGCTGAAAGGTTTCTCTCCTGTGTGGCTGTTCATATGGCTCTTTAAATTATTCTTCTGTGCAAAAGTTTTACTACAAACTGAGCAGCTGAACGGATTCTCTGCTGTGTGGCATCTCATGTGTGCCTTCAGATCACCCTTCCACGCAAATCCTTTATTGCAAACTGAACAGCTGAAAGGTTTCTCTCCTGTGTGTCTTCTCATGTGTTTCTTCAGATCCCCTTTCCACGCAAATCCTTTATTACAAACTGAGCAGCTGAAGGGTTTCTCTCCTGTGTGGCATCTCATGTGTGTCGTTAACTGACCTCTCTGTGTAAAAGATTTCTTGCAGGATGAGCAGCTGAAAGGTTTCTCTCCTGTGTGGATTCTCATGTGTCCCTTTATATAATACTTAGACGCAAATTCTTTATTACATACTGAGCAGCTGAAAGGTTTTTCTCCTGTGTGAGTTTTCATGTGTCTATTCAGATGTTTCTTCATACCAAATTGTTTCCCACACTTCTCACCAGCATGACATCTCCCATCATCAACAGGAACTTCATCACTTTCTTGAGCGTTTAAACCTGACTCAGGTTCTTTTGTCTCCTTCCAATCATCACTGTTATCAGTCTCAGGATCAGAAGAGTCTCCGGGCTCATCATCAGTATCTGGTTCTGGATCTGAGTCCCTTACTGGTTCTGGTCCTCCACAGTCCTCTCCAACTGCTTCTGCTTCCATCTGTTCAGTTTGTCTTTGTTGAAGATGTGAGGACTGAGCTGCCTCTTCATCATCTTCTTCACTCTTTACAGAGGCTGGAGTGAATGAGATCTTGGTATGAGCCTCCTCCAGACCTTGAAGGTGCTCTCCCTCTTGATTGGTCCACAGTTCCTCCTGTTCCTCTTTGATGTGTGGTGGTTCTGGGTTCTCCTGGTCCAGACTGGAGCTGCACTCCTGCTGCTCAGTGGGAACCTCTTCTTTAACCACCGACAGCTGCTGGACGTCTGCAGGACAGAATGAAACAATAATTAGTGCAAACATCAGATTCGGTTTGTATCCTCATGAGTGGAAAAGAAGAGATTTAGACAAATAACTATTAATGTTGCGATAGAACTTTTTCTGAATGTGTTCAGGAAGTTCAGCTGATGAACTGTAAACAAACTTCTGCAGGTAAATAAAGGTTCAGATTAAACTGGAGAACTGTGGTTCAGTAAGTTTGTCTGCTCTTACTTTTTCTTCTTGTTTGTCTGAAAGCTGATTTTGAACTTCCTTTGACGTCTGCTTAAAGGTTCACTTAAGAGAAGGAGGTCTTAGCCAAGGGCTTGAACTTTGCCATGACACCAAAAGAGGTACCCGTTGTGGAGATGCTTACGGCTACAGAATCACCTATAAAGAAAAACAACCTTAATGGAACTGAGGCTGAACAGCTAAGGTTGAAAGTGTCAGCAGTGTTGTCCCAGGCCAAGGTCCCCCCATCCAACCTCACCATCGAGGAGAGAAAGGCAGTAACGGCACTGAGCAAAGACCACAGCATCACAATCCTTCCAGCAAGGGCCGATGCACAGTTGTTCTCAATACAACTGCTTATCAGGCAAAGATCTCTGCATTACTCAGAGACTCTAACACTTATGAAACTCTGAGACCAGACCCTACCAGCGGTTACAAAAAGAAGGTTATAGAGCGTCTACAGCAACTACAAAAAGAAGGAGTCATTTGCAAACCACAGTATTACAGGCTTTTCCCCCGGGACTCAACCCCCTTCTTATATGGACTCCCAAAAATCCACAAAGAAGGGGCCCTGCTCAGGCCCATTGTCAGCAGCATAAACTCGGTCACCTATAACATTGCCAAGCATGTTGCCAATATTCTGGCACCACTGGTGGGAAACACCCCACGCCACATCCAAAACTCCATAGACTTTGTGAACAAAGTCCGAGACCTAAAAATGGATCCAGATGAAACCATGGTGTCCTACGACGTGACTTCCTTGTTCACCTGTATTCCAACCATGGAGGCCTTGGCCACGGTAAGAGAGCGGCTCACACAGGACAACAGACGGAAACACGGCTGTGCCATGGGTTCACCAGTATCCCCTATTGTGGCAAATCTATACATGGAGGAGGTAGAGGACAAGGCTTTGAACTCCTTCAAAGGAGTAACCCCAAGCCATTGGTTCAGATATGTGGACGACACATGGGTTAAGGTCAAATCCAAAGAGCTGCAAACTTTTACTGAACATATAAACTCTGTGGACAGAAACATCAAGTTCACCAGAAGAGAAGAAGTCAAGGACAAAATTTTGCCTTTCTTGGACTGTGACGTCCATATGGAGAATGACAGGAGCCTCCACATAGGGGTATACAGAAAACCCACTCACACAGATCAATAAATACTGTTTGACTCTCACCACCCTTTGGAACACAAGCTTGGCGTTATCAGAACACTGCAGCATAGAGCTGATAACGTACCCACCAGCTCACAGGCCCAAGGGGAAGAACGCAAGCACCTAAGAGGCGCCCTCACAACTTGTGCCCCCCCCCAGCTGGACCTTTGTGAAAATGGCAGCTGCTTCCAGAAAGAAAACCAAAGTGGTTGAGAAAGAAAAAAAAAAACAAGAGAAACAACATAGTCATCCCGTATGTGGCTGGGGTATCGGAGAAACTCAGGAGGATCTTCAACAAACACTGCATCCCTGTGTATTTCAAACCCGGTAACACACTCAGACAGAGACTAGTACATCCCAAGGACAGAACACCACACACCCACAAAAGCAATTTTGGTTTATGCTGTTAATGCAACGAGGAATGCAAAGATCTCAACCACTGCATAAACGCACGGCCCATCACAGGAGAGCTAACTCCTCAGGCCTGGACTCTGCTGTCCACTTACGCCTAAAGGAAAAAGCCCACTCCTTTGAGGACAACAATGTCCACATCTTGGACAGAGAGGACAGATGGTTTGAAAGAGGAGTAAAAGAAGCATCTATGTGAAAGTAGAGAAACCATCGCTAACCAGAGGAGGAGGGTTGAGACTCCACTTATCGCCAATTTACAATGCTGCCCTTTCATCCCTTCCCAGGAGATTCAACAGTCTAACCTCAAAGAACGACTGTTCACAATTGGCCTCCTGTGACCCCAACGACTGTCGTTAAGACTCAATAGAGCACTAACGAAGTCGAAACCAACCGCCCACCAACGACTGCCACTCTAACGACGGGCGTAGGCACTTGGAGCACAAAGGGTTCCAGTGACATCATCGGCCTTGTGAGAGGTTAAATACCTGGATCTCACACCAGTTAGTTGGACCAGACCCAGCCTGGTCCTGGTCCTGGTCCAGTCCCAGCCTGGTCAGATGCGTACAAGAACTGATGAAGCCTCTTGGATGAGAGGTAAAACGTCTTCCGAGACAAATAACCAAGTCCAGTTGCTTTTGACTGAAATTGCTTTGAGGATAACGACGACCTGGATGAATGAGAACATTCACAGGCTGACTTAAGGGAGATTATTTCTGTATAAAAATACGATAAAATGTCTCAAACCCTCTTTTTAGATTCATGTTTTTATGAAAACAAAATGTCTTCATTTCTTCTTCAGATCCCATCACATCACTATCTCATCCACTCAACAACAGTGGGTATAAACTGTTTACATGCATGTTGCTGTTAGTGCTAATTGGTTAACACCTCTGACACACCCACCAAATGGGAGAAAACATACCTTAAAGCCTGGGGCATGCCCAATCTGACAACAGTGTGCACCGATTTGCTGCAGTTTCCAGGCTGAACAATGTGTTGCCTGAAACGGCGTGCAACAGGCTTTGAGGTAAGTTTTCTCATGTTTGGCAGGTGTGTCAGAGGTGTTACCCAATCAGCAGGGATGTGTTGTTAAACATGAGGCACTAAAAGGGCTTTGGGTTAACATCTTATATATGTTCATTATAAATATATGTATATAAATTTGATATTTCAAATATATATCCTGTGTTTCTAATATATGCTAAAGGGAGCAAACCTGCTCTGTGGAGCCGAAGCTGAGGGTTGAATACAGCGTCCAGTAGCTTCTGTTGTCGCTCCTTCTCCTCTTTTAAACGACAAAGTTCCTCCTCGTACTCTGCTATCGTTCTTTCAAAGAGCCCAAATATCTCTTCAGCAGCCAAAGTGAGGCGCTGCTTCACCAACGCTCTCTGCAGTGAGGACTGAGGTTTCTCTTCATCGTCTTCACTCTTCACAGGGACAGAAGGGGATGGGAACTTGGTGATATCAGGATCTTGAAGCTGCTCTCCCTCCTGACTGCTCCAGAAGTCCTGCTGTTCCTCTTTAATGTGTTGAACCTCCTGCTCCAGACTGGAGCTGCACCCCTGCTGCTCAGGAGGAACCTCTTCTTTAACCACCAACAGCTGCTGGACGTCTGCAGGAAACAGGAAACAAACACACAATAGTGACCACTCCAACTCAATTTACATCAAAAACGATGAAAAAAATAACCATTAATAGTCACAATAGGCGGCACCTCCCCTTTCTCCATCCTATGGGCCCACCAGTCACAGGAGGAACCACTGGGGTCGGGTGCGCACGGGCAGCAGAGGCTAGCTTTGGGGACGTGAAACGCTCATAAGTGTACGTGGTACCAGAGCACCCTAGGCTGAAGGTCGATGATCGATTTTGTGATCGTATCATCTGATCTGAGGCCGTATGTTTTGGACAATCGAGTGAAGAGAGGGGCAGAGCTGTCAGCTGATCACCATCTGGTTATGAGTTGGGTCAGAGGATGGGAGAAGATTCTGGACAGACCAGGTAAGCCCAAACGAGTAGTGCGGGTGAACTGGGAATGTCTGGAGGAGGCCCCTGTCCCGAAAGATTGTCAACTCACACCTCCGGCGGAGCTTTTCTGGCATCCCTGTGGAGGTTAAGGGCTTTGAACCGGAGTGGGCAATGGTCAAAGCTTAGATTGCTGAAGCTGCAGCAGTGAGCTGTGGCCTCAAGGTCTTAGGTGCCTCAAGGGACGGTGACCCTCGAACACCGTGGTGGACACCGGTGGTCAGGGAAGCTGTCAGACTGAAGAAGGCCTTCAGGATATATTATCCCAGAAGACTCCAGAGGCAGTTGCAAGGTACCGATGGGCCAGAAGGGCTGCAACCTCTGCTGTGTCAGAGGCAGAGCAGCGGGTGTGGGACGAGTTCAGAGAAGTCATGGAGAAGGACTTTCGGACAGCACCAAGGTGCTTCTGGAAAACCATTCGACACCTCATGGGGGGGGGGGGGGGGGGGGGTTTACAGCAAGGACGGGGCACTGGTGGCTTCCACTGATGAAGTAATCGGGTAGTGGAAGGAGCACTCTGAGGAATTCCTTAATACGACTAACATGCCCTCTTTTGTTGAGGCAGAGCTGGAGGCTGATGGGGAATCATTGTCAATATCTCTGGCAGAAGTCACTGAGGTAGTCAAACAACTCCACAGTGGCAATGCCCCAGGGATTGATGAGATTTGTCCAGAAATGCTGAAAGCTTTGGGTTTCGAGGGGCTGTCTTGGTTGAAACGTCTCTTCAACATTGCATGGAAGTGCCAAGGGAGTTGCAGAACGGGGTGGTGGTTCCCCTAGGGGGACCAGAGGGTTTGTGCCATTTACAGGGGTATCTCACGACTCAGCCTCCCTGGTGAAGTCTACTCCAAGGTGCTGAAAAGGAGGGTCGTCCTATATTCGAAACCTCAGATTGAAGAGGAACAATGCGCATTCTTTCCTTGACGTGGAATCACGGACCAGCTCTCCACTCTCGCAAGGATCCTGGAGGGGGCCTGGGAGTGTGCCCATCCAGTCTACATGTGCTTTGTGGATCAGGGGAAGGCATATGACCGAGTCTCACTGTGGGAGGTGCTGCGAGAGTATGGGGTGAGGGGGTCACTTCTGTGGGCCATTCAATCTCTGTACACCCAAAGCAAGAGCTGTGTTCGGATCCTCGGCAGTGAGTCGGATTTGTTCGTGGTTGGGGGTCGGCCTCCGCCAGGGACAGGATATAGAGGCGTAGTCGTGGTGGAGAGGGGTTGCAGTTCGGTGGGCTGAGGATCTCGCCTCTGCGTTTTGCAGATGATGTGGTCCTGATGGCATTGTCAGTCAGTAACCTTCAGCACTCACTGGATCAGTTCGCAGCCGAGTGTGAAGGGGCTGGGTCATGTACCAAAGAACGAGGTCGTGGGTGAGAGCGGCCAAAATGGGTTTCCTCAGAAGGGGGTCTGGAGTCTCCCTTAGAGAGAGGGGGAGAAGTTCAGCCATTCGTGAGGAACCCGGAGCAGAGCCGCTGCTCCTTTGCGTCTAAAGGAGCCAGTTGAGGTGGATCGGGCATCTAGTAAGGATGCCCCCTGGGGGCCTCCCTAGGGAGGTGTTCCAGGCACGTCCAGCTGGGAGGAGGCCTCGGGGAAGACCCAGGACCAGGTAGAGAGATTATATCTCCACACAGGCCTGGGAACGCCTCGGGATCCCCCAGTTTCAGCTGGTTAATGTGGCAAGGGAAAAGGTCCCCTGCTTGAGCTGCTTCCCCGCGACCAGACGCCAGATAAGCGGTTGAAGATGAGTGAGTGATGATGATGAGTCACAAAAATCCGATATCAGTCAAGCCCAGCGTTTAACATGATGGATCTTCCAATTGCACTGAGGACAAAGTGCAGAACATTTTGCCTGATACTGTATTATACGTATATTTATACATGCAAAAGATCACTGACGATGTCCTCCCTGCTGACACCACCAGGGTTAAACAGGAGCTCATCACACTTCGCTACATCAAGTTTAATAAAATCACATCACTTTTATTTTGAAATCCGGCCGATTATACGCCGTGTCTCGCTCACACACAGATCATGAATGGTGGTTCTAGTCTGTAACAGTAAACAGAGTGAGAGGCTCTTTATTGTGAAGGGAACAAACCTGCTGTGTGGAGCCGCAGCTGAGGGTCGGAAACAGCGTCCAGTAGCTTCTGTTGTCGCTCCTTCTCCTCTTTTGAACGACAAAGTTCCTCCTCGTACTCTGCTATCGTTCTTTCAAAGAGCCCAAATATCTCTTCAGCAGCCAAAGTGAGGCGCTGCTTCACCAACGCTCTCACCTTTTGGACTTTACTCATTGTGCTAACTCACAGCTAGCACGCTAAGCTAACTCGGATATCTCTGGATCTACCGAGAGATGAGTCAGAGGCGAAACCTTCAGAATAAAAGGTGAAGAGCACAAAGTTCATTCAGACAGGATTATCCAGAGGCGGTGATGATCAGTGCTGTTGGAGCTCAAACACACTTTCTAAACACAACAACGGACTCTGCTAATACACGTCTTTGCCGGACGCCATTTTGATCGCAGTGTGGATTTCGACACCGTTAAGAATACAGCTTCCGGGGCAGAAGACAGGAAGTTATTTTATCCGGAATGATCGCACTGGTTTCAAAATAAAAGTCGAGATGTTTTTTCCCCAATATAAAAATATATTTAAAAGAACAGCTTTACAAGCACTCAATTGGCTGACAAGCATGAGGAGAAACCTTTTACTACCAGAGTATTCTTAACAAAAAGATATTTCTTGCTTTAAAGAACGAAATAATGAACCTCAGTCTTGAACTTGCAAACAAATCAACACGTTTCTCGCCACAAGGTCCAAGCAAGTTTTCTGCAGTTTTCAACCACAATACTGGGCCGTCCTCAGGGGATCTCCTGCTCTGATCTCATGCAGATGTTAAAATGTCATTAAGGTTCATCTCCTTCCAACCATCATCACCATCTTCAGTCTCAGGTTCAGAAGAGCAGGATTTCCAGTTTCAGGGACAACATTTAATAAACCTCTACATAGTTTAAGGACCCTGTAATAAACTGTCCATGGTCAGTCACTACATATAAGCACATGAACAGAACTGTGTAGGAAACATTACTCCAAATGTAAACTAATGAATGATATGTAAACAGCAGCATTTTTTAATATCTAATAGTTGGATACGATAATGTGCTTCTAATACTTCACACATCAGTTATAGTCTATATATTGTCTTTTATTTTTTTTAACAGCTTCACAGGCACTTATATCAACTTGGAATTGGCTTTTAAGCATTTGAGGAGAAACTTGTACTATCAGAGTATTCTTAGCATATTTTATTATAATCTCCTTTCTGTATGAAGGACACTGATTGACAGCTTCTCCAGTCCAGTCAGCCTCTCTGCTGGGCGCACAATGCATTGCAGCCTGTTCTTCGCATGGGCGGATGTCCAGCTTGATGATGGGAGAGGTGTTTTCTCCCAGTTTAGGTTGTTTGTTATTGTGGGTATGGGTATCTGAGTCTGGATCTAAGTTCCTGGCTGGTTCTGGTCCTCTTCAATACTCTCCATCAGCTGTCTCATCTGTGTGAGTTCTCAGGTGAAAACTAGGTTTTGCTCAAGAGAGAATATTTTACTGCAAACTGAGCAGCTAAACGGTTTCTCTCCTGTGTACCATCTCATGTGTCATTAACTGACCTCTCCGTGCAAAAGATTTCTTGCAGATTGAGCAGCCGAAAGGTTTGTCTCCTGTGTGGATGTTCATATGGCTCTTTAAATTATGCTTCCATGCAAAAGTTTTGCGACAAACTGAGCAGCTGAACGGTTTCTCCCCTGTGTGGATTATCATGTGTTTCTTCAGATCACACTTCCATGTAAATCCTTTTTTACAAACTGAGCAGCGGAAAGGTTTCTCTCCTGCATGGCTGCTCATGTGACTCTTTAAGTGTCCATTCTGTGCAAATGTTTTACTACAAACTGAGCAGCTGAACGGTTTCTCTGTTGTGTGGCATTTCATGTGTGCCTTCAGATCACCGTTCCATGCAAATCCTTTATTACAAACTGAACAGCTGAAAGGTTTCTCTCCTGTGTGTCTTCTCATGTGTGTCTTCAGATCACCCTTCCATGCGAATCCTTTATTACAAACTGAGCAGCTGAAGGGTTTCTCTTCTGTGTGGTATCTCATGTGTGTTGTTAACTGACCTCTCTGTGTAAAAGATTTCTTGCAGGATGAGCAGCTGAAAGGTTTCTCTCCTGTGTGGATTCTCATGTGTCCCTTTATATCATACTTGGACACAAATCCTTTATTACAAACTGAACAGCTGAAGGGTTTCTCTCCTGTGTGTCTTCTCATGTGTTTCTTCAGATCACCCTTCCACGCAAATCCTTTATTACAAACTGAGCAGCTGAAGGGTTTCTCTTCTGTGTGGTATCTCATGTGTGTCGTTAACTGACCTCTCTGTGTAAAAGATTTCTTGCAGGATGAGCAGCTAAAAGGTTTCTCTCCCGTGTGGATTCTCATGTGTCCCTTTAGATCATACTTAGACGCAAATTTTTTATTACAAACTGAGCAGCTGAAAGGTTTCTCTCCTGTGTGAGTTTTCATGTGTCTAGTCAGATGTTTCTTCATACCATATTGTTTCCCACACTCCGAACAGCTTAATGGTTTCTCACCAGCATGACATATCCCATCATCGACAGGAACTTCATCACTTTCTCGAGTGTTTAAACCTGACTGAGGTTCTTTTGTCTCCTTCCAATCATCACTGTTATCAGTCTCAGGATCAGAAGAGTCTCCAGGCTCATCATCAGTATCTGGTTCTGGATCAAAGTTCCTTACTGGTTCTGGTCCTCCACAGTCCTCTCCAACAGCTTCCATCTGTTCAGTTTGTCTTTGTTGAAGATGTGAGGACTGAGCTGCCTCCTCATCTTCTTCTTCTTCTTCACTCTTTACAGAGGCTGGAGTGAATGAGATCTTGGTATGAGCCTCCTCCAGACCTTGAAGGTGCTCTCCCTCTTGATTGGTCCACAGTTCTTCCTGTTCCTCTTTAATGTGTGGTGGTTCTGGGTTCTCCTGGTCCAGACTGGAGCTGCACTCCTGCTGCTCAGTGGGAACCTCTTCTTTAACCACCGACAGCTGCTGGACGTCTGCAGGAAGGAATTAAACAATAATAAATGCAAACATCAGATTTGGTTTGTATCCTCATGAATGGAAAAGAAGAGATTCAGACAAATAACTATTAATGTTGTGATAGAACTTTTTCTGAATGTGTTCAGGAAGTTCAGCTGATGAACTGTAAACAAACTTCTGCAGGTAAATAAAGGTTCAGATTAAAATGGAGAACTGTGGTTCAGTAAGTTTGTCTGCTCTGACTTTTTCTTCTTGTTTGTCTGAAGCTGTCTTCAGTTCTTCTTCAGATCACATCACATCACAATCTCATCCACTCAACAACAGTGGGTATAAACTTATTCCTGACAAGTTTACATGCATGTTGCTGTTAGTGCTAATTGGTTAACACCTCTGACACACCCACCAAATGGGAGAAAACATACCTTAAAGCCTGGGGCATGCCCAATCTGACAACAGTGTGCACCGATTTGCTGCAGTTTCCAGGCTGAACAATGTGTTGCCTGAAACGGCGTGCAACAGGCTTTGAGGTAAGTTTTCTCACGTTTGGCAGGTGTGTCAGAGGTGTTACCCAATCAGCAGGGATGTGTTGTTAAACATGAGGCACTAAAAGGGCTTTGGGTTAACATCTTATATATGTTCATTATAAATATATGTATATAAATTTGATATTTCAAATATATATCCTGTCTTTCTAATATATGTTAAAGGGAACAAACCTGCTCTGTGGAGCCGAAGCTGAGGGTTGAATACAGCGTCCAGTAGTTTCTGTTGTCGCTCCTTCTCCTCTTTTAAACGACAAAGTTCCTCCTCGTACTCTGCTATCGTTCTTTCAAAGAGCCCAAATATCTCTTCAGCGGCCAAAGTGAGGCGCTGCTTCACCAACGCTCTCTGCAGTGAGGACTGAGGTTTCTCTTCATCATCTTCACTCTTCACAGGGACAGAAGTGGATGGGAACTTGGTGATATCATGATCTTGAAGCTGCTCTCCCTCCTGACTGCTCCAGAAGTCCTGCTGTTCCTCTTTAATGTGTTGAACCTCCTGCTCCAGACTGGAGCTGCACCCCTGCTGCTCAGGAGGAACCTCTTCTTTAACCACCAACAGCTGCTGGACGTCTGCAGGAAACAAGGAAACAAACACACAATAGTGACCACTCAAACTCAACTTACATCAATAATAATGAGAAAAAGAAACATTAATAGTCACAATAGTCACATCATGCGCTGCTGCACTGGTGGCAGTGAGGGTGAGGGGCCTCGACGGACCAGACACGGACAGCTGAAGCTGGATCTGGGGACGTGAAATGTCACCTCTATGTGGGGGAAGGAGCTTGGTGGAGCGCTACCAGTTAGATGTGGTGGGGCTTACCTACACAGAGTCTCGGTTTTGGACCCATTCTCCTGGATAGGGGTTGGTCCCTATTCTTCTCTGGAATTGCCCAGGGTGTGAGGCGCCGGGCGGGTGTGGGGATACTCACAAACCCCTGGCTGAGCGCCGCGGTGTTGGAGGTAACCCGGTGGAAGAGAGGGTCGCCTCCTTACGCCTGCAGGTGGTAGGAGGAAAACTCTGACTGTTGTTTGTGCATATGCACCGAACAGCAGTTCAGAGTATTATGCCTTCTTGGAGACCGTGAAATGAGTCCTGCATGGGGCTCCAGTAGGGGACTCCATAGTTCTGCCGGGAGACTTCAACGCCCACGTGGGCAATGATGGAGACACCTGGAGAGGCGTGATTGGGAGGAACTGATCTAAACCCGAGCAGTCGTCTGTTATTAGACTTCTGTGCTGGTCACGGAGTGTGTATAACTAACACAATGTACGAACATAAGGAGGCTCATAGGTGTACATGGTACCAGAGCACCCTGGGCCGAAAGTCCATGATCGATTTTGTGATGGTATCATCTGATCTGAGGCCGTATGTTTTGGACACTCGAGTGAAGAGAGGGGCAGAGCTGTCAGCTGATCACCATCTGGTTATGAGTTGGTCAGAGGATGGGGAAGATTCTTGGAAGACAAGGTAAGCCCAAATGAGTAGTGCGGGTGAACTGGGAATGTCTGGAGGAGGCCCCTGTCCCAAAGATCTTCAACTCACACCTCCGGAGGAGCTTCTCTGGCATCCCTGTGGAGGTTAAGGGCATTGAACCGTAGTGGGCAATGGTCAAAGCTTACATTGCTGAAGCTGCAGCAGTGAGCAGTGGCCTCAAGGTCTTAGGTGCCTCAAGGGGTGGTAATCCTCGAACAAGGTGGTGGACAGCGGTGGTCAGGGAAGTTGTCTGATATGTTATCCCGGAATCTGAAGGCAGTGGCAAGGTACCGACGGGCCAGAAGGGCTGCATCCTCTGCTGTGCCAGAGGCAAAGCAGCGGGTGTGGGAGGAGTTCGAAGAAGTCACGGAGAAGGACTTTCTGGGGCCCCAAGGTGCTCCGGGAAAACCATTCAACACATCAGGAGGGGGAGTGGGGAGCCATCCAAGCTGTTCACAGTAAGGATGGGACGATGGTGACCTCCACTGATGAGGTAATCGGGCGGTGGAAAAAGCACTTTGAGGAACTCATTAATCCGACCAACACGCCCTCTTTCGTAGAGGCAAAGCTGGAGGCTGATGGGGAACCATTGTCAATATCTCTGGCGGAAGTCACTGAGGAAGGAAACAACTCCACAGTGGCAATGCCCCAGGGATTGATGAGATTTGTCCAGAAATGCTGAAAGCTTTGGGTTTGGAGGGGCTGTCTTGGTTCACAAGTCTCCTCAACATTGTGTGGAAGTCTGAGACCGTGCCAAGAGAGTGGCACTCCGGGGTGTGGTTTCCTTATTTAAAAAGGGGAACAAGAGGGTGTGTGCCAATTACAGGGGTATCACATTAACTCAGCGTCCCTGGTAAAGTCGACTCCGAGGTGCTGGAAGGTGGTTCATCCTATAGTCAAACCTCAGAATAAGGAGGAACAATGCGGATTCCGTCCTGGACGTGGAATAACGGACCAGCTCTTCACTCTGGTAAGGATCCTGCTGTTTGGTGGGCTGAGGATCTCATCTCTGCAGATGACGTGGTCCTGATGGCGTTGTCGTTCAGTGACCTTCAGCACTCACATGATCGGTTTACAGCCGAGTATGAAGCGGCTGGGATGAGGATCAGCAATTCCATATCTGAGCCTCTCAGCAGGTTAAGGATGGATTGCTTACTCCAGGTCGGGAATGAGTCCTTGCCTAAAGCGTGAGTTTGGCCGGAAGATTTGAGCAGCGGGGGCGGTGTTGCAGTCGCTCTACCGCAACGTTGTGACGAAAACAGAGCTGAGGAAGGCAAAGCTCTGGATCTACCGGTCAGTTTTCAATCCTACCCTCACCTGTGGTCATGAAAGCAGGGTCAGGACCCAAAGAAGGAGGTCGCTGGAGGAAGTGGCCGAAATGGGTTTTCTCAGGAGGGGGGCTGGAGTCTCCCTTAGAGAGAGGGGGAGAAGTTCAGCATCTGTGAGGAACTCGGAGTAGATCCGCTGCTCCTTTGCTTTGAAAGGAGCCAGTTGAGGTGGATGGGGCATCTAGTAAGGATGAACCCTGGGCACCTCCCTAGGGAGGTGTTCCAGGCACGTCCAGTTGGGAGGAGGCCTTAGGGAATACCAAGGACTAGGTGGAGAGATTAAATCTCCCCACGGAGCTGGGAACGCCTCGGTATCCCCCAGTTAGAGCTGGTTAATGTGGCCCGGGAAAGGGAAGTTTGGGGTCCCCTGCTGGAGCTGCTGCCCCTGCGGCCCGACCCTGGATAAGAGGCTGAAGATGAGTAAGTGATGAGTCACAAAAATCCGATATCAGTCAAGCCCAGGGTTTAACATGATGGATCTTCCAATTGCACTGAGAACAAAGTGCAGAACATTTTGCCTGATACTGTATTATACGTATGTTTATACATGCAAAAGATCAGTGACGATGTCCTCCCTGCTGACACCACCAGGGTTAAAAAGGAGCTCATCACACTTCGCTACATCAAGTTTAATAAAATCACATCACTTCTATTTTAAAATCCGGATGTATTATACGCCGTGTATCGCTCACACACAGATCATGAATTGTGGTTCTAGTCTGTAACAGTAAACAGAGTGAGAGGCTCTTTATTGTGAAGGGAACAAACCTGCTGTGTGGAGCCGCAGCTGAGGGTCGGAAACAGCGTCCAGTAGCTTCTGTTGTCGCTCCTTCTCCTCTTTTGAACGACAAAGTTCCTCCTCGTACTCTGCTATCGTTCTTTCAAAGAGCCCAAATATCTCTTCAGCAGCCAAAGTGAGGCGCTGCTTCACCAACGCTCTCACCCTTTGGACTTTACTCATTGTGCTAACTCACAGCTAGCACGCTAAGCTAACTCGGGTATCTCTGGATCTACAGGGAGATGAGTCAGAGGTGAAACCTTCAGAATAAAAGATGAAGAGCTCAAAGTTCATTCAGACAGGATTATCCAGACACGCAGAGGCGGTGATGATCAGTGCTGCTGGAGCTCACACACACTTTCTAAACACAACAACGGACTCTGCTAACACACGTCTGTGCCGGACGCCATTTTGATTGCAGTGTGGATTCCGTCATCGTAAAGAATACAGCTTCCGGTGCAGAAGACAGGAAGTTATTTTATCCGGAATGATCACACTGGCTTCAAAATAAAAGTCGAGATGTTTTTTCCCAATATAGAAATATTTTATAAAAAAACAGCTTTACAAGCACTTATATTAATTTCAAGCAATTGAGGAGAAACTTGTACCATCAGAGTATTCTTAACATATTTTATTATAATCTCCTTTCTGCAAACAAGGCTGAAAAACAATGCTGCAACATAAGTGTGTGAGTAGTGTATGAAATAAATATATATAAACAAAACATTGTCAATTGTTGACACATATAAGAGTTACATTACCTTAACTACATGACATTAATTTGACGTCATGTCACAGGACTTGTATTACAGTTCACTACAAAATAAAATTACTTTCCCAAACCTTTGATGACTTTCCTGACTCCATTACGTTTACAGGTTTTCCATCATGATCAGAATCACTTTTATTTGCCAAATGCATCAATGGACACAGGAATTTGACTTGGCATCCAGCGCTTAAAACAGAATTAGACTGAAAATAAAATGTGTATAGCTCAAAAAGACATGATTAAAAATAAAACATGATATCAAAAACAAGACCTGATAATAAGAACATTAAACTAAGGCTATAGTAAAATAGTCCAGGGGAGCAGTAATTTGTTTTGAAGGGCAATAGCCTTAGGGGAAAAGCTGTTTACATGGCGTGAGGTCCTTTTCCTGATGGAACGGTACCGGCTACCCAAGGGGAGCAGCTCAAAGATGTCGTTGACACTGATCAGCAGCAATTTTACTTGCCCTTTTCCTGACCCCGGCCTCATGCAGGACACTGATTGACAGCTGCTCCAGTCCAGTCAGCCCCTCTGCTGGGCGCACGATGCATTGCACCCTGTTCTTCACATGGGCTGATGTTGTGGAAAACCACAGCTAGATGGAAGAGGTCAGAAAAGTTTCCACAGTGGCTCTGTAAAACCTGGACCGGACAGAGCTGGAGAAGTTCAGTTTCCGTAGCTGCCTCGGGAAAAACATACCACTGTACGACCTCTTGATGATGGAAGAGGTGTTTTCTCTCAATTTAGGTTGTTTGTTATTGTGGTGCCTGGGAATTTGAATGACTCCACATCCTTGACAACAGAGCTATTGATGGGTATTGGTATCTGAGTCTGGATCTGAGTTCCTGGCTGGTTCTGGTCCTCTTCTAAACTCTATATCAGCTATCTCATCTGTGTGAGTTCTCAGGTGAAAACTAGGTTTTGCTCAAGAGAGAATATTTTACTGCAAACTGAGCAGCTAAATGGTTTCTCTCCTGTGTGCCATCTCATGTGTCGTTAACTGACCTCTCCGTGCAAAAGATTTCTTGCAGAGTGAGCAGCTGAAAGGTTTCTCTCCTGTGTGGCTACTCATGTGTGTCTTCAGATCACCCTTCCACGCAAATCCTTTATTACAAACTGAGCAGCTGAAAGGTTTCTCTCCTGTGTGGCTTCTCATGTGCTTCTTCAGATCACCCTTCCACAGAAATTCTTTATTACAAACTGAGCACCTGAAAGGTTTCTCTCCTGTGTGGATTCTCATGTGTGTCTTCAGACGAAAATTCCACGCAAATCCTTTATTACAAACTGAGCAGCTGAACGGTTTCTCTCCTGTGTGAATGCTCATGTGTTTCTTCAAATCACCCTTCCACAGAAATCCTTTATTACAAACGGAGCAGCTGAAAGGTTTCTCTCCTGTGTGGATGCTCATGTGTTCCTTTAGAATTTTCATTTCCGTAAATACTTGATTACAAACTGAGCAGTTGATAGATTTCTCTCCTGTGTGGATGTTCATGTGGCTCTTTAAGTTATCCCTCCGTGCAAAACTTTTACTACAAACTGAGCAGCTGAACGGTTTCTCCCCTGTGTGGCTTCTCATGTGTTTCTTCAGATCACCTTTCCATGTAAATCCTTGATTACAAACTGAGCAGCTGAAAGGTTTCTCTGCTGTGTGGCATCTCATGTGTGTCTTCAGATCACCCTTCCACGCAAATCCTTTATTACAAACTGAACAGCTGAAGGGTTTCTCTCCTGTGTGTCTTCTCATGTGTTTCTTCAGATCACCCTTCCACGCAAATCCTTTATTACAAACTGAGCAGCTAAAGGGTTTCTCTCCTGTGTGGCATCTCATGTGTGTCGTTAACTGACCTCTCTGTGTAAAAGATTTCTTGCAGAATGAGCAGCTGAAAGGTTTCTCTCCCGTGTGGATTCTCATGTGTCCCTTTATACAATACTTAGACACAAATTCTTTATTACAAACTGAGCAGCAAGGTTTTTCTCCTGCGTGAGTTTTCATGTGTCTAGTCAGATGTTTCTTCATACCATATTGTTTCCCACACTCCGAACAGCTTAATGGTTTCTCACCAGCATGACATCTCCCATCATCGACAGGAACTTCATCACTTTCTCGAGTGTTTAAACCTGACTGAGGTTCTTTTGTCTCCTTCCAATCATCACTGTTATCAGTCTCAGGATCAGAAGAGTCTCCAGGCTCATCATCAGTATCTGGTTCTGGATCAAAGTTCCTTACTGGTTCTGGTCCTCCACAGTCCTCTCCATCAGCTTCCATCTGTTCAGTTTGTCTTTGTTGAAGATGTGAGGACTGAGCTGCCTCCTCATCTTCTTCTTCTTCACTCTTTACAGAGGCTGGAGTGAATGAGATCTTGGTATGAGCCTCCTCCAGACCTTGAAGGTGCTCTTCCTCTTGATTGGTCCACAGTTCCTCCTGTTCCTCTTTAATGTGTGGTGGTTCTGGGTTCTCCTGGTCCAGACTGGAGCTGCACTCCTGCTGCTCAGTGGGAACCTCTTCTTTAACCGCCGACAACTGCTGGACGTCTGCAGGACCGAATGAAACAATAATAAGTGCAAACACCAGATTTAGTTTGTATCCTCATGAATGGAAAAGAAGAGATTCAGACAAATAACCACTAATGTTGTGATAGAACTTTTTCTGAATGTGTTCAGGAAGTTCAGCTGATGAACTGTAAACAAACTTCTGCAGGTAAATAAAGGTTCAGATTAAAATGGAGAACTGTGGTTCAGTAAGTTTGTCTGCTCTGACTTTTTCTTCTTGTTTGTCTGAAGCTGTCTTCAGTTCTTCTTCAGATCACATCACTATCTCATCCACTCAACAACAGGCGGTATAAACTTATTCCTGACAAGTTTACATGCATGTTGCTGTTAGTGCTAATTGGTTAACACCTCTGACACACCCACCAAATGGGAGAAAACATACCTTAAAGCCTGGGGCATGCCCAATCTGACAACAGTGTGCACCGATTTGCTGCAGTTTCCAGGTTGAACAATGTGTTGCCTGAAACGGCGTGCAACAGGCTATGAGGTAAGTTTTCTCACGTTTGGCAGGTGTGTCAGAGGTGTCACCCAATCAGCAGGGATGTGTTGTTAAACATGAGGCACTAAAAGGGCTTTGGGGTAACATCTTATATATGTTCATTATAAATATATGTATATAAATTTGATATTTCAAATATATATCCTGTGTTTCTAATATATGCTAAAGGGAGCAAACCTGCTCTGTGGAGCCGAAGCTGAGGGTTGAAAACAGCTTCCAGTAGCTTCTGTTGTCGCTCCTTCTCCTCTTTTAAACGACAAAGTTCCTCCTCGTACTCTGCTATCGTTCTTTCAAAGAGCCCAAATATCTCTTCAGCAGCCAAAGTTAGTCGCTGGTCCACCAACGCTCTCTGCAGTGTGGACTGAGGTTTCTCTTCATCGTCTTCACTCTTCACAGGGACAGAAGCGGATGGGAACTTGGTGATATCATGATCTTGAAGCTGCTCTCCCTCCTGACTGCTCCAGAAGTCCTGCTGTTCCTCTTTAATGTGTTGAACCTCCTGCTCCAGACTGGAGCTGCACCCCTGCTGCTCAGGAGGAACCTCTTCTTTAACCTCCAACAGCTGCTGGACGTCTGCAGGAAACAGGAAACAAACACACAATAGTGACCACTCCAACTCAACTTACATCAATAATAATGAGAAAAAGAAACATTAATAGTCACAATAGTCACAATAGTCACAACATGCGCTGCTGCACTGGTGGCAGTGAGGGTGAGGGGCCTCGACGGACCAGACACGGACAGCTGAAGCTGGATCTGGGGACGTGAAATGTCACCTCTATGTGGGGGAAGGAGCTTGGTGGAGCGCTACCAGTTAGATGTGGTGGGGCTTACCTACACAGAGTCTCGGTTTTGGAACCATACTCCTGGATAGGGGTTGGTCCCTATTCTTCTCTGAAATTGCCCAGGGTGTGAGGCGCCGGGCGGGTGTGGGGATACTCACAAACCCCTGGCTGAGCGCCGCGGTGTTGGAGGTAACCCGGTGAACAAGAGGGTCGCCTCCTTACGCCTGCAGGTGGTAGGGGGAAAACTCTGACTGTTGTTTGTGCATATGCACCTAACAGCAATTCAGAGTATTCTGCCTTCTTGGAGACCGTGAAATGAGTCCTGCATGGGGCTCCAGTAGGGGACTCCATAGTTCTGCCGGGAGACTTCAACGCCCACGTGGGCAATGATGGAGACACCTGGAGAGGCGTGATTGGGAGGAACTGATCTAAACCCGAGCAGTCGTCTGTTATTAGACTTCTGTGCTGGTCACGGAGTGTCTATAACTGACACAATGTTCGAACATAAGGAGGCTCATAAGTGTACATGGTACCAGAGCACCCTGGGCCGAAAGTCCATGATCGATTTTGTGATGGTATCATCTGATCTGAGGCCGTATGTTTTGGACACTCGAGTGAAGAGAGGGGCAGAGCTGTCAGCTGATCACCATCTGGTTATGAGTTGGTCAGAGGATGGGGAAGATTCTTGGAAGACAAGGTAAGCCCAAATGAGTAGTGCGGGTGAACTGGGAATGTCTGGAGGAGGCCCCTGTCCCAAAGATCTTCAACTCACACCTCCGGAGGAGCTTTTCTGGCATCCCTGTGGAGGTTAAGGGCATTGAACCGTAGAGGGCAATGGTCAAAGCTTATATTGCTGAAGCTGCAGCAGTGAGTTAAGGCCTCAAGTTCTTAGGTGACTCAAGGGGTGGTAATCCTCGAACAAGGTGGTGGACACCGGTGGTCAGGGAAGTTGTCTGATATGTTATCCCGGAATCTGAAGGCAGTGGCAAGGTACCGACGGGCCAGAAGGGCTGCAGCCTCTGCTGTGTCAGAGGCAAAGCAGCGGGTGTGGGAGGAGTTCGAAGAAGTCACGGAGAAGGACTTTCTGGGGCCCCAAGGTGCTCCGGGAAAACCATTCAACACATCAGGAGGGGGAGTGGGGAGCCATCCAAGCTGTTCACAGTAAGGATGGGACGATGGTGACCTCCACTGATGAGGTAATCGGGCGGTGGAAAAAGCACTTTGAGGAACTCATTAATCCGACCAACACGCCCTCTTTCGTAGAGGCAAAGCTGGAGGCTGATGGGGAACCATTGTCAATATCTCTGGCGGAAGTCACTGAGGAAGGAAACAACTCCACAGTGGCAATGCCCCAGGGATTGATGAGATTTGTCCAGAAATGCTGAAAGCTTTGGGTTTGGAGGGGCTGTCTTGGTTCACAAGTCTCCTCAACATTGTGTGGAAGTCTGAGAACGTGCCAAGAGAGTGGCACTCCGGGGTGTGGTTTCCTTATTTAAAAAGGGGAACAAGAGGGTGTGTGCCAATTACAGGGGTATCACATTAACTCAGCGTCCCTGGTAAAGTCGACTCCGAGGTGCTGGAAGGTGGTTCATCCTATAGTCGAACATCAGAATAAGGAGGAACAATGCGGATTCCGTCCTGGACGTGGAATAACGGACCAGCTCTTCACTCTGGCAAGGATCCTGCTGTTTGGTGGGCTGAGGATCTCATCTCTGCAGATGACGTGGTCCTGATGGCGTTGTCGTTCAGTGACCTTCAGCACTCACTGGATCGGTTTACAGCCGAGTGTGAAGCGGCTGGGATGAGGATCAGCAATTCTAAATCTGAGCCTCTCAGCAGGTTAAGGATGGATTGCTTACTCCAGGTCGGGAATGAGTCCTTGCCTAAAGCGTGAGTTTGGCCGGAAGATTTGAGCAGCGGGGGCGGTGTTGCAGTCGCTCTACCGCACCGTTGTGACGAAAACAGAGCTGAGGAAGGCAAAGCTCTGGATCTACCGGTCAGTTTTCAATCCTACCCTCACCTGTGGTCATGAAAGCTGGGTCAGGACCCAAAGAAGGAGGTCGCTGGAGGAAGTGGCCGAAATGGGTTTTCTCAGGAGGGGGGCTGGAGTCTCCCTTAGAGAGAGGGGGAGAAGTTCAGCATCTGTGAGGAACTCGGAGTAGATCCGCTGCTCCTTTGCTTTGAAAGGAGCCAGTTGAGGTGGATGGGGCATCTAGTAAGGATGAACCCTGGGCACCTCCCTAGGGAGGTGTTCCAGGCACAGCCAGCTGGGAGGAGGCCTCGGGGAAGACCCAGGACCAGGTGGTGAGATTAGATCTCCACACTGGCCTGGGAACGCCTTGGGATCCCCCAGTTAGAGCTGGTTAATGTGGCCCGGTAAAGGGAAGTTTTGGGTCCCCTGCTGGAGCTGCTGCCCCCGAGACCCGACCCTGGATAAGAGGCTGAAGATGAGTAAGTGATGAGTCACAAAAATTTGATATCAGTCAAGCCCCGGGTTTAACATGATGGATCTTCCAATTGCACTGAGGACAAAGTGCAGAACATTTTGCCTGATACTGTATTATACGTATATTTATACATGCAAGAGATCACTGACGATGTCCTCCCTGCTGACACCACCAGGGTTAAAAAGGAGCTCATCACACTTCACTACATCAAGTTTAATAAAATCACATAACTTCTATTTTAAAATCCGGATGTAGTATTCGCCGTGTCTCGGTCACACACAGATCATGAATGGTGGTTCTAGTCTGTAACAGTAAACAGAGTGAGAGGCTCTTTATTGTGAAGGGAGCAAACCTGCTGTGTGGAGCCGCAGCTGAGGGTCGGAAACAGCGTCCAGTAGCTTCTGTTGTCGCTCCTTCTCCTCTTTTGAACGACAAAGTTCCTCCTCGTACTCTGCTATCGTTCTTTCAAAGAGCCCAAATATCTCTTCAGCAGCCAAAGTGAGGCGCTGCTTCACCAACGCTCTCACCATTTGGACTTTACTCATTGTGCTAACTCACAGCTAGCACGCTAAGCTAACTCGGATATCTCTGGATCTACCGGGAGATGAGTCAGAGGTGAAACCTTCAGAATAAAAGGTGAAGAGCACAAAGTTCCTTCAGACATGATTATCCAGACACACAGAGGCGGTGATGATCAGTGCTGCTGTAGCTCAAACACACTTTCTAAACACAACAACGGACTCTGCTCACACACGTCTGTGCCGGACGCCATTTTGATTGCAGTGTGGATTTCGTCATCGTAAAGAAAACAGCTTCCGGGGCAGAAGACAGGAAGTTATTTTATCCGGAGTGATCACACTGGCTTCAAAATAAAAGTCGAGATGTTTTTTCCCCAATATAGAAATATATTTTAAAAAACAGCTTTACAAGCACTTATATTAATTTCAAGCATTTGAGGAGAAACTTGTACTATCAGAGTATTCTTAACATATTTTATTATAATCTCCTTTCTGCAAACAAGGCTGAAAAACAATGCTGCAAAATAAGTATGTACGTAGTGTATGAAATAAATATGTATTTAAACAAAACATTGTCAATTGTTGACGCATTTAAGAGTTACTTTACCTTAACTACATGACATTAATTTGACGTCATGTCACAGGACTTTAAAATGTATTACAATTCACTACAAAATTAACTTACTTTTCCCAAACCTTTGAAGAGTTTCCTGACTCGATTACGTTTAAAGGTTTTCCATCATGATCAAATCACTTTTATTTGCCAAGTGCATCAATGGACAAAGGAATTTGACTTGGCATCCAGCGCTTAAAACAGAATTAGACTGAAAATAAAATGTGTATAGCTCAAAAAGACATGATTAAAAATAAGACATGATATCAAAAACAAGACCTGATAAGAACATTAAACTAAGGCTATAGTAAAATAGTCCAGGGGAGCAGTTATTTGTTTTGAAGGGCAATAGGACCTCAAAAAGCGGTGTTTTCTCCCAGTTTAGGTTGTTTGTTATTGTGGTGCATGGGAATTTGAATGACTCCACATCCTTGACAACAGAGCTATTGATGGGTATTGGTATCTGAGTCTGGATCTGAGTTCCTGGCTGGTTCTGGTCCTCTTTAATACTCTCCATCAGCTATCTCATCTGTTTGAGTTCTCAGGTGAAAAACTAGGTTTTGCTCAAGAGGGAATATTTTACTGCAAACTGAGCAGCTAAACGGTTTCTCTCCTGTGTGCCATCTCATGTGTCATTAACTGACCTCTCCGTGTAAAAGATTTCTTGCAGAGTGTGCAGCTGAAAGGTTTCACTCGTGTGTGGATTCTCATGTGTGTCTTCAGATAACACCTGCAAGTAAATCCTTTATTACAAACTGAGCAGGTGAAAGGTTTCTCTCCTGTGTGGATTCTCATGTGTATCTTCAGATCACACTTCCACGCAAATCCTTTATTACAAACTGAGCAGCTGAAAGGTTTCTCTCCTGTGTGGATTCTCATGTGTGTCTTCAGATGACACTTCCACGCAAATCCTTTATTACAAACTGAGCAGCTGAACGGTTTCTCTCCTGTGTGGATGCTCATGTGTTTCCTCAGAATTTTCGATTGTGTAAATCCTTTATTACAAACTGAGCAGCTGAAAGGTTTCTGTCTTGTGTGGATTCGCATGTGTCTCTTCAGAACAACCTTCAACGTAAATCCTTTATTACAAATTGAGCAGCTGAAAGTTTTCTCTCCTGTGTGGAAGTTCATATGGCTCTCTAAATTATCCTTCTGTGCAAAAGTTTTACTACAAACTGAGCAGCTGAAGGGTTTCTCTTTTGTGTGGATTCTCATGTGTCTCTTCAGACCACACTTCCACGTAAATCCTTTTTTGCAAGTTGAGCAGCTGAATGGTTTCTCTCCTGTGTGGATTCTCATGTGTTTCTTCAGACCACACTTCTCCGTAAATCCTTTTTTACAAATTGAGCAGCTGAAAGGTTTCTCTACTGTGTGGATGCTCAAGTGTCTGTTGAGCCGTTTCATTTCCGTAAATCCTTTATTACAAACTGAGCAGGTGAAAGGTTTCTCTCCTGTGTGGATTTTCATGTGTGCCTTCAGACCACACTTCCACGTAAATCCTTTTTTACAAACTGAGCAGGTAAAAGGTTTCTCTCCTGTGTTGCTTCTCATGTGTCTCTTCAGATCCCGTTTCCATCCAAATCCTTTATTACAAACTGAGCAGCTGAAAGGTTTCTCTCCTGTGTGGATGCTCATGTGTTTCTTTAGATTATCCATTTCTTTGAATACTTGATTACAAACTGAGCAGCTGAAAGGTTTCTCTCCTGTGTGGATGTTCATATGGCTCTTTAAATAATCCTTCCGTGCAAAAGTTTTTCTACAAACTGAGCAGCTGAAAGGTTTCTCTCCTGTGTGGAGGCTCATGTGACTCTTTAAATGTCCATTCCGTGCAAACGTTTTACTACAAATTGAGCAGCTGAAAGGTTTCTCTCCTGTGTGGGTTCTCACGTGTGAATTCAGATATTTCTTCATACCAAATTGTTTTCCACACTCCGAACAGCTAAATGGTTTCTCGCCAGCAGGACATCTCCCATCATCGATTGGAACTTCATCACTTTCTTGAGCGTTTAAACCTGACTGAGGTTCTTTTGTCTCCTTCCAATCATCACTGTTATCAGTCTCAGGATCAGAAGCGTCTCCAGGCTCATCATCAGTATCTGGTTCTGGTCCTCCACAGTCCTCTCCAACTGCTTCTGCTTCCATCTGTTCAGTTTGTCTTTGTTGAAGATGTGAGGACTGATCTGCCTCTTCATCATCTTCTTCACTCTTTACAGAGGCTGGAGTGAACGAGATCTTGGTATGAGCCTCCTCCAGACCTTGAAGCTGCTCTACCTCCTGATTGGTGCAGAGTTTCTCCTGTTCCTCTTTGATGTGTGGTGGTTCTGGGTTCTCCTGGTCCAGACTGGAGCTGCACTCCTGCTGCTCAGTGGGAACCTCTACTTCAACCACCGACAGCTGCTGGACGTCTGCAGGACAGAATGAAACAATAATTAATGCAAACATCAGATTCGGTTTGTATCCTCATGAATGGAAAAGAAGAGATTTAGACAAATAACTATTAATGTTGTGATAGAACTTTTTCTGAATGTGTTCAGGAAGTTCAGCTGATGAACTGTAAACAAACTTCTGCAGGTAAATAAAGGTTCAGATTAAAATGGAGAACTGTGGTTCAGTAAGTTTGTCTGCTCTGACTTTTTCTTCTTGTTTGTCTGAAGCTGTCTTCAGTTCTTCTTCAGATCACATCACATCACTATCTCATCCACTCAACAACAGGCGGTATAAACTTAGCCCTGACAAGTTTGCATGCATGTTGCTGTTAGTGCTAATTGGTTAACACCTCTGACACACCCACCAAATGGGAGAAAACATACCGTAAACCCTGGGGCATGCCCAATCTGACAACAGTGTGCACCGATTTGCTGCACTTTCCAGGCTGAAAAATTGCCTGAAACGGCGTGCAACAGGCTATGAGGTAAGTTTGTCAGGTGTGTCAGAGGTGTCACCCAATCAGCAGGAATGTGTTTTTAAACATGTGACACTAAAAGGGCTTTGTCCTTAAATTTTTCTTTCGGTGTCTGCTCACACTGTTATGTAAATTCACATTATCTTTATCCGTCTTTGTGCCAAGTACTGGAAGCTCATCCACATGTTGATTTCAGTTTGCTATTATATAATTTCTTCACAACTTTATTTTATTATGTTTGGATGTTTATCACCCACCGCCATAGGCAGTGATCCTGTATATATTCAGTTCATCTTATATATGTTCAATATTATAAATATATATATATATAAATTTATATGTTAAAGGGAGCAAACCTGCTCTGTGGAGCCGAAGCTGAGGGTTGAAAACAGCGTCCAGTAGTTTCTGTTGTCGCTCCTTCTCCTCTTTTAAACGACAAAGTTCCTCCTCATACTTTGCTATCGTTCTTTCAAAGAGCCCAAATATCTCTTCAGCAGCCAAAGTGAGGCGCTGCTTCACCAACGCTCTCTGCAGTGAGGACTGAGGTTGCTCTTCATCATCTTCACTCTTCACAGGGACAGAAGTGGATGGAAAATTGGTGATATCATGATCTTGAAGCTGCTCTCCCTCCTGGCGGCTCCAGAAGTCCTGCTGTTCCTCTTTAATGTGTTGAACCTCCTGCTCCAGACTGGAGCTGCACCTCTGCTGCTCAGGAGGAACCTCTTCTTTAACCTCCAACAGCTGCTGGACGTCTGCAGGAAACAGGAAAAACAGACACATTAGTGACCACTCAAACTCAACTTACATCAAAAACGATGAAAAAAATAACCATTAATAGTCACAATAGTCACAACGTGGCACCTCCCCTTTCTCCATCCTATGGGCCCACCACTCACAGGAGGAACCACTGGGGTCGGGTGCGCACGGGCAGCAGAGGCTGGCTTTTCGGGAAGTGAATTGCTCATAAGTGTATGTAGTACCAGAGCACCCTAGGCTGAAGGTCGATGATCGATTTTGTGATCGTATCATCTGATCTGAGGATGTATGTTTTGGACACTCGAGTGAAGAGAGGGGCAGAGCTGTCAGCTGATCACCATCTGGTTATGAGTTGGTCAGAGGATGGGAGAAGATTCTGGACAGACCAGGTAAGCCCAAACGAGTAGTGCGGGTGAACTGGGAATGTCTGGAGTAGGCCCCTGTCCCGAAAGATCATCAACTCACACCTCCGGCGGAGCTTTTCTGGCATCCCTGTGGAGGTTTGGGGCTTTGAACCGGAGTGGGCAATGGTCAAAGCTTACAATGCTGAGCGGTAAGCTGTGGCCTCATGGTCTTAGGTGCCTCAAGGGACGGTGACCCTCGAACACCGTGGTGGACACCGGTGGTCAGGGAAGCTGTCCGACTGAAGAAGGAGGCCTTCCGGGATATATTATCCCAGAATCTGAAGGAAGTTGCAAGGTACCGACGGGCTAGAAGGGCGTCAGCCTCTGCTGTGTCAGAGGCAAAGCAACCGGTGTGGGAGGAGTTCAGAGAAGTCATGAAAAGGACTTTCGGGTGACACCAAGGTGCTTCTGGAAAACCATTCCACACTTCAGGAGGGTTAAACGGGGAACCATCCAAGCTGTTTACAGTAAGGACGCTGGTGACCTCCACTGATGAGGTAATCGGGTAGTGGAAGGAGCACTTTGAGGAACTCCTTAATACGACTAAAATGCCCTCTTTTGTAGAGGCAGAGCTGGAGGCTGATGGGGAATCATTGCCAGTCAAACAACTCCACAGTGGCAATGCCCCAGGGATTAATGAGATTTGTCCAGAAATGCTGAAAGCTTTGGGGTTTGGAGGGGCTGTCTTGGTTAACACGTCTCTTGAACATTGCATGGAAGTCTGAGACAGTGCCAAGGGAGTGGCAGACCGGGGTGGTGGTTCCCCTATTTAAAAAGGGGGACCAGAGGGTGTGTGCCATTTACAGGGGTATCACACTACTCAGCCTCCCTGGTAAAGTCTACTCCAAGGTGCTGGAAAGGAGGTTTCGTCCTATAGTCGAACCTCAGAATGAAGCGGAACAATGCGCATTCCGTCCTGGACGTGGAATAACGGACTATCTCTTCACTCTGGCAAGGATCCTGGAGGGGGTCTTGGAGTGTGCCAATCCAGTCTTCATGTGCTTTGTAGATCTGGAGAAGGCATGTGACCGGGTCCCTCTGGGCACACTGTGGGAGGTGCTGCGGGAGTCTGGGGTGAGGGGGTCAGTTCTGTGGGCCATGCAATGTCTGTAAACCCAAAGCGAGAGCTGTGTCTGGATTTGGCAGTAAGTCGGATTCGGTGGGGGTCGGCCTCCGCCAGTGGTGTGCTTTGTCACCAATCCTGTTTGTGACTTTCATGGAAAGGATATCCAAGCGTAGTCATTGTGGGGAGGTGACGCATTTCGGTGGGCTGAGGATCTCGTATCTGGGTTTTGCAGATGACGTGGTCCTTATGGCATCTTCAGTCAGTGACCTTCAGCACTTACTGGATCTGTTCACAGCCGAGTGTGAAGCGGCTGGGATGAGGATCAGCACTTCTAAATCTGAGGCCATGGCTCTCAGCAGGTTACAGATGGATTGCTTACTCCAGGTCGGGAATGAGTCCTTGCCCCAAGTGAAAGAGTTCAAGTCCCTAGGGATCTTGTTCACAAGTGAGGGGACGATGGAGCGTGAGTTTGGCCGGAGAATCGGAGCAGCGGGATCGGTGTTGCAGTCTCTCTACCGCACCGTCGTGACGAAAAGAGAGCTGAGGAAGGCAAAGGTCTGGATCTACCGGTCAATCTTCGTTCCTACCCTCACCTGTGGTCATGAAAGCTGGGTCAGGACAGAAGGAACGAGGTCGTGGGAAGAAGCAGCCGAAATGGGTTTCCTCAGGAGGGTGGCTGGAGTCTCCCTTAGAGAGAGGGGGAGAAGTTCAGCATCCGTGAGGAACTCGGAGTAGAGCCGCTGCTCCTTTGCGTTGAAAGGAGCCAGTTGAGATGGTTCAGGATCATCACGTAAGGATGCCCCGTGGGGGCATCCCTAGGGAGGTGTTCCAGGCACGTCCAGCTGGGATGAGGCCTCATTGAAGACCCAGGACCAGGTGGAGAGACTAAATCTCAACACTGGCCTGGGAACGCCTCGGGATCCCCCAGTTACAACCACTTAATGTGGCCCGGGAAAGGGAAGTTTGGGGTCCCCTGCTAGAGCTGCTTCCCCTGCGACCCGACCCCGGATCGGCGGTTGAAGATGAGTGAGTGATGATGAGTTACAAAAATTTGATATCAGTCAAGCCCAGGGTTTAACATGATGGATCTTCCAATTGCACTGAGGACAAAGTGCAGAACATTTTGCCTGATACTGTATTATACGTATATTTATACATGCAAAAGATCACTGACGATGTCCTCCCTGCTGACACCACCAGGGTTAAACAGGAGCTCATCACACTTCGCTACATCAAGTTTAATAAAATCACATCACTTTTATTTTTAAATCCGGATGTATTATTCGCCGTGTCTCGCTCACACACAGATCATGAATGGTGGTTCTAGTCTGTAACAGTAAACAGAGTGAGAGGCTCTTTATTGTGAAGGGAACAAACCTGCTGTGTGGAGCCGCAGCTGAGGGTCGGAAACAGCGTCCAGTAGCTTCTGTTGTCGCTTCTTCTCCTCTTTTGAACGACAAAGTTCCTCCTCGTACTCTGCTATCGTTCTTTCAAAGAGCCCAAATATCTCTTCAGCAGCCAAAGTGAGGCGCTGCTTCACCAACGCTCTCACCCTTTGGACTTTACTCATTGTGCTAACTCACAGCTAGCACGCTAAGCTAACTCGGATATCTCTGGATCTACCGGGAGATGAGTCAGAGCTGAAACCTTCAGAATAAAAGGCGAAGAGCACAAAGATTATCTAGACACACAGAGGCGGTGATGATCAGTGCTGCTGTAGCTCACACACACTTTCTAAACACAACAACGGACTCTGCTAACACACGTCTGTGCCGGACGCCATTTTGATTGCAGTGTGGATTTCGTCATCGTAAAGAATACAGCTTCCGGGGCAGAAGACAGGAAGTTATTTTATCCGGAGTGATCACACTGGCTTCAAAATAAAAGTCGAGATGTTTTTTCCCCAATATAGAAATATATTTTAAAAAACAGCTTTACAAGCACTTATATTAATTTCAAGCATTTGAGGAGAGACTTGTACTATCAGAGTATTCTTAACATATTTTATTATAATCTCCTTTCTGCAAACAAGGCTGAAAAACAATGCTGCAACATAAGTATGTACGTAGTGTATGAAATAAATATGTATTTAAACAAAACATTGTCAATTGTTGACGCATTTAAGAGTTACATTACCTTAACTACATGACATTAATTTGACGTCATGTCACAGGACTTTAAAAATGTATTACAGTTCACTACAAAATAAAATTACTTTCCAAAACCTTTGAAGACTTTCCTGACTCCATTACGTTTACAGGTTTTCCATCATTATCAGAATCACTTTTATTTGCCAAATGCATCAATGGACACAGGAATTTGACTTGGCATCCAGCACTTAAAACAGAATCAGACTGAAAATAAATTGTGTATAGCTCCAAAAGACATGATTAAAAATAAGACATATCAAAAACAAGACCTGATAATAAGAACATTAAAATAAGGCTATAGTAAAATAGTCCAGGGGAGCAGTCATTTGTTTAGAAGGGCAATAGCCTTAGGGGAAAAGCTGTTTACATGGCGTGAGGTCCTTGTCCTGATGGAACGGTACCGGCTACCCGAGGGGAGCAGCTCAAAGATGTCGTTGACACTGATCAGCAGCAATTTTACTTGCCCTCTTCAAGACCCCGGCCTCACGCAGGACACTGATTGACGGCTGCTTCAGTCCAGTCAGCCCCTCTGCTGGGCACACGATGCATTGCAGCCTGTTCTTCGCATGGGCGGATGCCCATCTTGATGATGGAAGAGGTGTTTTCTCCCAGTTTAGGTTGTTTCTTATTGTGGTGCCTCGGAATTTGAATTGACTCCACATCCTTGACAACAGACCTATTGATAGTTATGGGTATCTCAGTCTGGATCTGAGTTCCTGGCTGGTTCTGGTCCTCTTCAATACTCTCCATCAGCTGTCTCATCTGTGTGAGTTCTCAGGTGAAAAACTAGGTTTTGCTCAAGAGAGAACATTTTACTGAAAACTGAGCAGCTAGTTTCTCAACTGTGTGCCATCTCATGTGTCGTTAACTGACCTCTCCGTGCAAAAGATTTCTTGCAGAGTGAGCAGCTGAAAGGTTTCTCTCCTGTGTGGCTACTCATGTGTGTCTTCAGATCACCCTTCCACGCAAATCCTTTATTACAAACTGAGCAGCTGAAAGGTTTCTCTCCTGTGTGGCTTCTCATGTGTTTCTTCAGATCACCCTTCCACGGAAATCCTTTATTACAAACTGAGCAACTGAAAGGTTTCTCTCCTGTGTGGATTCTCATGTGTGTCTTCAGACGAAAGTTCCATGCAAATCCTTTATTACAAACTGAGCAACTGAAAGGTTTCTCGCCTGTGTGGATTATCATGTGTTTCTTCAGATCACCCTTCCACGGAAATCCTTTATTACAAACTGAGCAGCTGAAAGGTTTCTCTCCTGTGTGGATGCTCATGTGTCCCTTTAGATTTTTCATTTCCGTAAATACTTGATTACAAACTGAGCAGTTGATAGATTTCTCTCCTGTGTGGATGTTCATATGGCTCTTTAAATTATTCTTCCGTGCAAAAGTTTTACTACAAACTGAGCAGCTGAACGGTTTCTCCCCTGTGTGGATTATCATGTGTTTCTTCAGATCACACTTCCATGTAAATCCTTGATTACAAACTGAGCAGCTGAAAGGTTTCTCTCCTGTGTGGCTGTTCATATGGCTCTTTAAATTATTCTTCTGTGCAAAAGTTTTACTACAAACTGAGCAGCTGAACGGATTCTCTGCTGTGTGGCATCTCATGTGTGCCTTCAGATCACCCTTCCACGCAAATCCTTTATTACAAACTGAACAGCTGAAAGGTTTCTCTCCTGTGTGTCTCCTCATGTGTTTCTTCAGATCCCCCTTCCACGCAAATCCTTTATTACAAACTGAGCAGCTGAAGGGTTTCTCTCCTGTGTGGCATCTCATGTGTGTCATTAATTGACCTCTCTGTGTAAAAGATTTCTTGCAGGATGAGCAGCTGAAAGGTTTCTCTCCTGTGTGGATTCTCATGTGTCCCTTTATATAATACTTAGACGCAAATTCTTTATTACATACTGAGCAGCTGAATGGTTTCTCTCCTGTGTGAGTTTTCACGTGTGTATTCAGATGTTTCTTCTTACCAAATTGTTTCCCAAACTTCTCACCAGCATGACATCTCCCATCATCGACAGGAGCTTCATCACTTTCTTGAGCGTTTAAACCTGACTGAGGTTCTTTTGTCTCCTTCCAATCATCGCTGTTATCAGTCTCAGGATCAGAAGAGTCTCCGGGCTCATCATCAGTATCTGGTTCTGGATCTGAGTTCCTAACTGGTTCTGGTCCTCCACAGTCCTCTCCATCAGCTTCCATCTGTTCAGTTTGTCTTTGTTGAAGATGTGAGGACTGATCTGCCTCTTCATCATCTTCTTCACTCTTTACAGAGGCTGGAGTGAACAAGATCATGGTATGAGCCTCCTCCAGACCTTGAAGGTGCTCTCCCTCCTGATTGGTCCAGAGTTTCTCCTGTTCCTCTTTAATGTGTGGGGGTTCTGGGTTCTCCTGGTCCAGACTGGAGCTGCACTCCTGCTGCTCAGTGGGAACCTCTTCTTTAACCACCGACAGCTGCTGGACGTCTGCAGGACAGAATGGAACAATAATTAGTGCAAACATCAGATTTAGTTTGTATCCTCATGAGTGGAAAAGAAGAGATTTAGACAAATAACTATTAATGTTGCGATAGAACTTTTTCTGAATGTGTTCAGGAAGTTCAGCTGATGAACTGTTAACAAACTTCTGCAGGTAAATAAAGGTTCAGATTAAACTGGAGAACTGTGGTTCAGTAAGTTTGTCTGCTCTTACTTTTTCTTCTTGTTTGTCTGAAAGCTGATTTTGAACTTCCTTTGACATCTGCTTAAAGGTTCACTTAAGAGAAGGAGGTCTTAGCCAAGGGCTTGAACTTTGCCATGACACCAAAAGAGGTACCCGTTGTGGAGTTGCTTACGGCTGCAGAATCACCTATAAAGAAAAACAACCTTAATGGAACTGAGGCTGAACAGCTAAGGTTGAAAGTGTCAGCAGCGTTGTCCCAGGCCAAGGTCCCCCCATCCAACCTCACCATCGAGGAGAGAAAGGCAGTAACGGCACTGAGCAAACACCACAGCATCACAATCCTTCCAGCAAGGGTAGATGCACAGTTGTTCTCAATACAACTGATAATAAGGCAAAGATCTCTGCATTACTCAGTGACTCTAACACTTATGAAACTCTGAGACCAGACCCTACCAGCGGTTACAAAAAGAAGGTTATAGAATGTCTACAGCAACTACAAAAAGAAGGAGTCATTAGCAAACCACAGTATTACAGGCTTTTCCCCCAGGACTCAACCCCCTGCTTATATGGACTCCCAAAAATCCACAAAGAAGGGGCCCTGCTCAGGCCCATTGTCAGCAGCATAAACTCGGTCACCTATAACATTGCCAAGCATGTTGCCAATATTCTGGCACCACTGGTGGGAAACACCCAACGCCACATCCAAAACTCCATAGACTTTGTGAACAATGTCCGAGACCTAAAAAAGGATCCAGATGAAACCATGGTGTCCTACGACGTGACTTCCTTGTTCACTTGTATTCCAACCATGGAGGCCTTGGCCACGGTAAGAGAGCGGCTCACGCAGGACAACTCCTTACACAACCGAACAAATCTCAAACCAGACCACATTTGCCAACTTCTGGATTTGTGCCTGAATACCACATATTTCCAGTTTGATGGCATTTTTTACAGACGGAAACACGGCTGTGCCATGGGTTCACCAGTATCCCCTATTGTGGCAAATCTATACATGGAGGAGGTAGAGGACAAGGCTCATGGGGACAACACATGGGTTAAGGTCAAATCCAAAGAGGTGCAAACTTTTACTGAACATATAAACTCTGTGGACAGAAACATCAAGTTCACCAGAAGAGAAGAAGTCAAGGACAAAAGTTTGCCTTTCTTGGACTGTGACGTCCATATGGAGAATGACAGGAGCCTCCACATAGAGGTATACAGAAAACCACTCACACAGATCAATAAATACTGTTTGACTCTCACCACCCTTTGGAACACAAGCTTGGCGTTATCAGAACACTGCAGCATAGAGCTGATAACGTACCCACCAGCTCACAGGCCCAAGGGGAAGAACGCAAGCACCTAAGAGGCGCCCTCACAACTTGTGCCCCCCCCCCCAGCTGGACCTTTGTGAAAATGGCAGCTGCTTCCAGAGAGAAAACCAAAGTGGTTGAGAAAGAAAAAGAAACGAGAAATAACAGAGTCATCCCGTATGTGGCTGGGGTCTCAGAGAAACTCAGGAGGATCTTCAAAAAACACTGCATGCCTCTGTATTTCAAACCCAGTAACACACTCAGACAGAGACTAGTACATCCCAAGGACAGAACACCACACACCCACAAAAGCAATTTTGGTTTATGCTGTTAATGCAACGAGGAATGCAAAGATCTCAACCACTGCATAAACGCATGGCCCAACACAGGAGAGCTAACTCCTCAGGCCTGGACTCTGCTGTCCACTTACGCCTAAAGGAGAAAGCCCACTCCTTTGAGGACAACAATGTCCACATCTTGGACAGAGAGGACAGATGGTTTGAAAGAGGAGTAAAAGAAGCATCTATGTGAAAGTAGAGAAACCATCGCTAACCAGAGGAGGAGGGCTGAGACTCCACTTATCTCCAATTTACAATGCTGCCCTTTCATCCCTTCCCAGGAGATTCAACAGTTTAACCTCAAAGAACGACTGTTCACAATTGGCCTCCTGTGACCCCAACGACTGTCGTTAAGACTCAATAGAGCACTAACGAAGTCGAAACCAACCGCCCACCAACGACTGCCACTCTAACGACGGGCGTAGGCACTTGGAGCACAAAGGGTTTCAGTGACATCATCGGCCTTGTGAGAGGTTAAATACCTGGATCTCACACCAGTTAGTTGGACCAGTCCCAGCCTGGTCCTGGTCCTGGTCCAGTCCCAGCCTGGTCAGATGCGTACAAGAACTGATGAAGCCTCTTGGATGAGAGGTAAAACGTCTTCCGAGACAAATAACCAAGTCCAGTTGCTTTTGACTGAAATTGCTTTGAGGATAACGATGACCTGGATGAATGAGAACATTCACAGGCTGACTTAAGGGAGATTATTTCTGTATAAAAATACGATAAAATGTCTCAAACCCTCTTTTTAGATTCATGTTTTTATGAAAACAAAATGTCTTCATTTCTTCTTCAGATCCCATCACATCACTATCTCATCCACTCAACAACAGTGGGTATAAACTGTTTACATGCATGTTGCTGTTAGTGCTAATTGGTTAACACCTCTGACACACCCACCAAATGGGAGAAAACATACCTTAAAGCCTGGGGCATGCCCAATCTGACAACAGTGTGCACCGATTTGCTGCAGTTTCCAGGCTGAACAATGTGTTGCCTGAAACGGCGTGCAACAGGCTTTGAGGTAAATTTTCTCACGTTTGGCAGGTGTGTCAGAGGTGTCACCCAATCAGCAGGGATGTGTTGTTAAACATGAGGCATGTGTGGCACTAAAAGGGCTTCGGGGTAACATCTTATATATGTTCAATATTATAAATATATGTAAATAAATTTGATATTTCATATATATATCCTGTCTTTCTAATATATGCTAAAGGGAACAAACCTGCTCTGTGGAGCCGAAGCAGAGGGTTGAAGACAGCGTCCAGTAGTTTCTGTTGTCGCTCCTTCTCCTCTTTTAAACGACAAAGTTCCTCCTCGTACTCTGCTATCGTTCTTTCAAAGAGCCCAAATATCTCTTCAGCAGCCAAAGTGAGGCGCTGCTTCACCAACGCTCTCTGCAGTGAGGACTGAGGTTTCTCTTCATCATCTTCACTCTTCACAGGGACAGAAGTGGATGGGAACTTGGTGATATCATGATCTTGAAGCTGCTCTCCCTCCTGACTGCTCCAGAAGCCCTGCTGTTCCTCTTTAATGTGTTGAACCTCCTGGTCCAGACTGGAGCTGCACCCCTGCTGCTCAGGAGGAACCTCTTCTTTAACCACCAACAGCTGCTGGACGTCTGCAGGAAACAAGGAAACACACACACATGAGTGACCACTCCAACTCAACTTACATCAAAAACGATGAAAAAAACAACCATTAATAGTCACAATAGGCGGCACCTCCCCTTCTCCATCCTATGGGCCCACCAGTCACAGGAGGAACCACTGGGGTCGGGTGCGCACAGGCAGCAGAGGCTGGCTTTGGGGACGTGAAATGCTCATAAGTGTATGTGGTACCAGAGCACCCTAGGCTGAAGGTCGATGATCGATTTTGTGATCGTATCATCTGGTCTGAGGCCGTAGGTTTTGGACAATCGAGTGAAGAGAGGGGCAGAGCTATCAGCTGATCACCATCTGGTTATGAGTTGGGTCAGAGGATGGGAGAAGATTCTGGACAGACCAGGTAAGACCAAAAGAGTAGTGCGGGTGAACTGGGAATGTCTGGAATAGGTCCTTTTCCCGAAAGATCGTCAACTCACACCTCTTCTGGCATCCCTGTGGAGGTTAAGGGCTTTGAACCGGAGTGGGCAATGGTCAAAGCTTACATTGCTGAAGCTGCAGCAGTGAGCTGTGGCCTCAAGGTCTTAGGTGCCTCAAGGGACGGTGACCCTCGAACACTGTGGTGGACACCGGTGGTCAGGGAAGCTGTCAGACTGAAGAAGGCCTTCAGGATATATTATCCCAGAAGACTCCAGAGGCAGTTGCAAGGTACAGATGGGCCAGAAGGGCTGCAACCTCTGCTGTGTCAGAGGCAGAGCAGCGGGTGTGGGACGAGTTCAGAGAAGTCATGGAGAAGGACTTTCGGACAGCACCAAGGTGCTTCTGGAAAACCATTCGACACCTCATGAGGGGGGGGGGGGGGGGGGGTTTACAGTAAGGACGGGGCACTGGTGGCTTCCACTGATGAAGTAATCGGGTGGTGGAAGGAGCACTCTGAGGAATTCCTTAATACGACTAACACGCCCTCTTTTGTTGAGGCAGAGCTGGAGGCTGATGCGGAATCATTGTCAATATCTCTGGCAGAAGTCACTGAGGTAGTCAAACAACTCCACAGTGGCAATGCCCCAGGGATTAATGAGATTTGTCCAGAAATGCTGAAAGCTTTGGGTTTCGAGGGGCTGTCTTGGTTGACACGTCTCTTCAACATTGCGTGGAAGTGCCAAGGGAGTTGCAGACTGGGGTGGTGGTTCCCCTAGGGGGGCCATAGGGTGTGTGCCATTTACAGGGGTATCTCACGACTCAGCCTCCCTGGTGATGTCTACTCCAAGGTGCTGAAAAGGAGGTTCGTCCTATATTCGAAACCTCAGATTGAAGAGGAACAATGCGCATTCTTTCCTTGACGTGGAATCACGGACCAGCTCTCCGCTCTCGCAAGGATCCTGGAGGGGGCCTGGGAGTGTGTCCATCCACTTTACATGTGCTTTGTGGATCAGGGGAAGGCATATGACCGGGTCCCTCTGGAGATACTGTGGGAGGTGCTGCGAGAGTATGGGTTGAGGGGGTCAGTTCTGTGGGCCATCCAATCTCTGTACACCCAAAGCAAGAGCTGTGTTCGGATCCTCGGCAGTGAGTCGGATTTGTTCGTGGTTGGGGGTCGGCCTCCGCGAGGGGTGCACTTTGTCACCAATTCTGTTTGTGATTTTCATGGACAGGATATAGAGGCGTAGTCGTGGTGGAGAGGGGTTGCAGTTCGGTGGGCTGAGGATCTCGTCTCTGCGTTTTGCAGATGATGTGGTCCTGATGGCATCGTCAGTCAGTAACCTTCAGCACTCACTGGATCGGTTCGCAGCCGAGTGTGAAGGGGCTGGGTCATGTACCAAAGAACGAGGTCGTGGGTGAGAGCGGCCAAAATGGGTTTCCTCAGGAGGGGGGCTGGAGTCTCCCTTAGGGCCTACTCACACTGTCCTTCTGGCCGGGGCCAAATCCGTTTTTTCAGCTAAAGCCTAGTACCTTTAAGCAGTGTGAGTGCACCCGCTCCGCGCACAACATCGGCCAGCGGGCCATCCACGGCCCGCTTGAAAGAGGTGGGCTTAAGCGGAGCCGTTTGCACATGTACGAGCACGAGCGTGCGCACGTGTGCGAGCACGAGCCCTACGGCAGCAGCGTTATGACCGCCTGTTCGGACATGTAAATAGAAGGACGGACCATGCGCGGACATTTAACAACAACAACAATGGCGGTGAAAGGTTCATGTTGGTGTGATGCGGAGGTGGAGTGTCTACTGCAGATTTGGTCGGATGAAAAGATTCAAAAACAGTCGACAAGACGCACAAAAACTCCGAGGTCTGTGGAAAGATTTGTAAACAAAGCCACACACACGCGATCAATGCGTGTGACGTGTTACGGCGTGATGGCGTATGGACAGCAAGAAGCATTGGCCGGCCCAGGCAGTGTGAGTACAAACGGGGCTGGGGCGCGGGGGGGAGAGTGAGGGGGGACAAGTACCCTAAAGCCCAGGTCGCGGTCTGGAAGGACAGTGTGAGTACCCTCTTAGAGAGATAGGGAGAAGTTCAGCCATCCGTGAGGAACTCGGAGTAGAGCCGCTGCTCCTTAGCGTTGGAAGGAGCCAGTTGAGGTGGATCGGGCATCTAGTAAGGATGAACCCTGGGCGCCTCCCTAGGGAGGTGTTCCAGGCACGTCCAGCTGGGAGGAGGCCTCGGGGAAGACCCAGGACCAGGTGGAGAGATTAGATCTCGACACTGGCCTGGGAATGCCTCGGGATCCCCCAGTTAGAGATGGTTAATGTGGCAAGGGAAAAGGTCCCCTGCTCGAGCTGCTTCCCTGCGACCAGACGCCGGATAAAGTGGACAAAGTGCAGAACATTTTGCATGATACTGTATTATACGTATATTTATACATGCAAAAGATCACTGACGATGTCCTCCCTGCTGACACCACCAGGGTTAAAAAGGAGCTCATCACACTTCACTACACCAAGTTTAATAAAATCACATCACTGTTTTGAAATCCGGATGTATTATACGCCGTGTCTGGCTCACACACAGATCATGAATGGTGGTTCTAGTCTGTAACAGTAAACAGAGAGAGAGGCTCTTTATTGTGAAGGGGACAAACCTGCTGTGTGGAGCCGCAGCTGAGGGTCGGAAACAGCGTCCAGTAGCTTCTGTTGTCGCTCCTTCTCCTCTTTTGAACGACAAAGTTCCTCCTCGTACTCTGCTATCGTTCTTTCAAAGAGCCCAAATATCTCTTCAGCAGCCAAAGTGAGGCGCTGCTTCACCAACGCTCTCACCCTTTGGACTTTACTCATTGTGCTAACTCACAGCTAGCACGCTAAGCTAACTCGGATATCTCTGGATCTACCGGGAGATGAGTCAGAGGTGAAACCTTCAGAATAAAAGGTGAAGAGCACAAAGTTAATTCAGACAGGATTATCCAGACACACAGAGGCGGTGATGATCAGTGCTGTTGGAGCTCACACACACTTTCTAAACACAACAACGGACTCTGCTAACACACGTCTTTGCCGGACGCCATTTTGATTGCAGTGTGGATTTCGTCACCGTTAAGAATACAGCTTCCGGGGCAGAAGACAGGAAGTTATTTTATCCGGAATGATCACACTGGCTTCAAAATAAAAGTCGAGATGTTTTTTCCCCAATATAGAAATATATTTTAAAAAACAGCTTTACAAGCACTCAATTGGCTGACAAGCATGAGGAGAAACCTTGTACTACCAGAGTATTATTAACAAAAAAATATTTCTTGCTTTAAAGAACGAAATAATGAAACTCATTCTTGAACTTGCAAACAAATCAACACGTGTCTCGCCACAAGGTCCAAGCAAGTTTTCTGCAGTTTTCAACCACAATACTGGGCCGTCCTCAGGTAATCTCCTGCTCTGATCTCATGCAGATGTTAAAATATCATTAAAGTTAATCTCCTTCCAACCATCATCACCATCTTCAGTCTCAGGTTCAGAAGAGCAGGAGTTCCAGTTTCAGGGACAACATTTAATAAACCTCTACATAGTTTAAGGACCCTGTAATAAACTGTCCATGGTCAGTCACTACATATAAGTACATGAACAGAACTGTGTAGTAAACATTACTCCAAATGTAAACTAATGAATGATAAGTAAACAGCAGCATTTTTTAATATCTAATAGTTGGATACGATAATGTGCTTCTAATACTTCACACATCAGTCACAGTCTATATATTGTCTTTTATTTTTTTTAAACAGCTTCACAGGCACTTATATCAACTTGGAATTGGCTTTTAAGCATTTGAGGAGAAACTTGTACTATCAGAGTATTCTTAGCATATTTTATTATAATCTCCTTTCTGTATGCAGGACACTGATTGACAGCTTCTCCAGTCCAGTCAGCCCCTCTGCTGGGCGCACAATGCATTGCAGCCTGTTCTTCGCATGGGCGGATGTCCAGCTTGATGATGGGAGAGGTGTTTTCTCCCAGTTTAGGTTGTTTGTTATTGTGGGTATGGGTATCTGAGTCTGAATCTGAGTTCCTGGCTGGTTCTGGTCCTCTTCAATACTCTCCATCAGCTGTCTCATCTGTGTGAGTTCTCAGGTGAAAACTAGGTTTTGCTCAAGAGAGAATATTTTACTGCAAACTGAGCAGCTAAACAGTTTCTCTCCTGTGTACCATCTCATGTGTCATTAACTGACCTCTCCGTGCAAAAGATTTCTTGCAGATTGAGCAGCCGAAAGGTTTCTCTCCTGTGTGGATGTTCATATGGCTCTTTAAATTATGCTTCCATGCAAAAGTTTTGCGACAAACTGAGCAGCTGAACGGTTTCTCCCCTGTGTGGATTATCATGTGTTTCTTCAGATCACACTTCCATGTAAATCCTTTTTTACAAACTGAGCAGCGGAAAGGTTTCTCTCCTGCATGGCTGCTCATGTGACTCTTTAAGTGTCCATTCTGTGCAAAAGTTTTACTACAAACTGAGCAGCTGAACGGTTTCTCTGTTGTGTGGCATTTCATGTGTGCCTTCAGATCACCGTTCCATGCAAATCCTTTATTACAAACTGAACAGCTGAAAGGTTTCTCTCCTGTGTGTCTTCTCATGTGTATCTTCAGATCACCCTTCCATGCGAATCCTTTATTACAAACTGAGCAGCTGAAGGGTTTCTCTTCTGTGTGGTATCTCATGTGTGTTGTTAACTGACCTCTCTGTGTAAAAGATTTCTTGCAGGATGAGCAGCTGAAAGGTTTCTCTCCTGTGTGGATTCTCATGTGTCCCTTTATATCATACTTGGACACAAATCCTTTATTACAAACTGAGCAGCTGAAGGGTTTCTCTCCTGTGTGTCTTCTCATGTGTTTCTTCAGATCACCCTTCCACGCAAATCCTTTATTACAAACTGAGCAGCTGAAGGGTTTCTCTTCTGTGTGGTATCTCATGTGTGTCGTTAACTGACCTCTCTGTGTAAAAGATTTCTTGCAGGATGAGCAGCTAAAAGGTTTCTCTCCCGTGTGGATTCTCATGTGTCCCTTTATATCATACTTAGACGCAAATTTTTTATTACAAACTGAGCAGCTGAAAGGTTTCTCTCCTGTGTGAGTTTTCATGTGTCTAGTCAGATGTTTCTTCATACCATATTGTTTCCCACACTCCGAACAGCTTAATGGTTTCTCACCAGCATGACATCTCCCATCATCGACAGGAACTTCTTCATTTTCTCGAGTGTTTAAACCTGACTGAGGTTCTTCTGTCTCTTTCCAATCATCACTGTTATCAGTCTCAGGATCAGAAGAGTCTCCAGGCTCATCATCAGTATCTGGTTCTGGATCAAAGTTCCTTACTGGTTCTGGTCCTCCACAGTCCTCTCCATCAGCTTCCATCTGTTCAGTTTGTCTTTGTTGAAGATGTGAGGACTGAGCTGCCTCCTCATCTTCTTCTTCTTCACTCTTTACAGAGGCTGGAGTGAATGAGATCATGGTATGAGCCTCCTCCAGACTTTGAAGGTGCTCTCCCTCTTGATTGGTCCACAGTTCTTCCTGTTCCTCTTTAATGTGTGGTGGTTCTGGGTTCTCCTGGTCCAGACTGGAGCTGCACTCCTGCTGCTCAGTGGGAACCTCTTCTTTAACCGCCGACAGCTGCTGGACGTCTGCAGGAAGGAATTAAACAATAATAAATGAAAACATCAGATTCGGTTTGTATCCTCATGAATGGAAAAGAAGAGATTCAGACAAATAACTATTAATGTTGTGATAGAACTTTTTCTGAATGTGTTCAGGAAGTTCAGCTGAACTGTAAACAAACTTCTGCAGGTAAATAAAGGTTCAGATTAAACTGGAGAACTGTGGTTCAGTAACTTTGTCTGCTCTGACTTTTTCTTCTTGTTTGTCTGAAGCTGTCTTCAGTTCTTCTTCAGATCACATCACATCACTATCTCATCCATTCAACAACAGTGGGTATAAACTTAGTCCTGACAAGTTTACATGCATGTTGCTGTTAGTGCTAATTGGTTAACACCTCTGACACACCCACCAAATGGGAGAAAACATACCTTAAAGCCTGGGGCATGCCCAATCTGAAAACAGTGTGCACCGATTTGCTGCAGTTTCCAGGCTGAACAATGTGTTGCCTGAAACGGCGTGCAACAGGCTATGAGGTAAGTTTTCTCACGTTTGGCAGGTGTGTCAGAGGTGTTACCCAATCAGCAGGGATGTGTTGTTAAACATGTGGCACTAAAAGGGCTTTGGGTTAACATCTTATATATGTTCATTATAAATATATGTATATAAATTTGATATTTCAAATATATATCCTGTGTTTCTAATATATGCTAAAGGGAGCAAACCTGCTCTGTGGAGCCGAAGCTGAGGGTTGAAAACAGCGTCCAGTAGTTTCTGTTGTCGCTCCTTCTCCTCTTTTAAACGACAAAGTTCCTCCTCGTACTCTGCTATCGTTCTTTCAAAGAGCCCAAATATCTCTTCAGCAGCCAAAGAGAGGCGCTGCTTCACCAACGCTCTCTGCAGTGAGGATTGAGGTTCCTCTTCATCATCTTCACTCTTCACAGGGACAGAAGTGGATGGGAACTTGGTGATATCATGATCTTGAAGCTGCTCTCCCTCCTGACTGCTCCAGAAGTCCTGCTGTTCCTCTTTAATGTGTTGAACCTCCTGCTCCAGGCTGGAGATGCACTCCTGCTGCTCAGGAGGAACCTCTTCTTTAACCACCAACAGCTGCTGGACGTCTGCAGGAAACAAGGAAACACACACACATTAGTGACCACTCCAACTCAACTTACATCAAAAACGATGAAAAAAACAACCATTAATAGTCACAATAGTCACAACGTGGCACCTCCCCTTTCTCCATCCTATGGGCCCACCAGTCACAGGAGGAACCACTGGGGTCGGGTGCGCACGGGCAGCAGAGGCTGGCTTTGGGGACGTGAAATGCTCATAAGTGTATGTGGTACCAGAGCACCCTAGGCTGAAGGTCGATGATCGATTTTGTGATCGTATCATCTGATCTGAGGCCGTAGGTTTTGGACACTCGAGTGAAGAGAGGGGCAGAGCCGTCAGCTGATCACCATCTGGTTATGAGTTGGGTCAGAGGATGGGAGAAGATTCTGGACAGACCAGGTAAGCCGAAACGAGTAGTGCGGGTGAACTGGGAATGTCTGGAGGAGGCCCCTGTCCCGAAAGATCATCAACTCACACCTCCGGTGGAGCTTTTCTGGCATCCCTGTGGAGGTTTGGGGCTTTGAACCGGAGTGGGCAATGGTCAAAGCTTACATTGCTGAAGCTGCAGCAGTGAGCTGTGGCCTCAAGGTCTTAGGTGCCTCAAGGGACGGTGACCCTCGAACACCGTGGTGGACACCGGTGGTCAGGGAAGCTGTCAGACTGAGGAAGGCCTTCAGGATATATTATCCCAGAAGACTCCAGAGGCAGTTGCAAGGTACCGATGGGCCAGAAGGGCTGCACCCTCTGCTGTGTCAGAGGCAGAGCAGCGGGTGTGGGACGAGTTCAGAGAAGTCATGGAGAAGGACTTTCTGGAAAACCATTCGACACCTCATGAGGCGGGGGGGGGGGGGGGGGGGGGGGGCTGTATACAGTAAGGACGGGGCACTGGTGGCTTCCACTGATGAAGTAATCGGGTGGTGGAAGGAGCACTCTGAGGAGTTCCTTAATACGACTAACACGCCCTCTTTTGTTGAGGCAGAGCTGGAGGCTGATGGGGAATCATTGCCAGTCAAACAACTCCACAGTGGCAATGCCCCAGGGATTAATGAGATTTGTCCAGAAATGCTGAAAGCTTTGGGGTTTCGAGGGGCTGTCTTGGTTGACACGTCTCTTCAACATTGCGTGGAAATATGGGACAGTGCCAAGGGAGTTGCAAAACGGGGTGGTGGTTCCCCTAGGGGGACCAGAGGGTGTGTGCCATTTACAGGGGTATCTCACGACTCAGCCTCCCTGGTGATGTCTACTCCAAGGTGCTGAAAAGGAGGGTCGTCCTATATTCGAAACCTCAGATTGAAGAGGAACAATGCGCATTCTTTCCTTGACGTGGAATCACGGACCAGCTCTCCACTCTCGCAAGGATCCTGGAGGGGGCCTGGGAGTGTGCCCATCCAGTCTACATGTGCTTTGTGGATCAGGGGAAGGCATATGACCGAGTCTCACTGTGGGAGGTGCTGCGAGAGTATGGGTTGAGGGGGTCACTTCTGTGGGCCATTCAATCTCTGTACACCCAAAGCAAGAGCTGTGTTCGGATCCTCGGCAGTGAGTCGGATTTGTTCGTGGTTGGGGGTCGGCCTCCGCCAGGGGTGCACTTTGTCACCAATTCTGTTTGTGGTTTTCATGGACAGGATATAGAGGCGTAGTCGTGGTGGAGAGGGGTTGCAGTTCGGTGGGCTGAGGATCTCGCCTCTGCGTTTTGCAGATGATGTGGTCCTGATGGCATCGTCAGTCCGTAACCTTCAGCACTCACTGGATCAGTTCGCAGCCGAGTGTGAAGGGGCTGGGTCATGTACCAAAGAACGAGGTCGTGGGTGAGAGCGGCCAAAATGGGATCCTCAGAAGGGGGTCTGGAGTCTCCCTTAGAGAGAGGGGGAGAAGTTCAGCCATTCGTGAGGAACCCGGAGCAGAGCCGCTGCTCCTTTGCGTCTAAAGGAGCCAGTTGAGGTGGATCGGGCATCTAGTAAGGATGCCCCCTGGGGGCCTCCCTAGGGAGGTGTTCCAGGCACAGCCAGCTGGGAGGAGGCCTCGGGGAAGACCCAGGACCAGGTAGAGAGATTATATCTCCACACAGGCCTGGGAACGCCTCGGGATCCCCCAGTTTCAGCTGGTTAATGTGGCAAGGGAAAAGGTCCCCTGCTTGAGCTGCTTCCCCGCGACCAGGCGCCAGATAAACGGTTGAAGATAAGTGAGTGATGATGATGAGTCACAAAAATCCGATATCAGTCAAGCCCTGGGTTTAACATGATGGATCTTCCAATTACACTGAGGACAAAGTGCAGAACATTTTGCCTGATACTGTATTATACGTATATTTATACATGCAAAAGATCAGTGAAGATGTCCTCCCTGCTGACACCACCAGGGTTAAAAAGGAGCTCATCACACTTCACTACATCAAGTTTAATAAAATCACATCACTTTTATTTTGAAATCCGGCCGATTATACGCCGTGTCTCGCTCACACACAGATCATGAATGGCGCTTCTAGTCTGTAACAGTAAACAGAGTGAGAGGCTCTTTATTGTGAAGGGGACAAACCTGCTGTGTGGAGCCGCAGCTGAGGGTCGGAAACAGCGTCCAGTAGCTTCTGTTGTCGCTCCTTCTCCTCTTTTGAACGACAAAGTTCCTCCTCGTACTCTGCTATCGTTCTTTCAAAGAGCCCAAATATCTCTTCAGCAGCCAAAGTGAGGCGCTGCTTCACCAACGCTCTCACCCTTTGGACTTTACTCATTGTGCTAACTCACAGCTAGCACGCTAAGCTAACTCGGATATCTCTGGATCCACCGGGAGATGAGTCAGAGGTGAAACCTTCAGAATAAAAGGCGAAGAGCACAAAGTTCATTCAGACAGGATTATCCAGAGGCGGTGATGATCAGTGCTGTTGGAGCTCACACACACTTTCTAAACACAACAAAGGACTCTGCTAACAAACGTCTGTGCCGGACGCCATTTTGATTGCAGTGTGGATTTCGTCATCGTAAAGAATACAGCTTCCGGGGCAGAAGACAGGAAGTTATTTTATCCGGAATGATCACACTGGCTTCAAAATAAAAGTCGAGATGTTTTTTCCCCAATATAGAAATATATTTTAAAGAACAGCTTTACAAGCACTCAATTGGCTGACAAGCATGAGAAGAAACCTTGTACTACCAGAGTATTCTTAACAAAAAAATATTTCTTGCTTTAAAGAAGGAAATTATGAAACTCATTCTTGAACTTGCAAACAAATGTTAAAATATCATTAAAGTTCATCTCCTTCCAACCATCATCACCATCTTCAGTCTCAGGTTCAGAAGAGCAGGAGTTCCAGTTTCAGGGACATTTAATAAACCTCTACATAGTTTAAGGACCCTGTAATAAACTGTCCATGGTCAGTCACTACATATAAGTACATGAACAGAACTGTGTAGTAAACATTACTCCAAATGTAAACTAATGAATGATAAGTAAACAGCAGCATTTTTTAATATCTAATAGTTGGATACGATAATGTGCTTCTAATACTTCACACATCAGTCACAGTCTATATATTGTCTTTTATTTTTTTAAAACAGCTTCACAGGCACTTATATCAACTTGGAATTGGCTTTTAAGCATTTGAGGAGAAACTTGTACTATCAGAGTATTCTTAGCATATTTTATTATAATCTCCTTTCTGTATGCAGGACACTGATTGACAGCTGCTCCAGTCCAGTCAGCCTCTCTGCTGGGCGCACGATGCATTGCAGCCTGTTCTTCGCATGGGCGGATGTCCAGCTTGATGATGGGAGAGGTGTTTTCTCCCAGTTTAGGTTGTTTGTTATTGTGGGTATGGGTATCTGAGTCTGAATCTGAGTTCCTGGCTGGTTCTGGTCCTCTTCAATACTCTCCATCAGCTGACTCATCTGTGTGAGTTCTCAGGTGAAAACTAGGTTTTGCTCAAGAGAGAATATTTTACTGCAAACTGAGCAGCTAAACGGTTTCTCTCCTGTGTACCATCTCATGTGTCATTAACTGACCTCTCCGTGCAAAAGATTTCTTGCAGATTGAGCAGCCGAAAGGTTTGTCTCCTGTGTGGATGTTCATATGGCTCTTTAAATTATGCTTCCATGCAAAAGTTTTGCGACAAACTGAGCAGCTGAACGGTTTCTCCCCTGTGTGGATTATCATGTGTTTCTTCAGATCACACTTCCATGTAAATCCTTTTTTACAAACTGAGCAGCGGAAAGGTTTCTCTCCTGCATGGCTGCTCATGTGACTCTTTAAGTGTCCATTCTGTGCAAAAGTTTTACTACAAACTGAGCAGCTGAACGGTTTCTCTGTTGTGTGGCATTTCATGTGTGCCTTCAGATCACCCTTCCACGCAAATCCTTTATTACAAACTGAACAGCTGAAAGGTTTCTCTCCTGTGTGTCTTCAGATCACCCTTCCATGCGAATCCTTTATTACAAACTGAGCAGCTGAAGGGTTTCTCTTCTGTGTGGTATCTCATGTGTGTTGTTAACTGACCTCTCTGTGTAAAGGATTTCTTGCAGGATGAGCAGCTGAAAGGTTTCTCTCCTGTGTGGATTCTCATGTGTCCCTTTATATCATACTTGGACACAAATCGTTTATTACAAACTGAGCAGCTGAATGGTTTCTCTCCTGTGTGTCTTCTCATGTGTTTCTTCAGATCACCCTTCCACGCAAATCCTTTATTACAAACTGAGCAGCTGAAGGGTTTCTCTTCTGTGTGGTATCTCATGTGTGTCGTTAACTGACCTCTCTGTGTAAAAGATTTCTTGCAGGATGAGCAGCTGAAAGGTTTCTCTCCCGTGTGGATTCTCATGTGTCCCTTTATATCATACTTAGACGCAAATTTTTTATTACAAACTGAGCAGCTGAAAGGTTTCTCTCCTGTGTGAGTTTTCATGTGTCTAGTCAGATGTTTCTTCATACCATATTGTTTCCCACACTCCGAACAGCTTAATGGTTTCTCACCAGCATGACATCTCCCATCATCGACAGGAACTTCTTCATTTTCTCGAGTGTTTAAACCTGACTGAGGTTCTTTTGTCTCTTTCCAATCATCACTGTTATCAGTCTCAGGATCAGAAGCGTCTCCAGGCTCATCATCAGTATCTGGTTCTGGATCAAAGTTCCTTACTGGTTCTGGTCCTCCACAGTCCTCTCCATCAGCTTCCATCTGTTCAGTTTGTCTTTGTTGAAGATGTGAGGACTGAGCTGCCTCTTCATCTTCTTCTTCTTCACTCTTTACAGAGGCTGGAGTGAATGAGATCTTGGTATGAGCCTCCTCCAGAACTTGAAGGTGCTCTCCCTCTTGATTGGCCGAAAGTTCCTCCTGTTCCTCCTTAATGTGTGGTGGTTCTCGGTTCTCCTGGTCCAGACTGGAGCTGCACTCCTGCTGCTCAGTGGGAACCTCTTCTTTAACCGCCGACAACTGCTGGACGTCTGCAGGACCGAATGAAACAATAATTAGTGCAAACACCAGATTTAGTTTGTATCCTCATGAATGGAAAAGAAGAGAGTCAGACAAATAACTATTAATGTTGTGATAGAACTTTTTCTGAATGTGTTCAGGAAGTTCAGCTGATGAACTGTAAACAAACTTCTGCAGGTAAATAAAGGTTCAGATTAAAATGGAGGACTGTGGTTCAGTAAGTTTGTCTGCTCTGACTTTTTCTTCTTGTTTGTCTGAAGCTGTCTTCAGTTCTTCTTCAGATCACATCACATCACAATCTCATCCACTCAACAACAGTGGGTATAAACTTATTCCTGACAAGTTTACATGCATGTTGCTGTTAGTGCTAATTGGTTAACACCTCTGACACACCCACCAAATGGGAGAAAACATACCTTAAAGCCTGGGGCATGCCCAATCTGACAACAATGTGCACCGATTTGCTGCAGTTTCCAGGCTGAACAATGTGTTGCCTGAAACGGCGTGCAACAGGCTATGAGGTAAGTTTTCTCACGTTTGGCAGGTGTGTCAGAGGTGTTACCCAATCAGCAGGGATGTGTTGTTAAACATGAGGCACTAAAAGGGCTTTGGGTTAACATCTTATATATGTTCATTATAAATATATGTATATAAATTTGATATTTCAAATATATATCCTGTCTTTCTAATATATGTTAAAGGGAACAAACCTGCTCTGTGGAGCCGAAGCTGAGGGTTGAATACAGCGTCCAGTAGTTTCTGTTGTCGCTCCTTCTCCTCTTTTAAACGACAAAGTTCCTCCTCGTACTCTGCCATCGTTCTTTCAAAGAGCCCAAATATCTCTTCAGCGGCCAAAGTGAGGCGCTGCTTCACCAACGCTCTCTGCAGTGAGGACTGAGGTTTCTCTTCATCATCTTCACTCTTCACAGGGACAGAAGTGGATGGGAACTTGGTGATATCATGATCTTGAAGCTGCTCTCCCTCCTGGCTGCTCCAGAAGTCCTGCTGTTCCTCTTTAATGTGTTGAACCTCCTGCTCCAGACTGGAGCTGCACCCCTGCTGCTCAGGAGGAACCTCTTCTTTAACCACCAACAGCTGCTGGACGTCTGCAGGAAACAAGGAAACAAACACACAATAGTGACCACTCAAACTCAACTTACATCAATAATAATGAGAAAAAGAAACATTAATAGTCACAATAGTCACAACATGCGCTGCTGCACTGGTGGCAGTGAGGGTGAGGGGCCTTGACGGACCAGACACGGACAGCTGAAGCTGGATCTGGGGACGTGAAATGTCACCTCTATGTGGGGGAAGGAGCTTGGTGGAGCGCTACCAGTTAGATGTGGTGGGGCTTACCTACACAGAGTCTCGGTTTTGGACCCATTCTCCTGGATAGGGGTTGGTCCCTATTCTTCTCTGGAATTGCCCAGGGTGTGAGGCGCCGGGCGGGTGTGGGGATACTCACAAACCCCTGGCTGAGCGCCGCGGTGTTGGAGGTAACCCGGTGGAAGAGAGGGTCGCCTCCTTACGCCTGCAGGTGGTAGGAGGAAAACTCTGACTGTTGTTTGTGCATATGCACCGAACAGCAGTTCAGAGTATTATGCCTTCTTGGAGACCGTGAAATGAGTCCTGCATGGGGCTCCAGTAGGGGACTCCATAGTTCTGCCGGGAGACTTCAACGCCCACGTGGGCAATGATGGAGACACCTGGAGAGGCGTGATTGGGAGGAACTGATCTAAACCCGAGCAGTCGTCTGTTATTAGACTTCTGTGCTGGTCACGGAGTGTGTATAACTAACACAATGTTCGAACATAAGGAGGCTCATAGGTGTACATGGTACCAGAGCACCCTGGGCCGAAAGTCCATGATCGATTTTGTGATGGTATCATCTGATCTGAGGCCGTATGTTTTGGACACTCGAGTGAAGAGAGGGGCAGAGCTGTCAGCTGATCACCATCTGGTTATGAGTTGGTCAGAGGATGGGGAAGATTCTTGGAAGACAAGGTAAGCCCAAATGAGTAGTGCGGGTGAACTGGGAATGTCTGGAGGAGGCCCCTGTCCCAAAGATCTTCAACTCACACCTCCGGAGGAGCTTTTCAGGCATCCCTGTGGAGGTTAAGGGCATTGAACCGTAGTGGGCAATGGTCAAAGCTTACATTGCTGAAGCTGCAGCAGTGAGCAGTGGCCTCAAGGTCTTAGGTGCCTCAAGGGGTGGTAATCCTCGAACAAGGTGGTGGACAGCGGTGGTCAGGGAAGTTGTCTGATATGTTATCCCGGAATCTGAAGGCAGTGGCAAGGTACCGACGGGCCAGAAGGGCTGCATCCTCTGCTGTGCCAGAGGCAAAGCAGCGGGTGTGGGAGGAGTTCGAAGAAGTCACGGAGAAGGACTTTCTGGGGCCCCAAGGTGCTCCGGGAAAACCATTCAACACATCAGGAGGGGGAGTGGGGAGCCATCCAAGCTGTTCACAGTAAGGATGGGACGATGGTGACCTCCACTGATGAGGTAATTTGGCGGTGGAAAAAGCACTTTGAGGAACTCATTAATCCGACCAACACGCCCTCTTTCGTAGAGGCAAAGCTGGAGGCTGATGGGGAACCATTGTCAATATCTCTGGCGGAAGTCACTGAGGAAGGAAACAACTCCACAGTGGCAATGCCCCAGGGATTGATGAGATTTGTCCAGAAATGCTGAAAGCTTTGGGTTTGGAGGGGCTGTCTTGGTTCACAAGTCTCCTCAACATTGTGTGGAAGTCTGAGACCGTGCCAAGAGAGTGGCACTCCGGGGTGTGGTTTCCTTATTTAAAAAGGGGAACAAGAGGGTGTTTGCCAATTACAGGGGTATCACATTAACTCAGCGTCCCTGGTAAAGTCGACTCCGAGGTGCTGGAAGGTGGTTCATCCTATAGTCAAACCTCAGAATAAGGAGGAACAATGCGGATTCCGTCCTGGACGTGGAATAACGGACCAGCTCTTCACTCTGGTAAGGATCCTGTTGTTTGGTGGGCTGAGGATCTCATTTCTGCAGATGACGTGGTCCTAATGGCGTTGTCGTTCAGTGACCTTCAGCACTCACTGGATCGGTTTACAGCCGAGTGTGAAGCGGCTGGGATGAGGATCAGCAATTCCATATCTGTGCCTCTCAGCAGGTTAAGGATGGATTGCTTACTCCAGGTCGGGAATGAGTCCTTGCCTAAAGCGTGAGTTTGGCCGGAAGATTTGAGCAGCGGGGGCGGTGTTGCAGTCGCTCTACCGCACCGTTGTGACGAAAACAGAGCTGAGGAAGGCAAAGCTCTGGATCTACCGGTCAGTTTTCAATCCTACCCTCACCTGTGGTCATGAAAGCTGGGTCAGGACCCAAAGAAGGAGGTCGCTGGAGGAAGTGGCCGAAATGGGTTTTCTCAGGAGGGGGGCTGGAGTCTCCCTTAGAGAGAGGGGGAGAAGTTCAGCATCTGTGAGGAACTCGGAGTAGATCCGCTGCTCCTTTGCTTTGAAAGGAGCCAGTTGAGGTGGATGGGGCATCTAGTAAGGATGAACCCTGGGCACCTCCCTAGGGAGGTGTTCCAGGCACGTCCAGCTGGGAGGAGGCCTCGGGGAAGACCCAGGACCAGGTGGAGAGATTAGATCTCCACACTGGCCTGGGAACGCCTTGGGATCCCCCAGTTAGAGCTGGTTAATGTGGCCCGGTAAAGGGAAGTTTTGGGTCCCCTGCTGGAGCTGCTGCCCCGAGACCCGACCCCGGATAAGAGGCTGAAGATGAGTAAGTGATGAGTCACAAAAATTTGATATCAGTCAAGCCCCGGGTTTAACATGATGGATCTTCCAATTGCACTGAGGACAAAGTGCAGAACATTTTGCCTGATACTGTATTATACGTATGTTTATACATGCAAAAGATCACTGACGATGTCCTCCCTGCTGACACCACCAGGGTTAAACAGGAGCTCATCACACTTCGCTACATCAAGTTTAATAAAATCACATCACTTTTATTTTGAAATCCTAATGTATTATACGCCGTGTATCGCTCACACACAGATCATGAATGGTGGTTCTAGTCTGTAACAGTAAATAGAGTGAGAGGCTCTTTATTGTGAAGGGGACAAACCTGCTGTGTGGAGCCGCAGCTGAGGGTCGGAAACAGCGTCCAGTAGCTTCTGTTGTCGCTCCTTCTCCTCTTTTAAACGACAAAGTTCCTCCTCGTACTCTGCTATCGTTCTTTCAAAGAGCCCAAATATCTCTTCAGCAGCCAAAGTGAGGCGCTGCTTCACCAACGCTCTCACCCTTTGGACTTTACTCATTGTGCTAACTCACAGCTAGCACGCTAAGCTAACTCGGATATCTCTGGATCTACCGGGAGATGAGTCAGAGGCGAAACCTTCAGAATAAAAGGAGAAGAGCACAAAGATTATCTAGACACACAGAGGCGGTGATGATCAGTGCTGCTGGAGCTCACACACACTTTCTAAACACAACAACGGACTCTGCTACCACACGTCTGTGCTGGACGCCATTTTGATCGCAGTGTGGATTCCGTCATCGTAAAGAATACAGCTTCCGGGGCAGAACCCAGGAAGTTATTTTATCCGGAATGATCACACTGGCTTCAAAATAAAAGTCGAGATGTTTTTTCCCCAATATAAAAATATATTTAAAAAAAAAAATCTTTACAAGCACTTATATTAATTTCAAGCATTTTAGGAGAAACTTATACTATCAGAGTATTCTTAACATATTTTATTATAATCTCCTTTCTGCAAACAAGGCTGAAAAACAATGCTGCAACATAAGTGTGTACATAGTCTTAGGGGATAAGCTGTTTACATGGCGTGAGGTCCTTGTCCTGATGGAACGGTACCGGCTACCCGATGGGACCAGCTAAAAGATGTCGTTGATACTGATCACCAGCAATTTTACTTGCCCTCTTCATGACCCCGGCTTCATGCAGGACACTGATTAACAGCTGCTCCTGTCCAGTCAGCCCCTCTGCTGGGCACACGATGCATTGCACCCTGTTCTTCGCATGGGCGGATGTCCATCTTGATGATGGAAGAGGTGTTTTCTCTCAGTTTAGGTTGTTTATTATTGTGGTGCCTAGGAATTTGAATGACTCCACATCCTTGACAACAGAGCTATTGATGGTTATGGGTATCTCAGTCTGGATCTGAGTTCCTGGCTGGTTCTGGTCATCTTCAATAATCTCCATCAGCTGTCTCATCTGTGTAAGTTCTCAGGTGAAATACTAGGTTTTGCTCAAGAGAGAACATTTTACTGAAAACTGAGCAGCTAAACGATTTCTCTCCTGTGTGCCATCTCATGTGTCATTAACTGACCTCTCCGTGCAAAAGATTTCTTGCAGAGTGAGCAGCTGAAAGGTTTCTCTCCTGTGTGGCTTCTCATGTGTGTCTTCAGATCACCCTTACACGGAAATCCTTTATTACAAACTGAGCAGCTGAAAGGTTTCTCTCCTGTGTGGATGCTCATGTGTCCCTTTAGATTTTCCATTCCTGTAAATACTTGATTACAAACTGAGCAGTTGATAGATTTCTCTCCGGTGTGGATGTTCATATGGCTCTTTAAATTATCCTTCCGTGCAAAAGTTTTACTACAAACTGAGCAGCTGAAGGGTTTCTCTCCTGTGTGAATGCTCATGTGACTCTTTAAATGTCCATTCCGTGCAAACGTTTTACTACAAACTGAGCAGCTGAAGGGTTTCTCTCCTGTGTGGGTTCTCACGTGTGTATTCAGATATTTCTTCATACCAAAACGTTTCCCACATTCCGAACAGCTAAATGATTTCTCACCAGCATGACATCTCCCATCATCGACAGGACCTTCTTCATTTCCTCGAGCGTTTAAACCTGACTGAGGTTCTTTTGTCTCCTTCCAATCATCACTGTTATCAGTCTCAGGATCAGAAGTGTCTCCAGGCTCATCATCAGTATCTGGTTCTGGTCTATCTGGATCAGAGTTCCTAACTGGTTCATGTCCTCCACAGTCCTCTCCATCAGCTTCTGGTTCCATCTGTTCAATATGTCTTTGTTGAAGATGTGAGGACTGATCTGCCTCTTCATCATCTTCACTCTTCACAGAGGCTGGAGTGAATGTGAACTTGATGATATCAGCCTCCTCCAGACCTTGAAGCTGCCCTCCCCCCTGGCTGGTCCAGATTTCCTCCTGTTCCTCTTTAATGTGTAGTGGTTCTGGGTTCTCATGGTCCAGACTGGAGCTGCACCCCTGCTGCTCAGTAGGAACCTCTACTTTAACCACCGACAGCTGCTGGACATCTGCAGGACAGAATGAAACAATAATTATAATCCTCCGTCAATAATCCCATTTATCCCTTAACCGTTTTCGGGAAACTGATGTGCATGTAAATGCCTCAATCCACCCTGAGTGCTGACTGATGTCGGTATGGTTGAGGTGGTGGTCGGAGGGGCAGTAGGTGCTGAATGGCAGCCACGCTTCTGTGCCTAGTAACGTAGTTTACCTCCAACTTAACTGACACCTTCAGTCTTTAATTTCATCTTTCGTAGATGATGATAATAAGCCAACCTGTCGGGATCGCTATGGAAACTAGGAGAAGCCAGCTCTGGGTTCGTAGTGGGATCATTTGAGCATTAATTGCAAGTTAATTTATTGAAATTATTCATTGTTGACATAATTACAATAACGGATGCACTTTAGGTGAGCGTTCAGTCCCAAATGGTGTGTGTTGCAATTTTAATGTTATATGTGTTATTAATATCAGTGTTGTATGTTAAAGCAAAGTTGTCTCTGGTAAGAAAAAAGCACCATGGAGGAAAGCCACAATGGTAAAAGAAGAACAAAAGTGAATAAAGGCAGAACTCAGGTGGTGAAACCCCGCCCCACGGTCCATGATGATATCTTTAGAGAGATGAGCTTCTGTGCAGAAAAGTGAAGGGAACAAACCTGCTGTGTGGAGCCGAAGCTGAGGGTTGAAAACAGCGTCCAGTAGTTTCTGTTGTTGCTCCTTCTCCTCTTTTAAACGACAAAGTTCCTCCTCGTACTCTGCTATCGTTCTTTCAAAGAGCCCAAATATCTCTTCAGCAGCCAAAGTGAGTCGCTGCTTCACCAACGCTCTCTGCAGTGAGGACTGAGGTTTCTCTTCATCATCTTTGCTCTTCACAGGGACAGAAGTGGATGGGAACTTGGTGATATCATGATCTTGAAGCTGCTCTCCCTCCTGGCAGCTCCAGAAGTTCTGCTGTTCCTCTTTAATGTGTTGAACCTCCTGCTCCAGACTGGAGCTGCACCCCTGCTGCTCAGGAGGAACCTCTTCTTTAACCACCAACAGCTGCTGGACGTCTGCAGGAAACAAGGAAACACAGACACATTAGTGACCACTCCAACTCAACTTACATCAATAATAATGAGGGAAAAAAACATTGTTAGTCACAACGTGGCGACTCCCCCTTCTCAATCCTATGGGCCCATCCCTCACAGGAGGAACTGCTGAGGTCGGGTGCGCTGCTGCACGAGTGGCAGTGAAGGTGAGGGGCCTCGACGGACCAGACACGGGCAGCAGAAGCTGGCTTTGGGGACTGGAATGTCACCTCTATGTGGGGGAAGGAGCTTGTTAGATCTGGTGGGGCTCACCTCCACACACAGTCTCAGTTCTGGAACCGTACTCCTGGATAGGGGTTGGACCCTATTCTTCTCTGAAATTGCCCAGGGTGTGAGGCGCCAGGCGGGTGTGGGGATACTCGCAAACCCATGGCTAAGCGCCGCGGAATTGGAGTTTACCCCGGTGGACAAGAGGGTCGCCTCCTTAAGCCGGCGGGTGGTAGGTGAAAAACTCTGACTGCTGTTTGTGCATATGCACCGAACAGGAGTTCAGAGTAATCAGCCTTTTTTGAGACCCTGAATGGAGTCCTGCATGTGGCTCCAGTAGGGATCTAACGGGAGACTTCAACGCCACCGTGGGCAATGATGGAGACACCTGGAGAGGCGTGATTGGGAGAAACGGCCTTCCTCATCCAAATCCGAGCAGTTGACAGTCATTAGACTTCTGTGCTAGTCACGGATTGTATTTAAGTAACACCATGTTGGAACATAAGGAGGCTCATAAGTGTACGTGGTACCAGAGCACCCTAGGCCGAAGGTCAATGATCGATTTTGTGATGGTAAAATCTGATCTGAGGCCATAGGTTTTGGACACTCGAGTGAAGAGAGGGGCAGAGCTGTCTACTGATCACCATCTGGTGATGAGCTGGGTCAGAGGATGGGGGGAGATTCTGGACTGACCATGTAAGCCGAAATGAGTACTTCGGGTAAACTGAGAATGTCTGGAGGAGGCCCCTGTCCCGAAAGATCGTCAACTCACACCTCCGACGGCGCTTTTCTGGCATCCATGTGGAGGTTAGGGGCATTGAACCGGAGTGGGCAATGGTCAAAGCTTACATTGCTGAAGCTGCAGCAGTGGCCTCAAGGTCTTAGGTGCCTCAAGGGACGGTAACCCTCGAACACCGTGGTGGACACCGGTGGTCAGGCAAGCTTTCCGAAAGAAGGAGGAGGCCTTCCGGATATGTTATCCCAGAATCTGAAGGCAGTTGCAGGGTACCGACGGGTCAGAATGGCTTCATCCTCTGCTGTGTCAGAGGCAAAGCAGCGGGTGTGGGAGGAGTTCGGAGAAGTCCTGGAGAAGGACTTTCGGGCGGCACCAAGGTGCTTCTGGAAAACCATTCGACACCTCAGGAGGGGGAAACAGGGAACCGTCCAAGCTGTTTACAGTAAGGACGGGGCGCTGGTGAGTTGAGTTGATGAGGTAATCAGGTGGTGGAAGGAGCACTTTGAGGAACTCCTTAGTCCAACTTTCACGCCCTCTTTTGAGGCACAGCTGGAGGCTGAGGGGATCATTGCCAATATCTCTGGCGGATGTCACTGAGGTAGTCAAACAACTCTGCGTGGAAGTCTGGGACAGTGCCAAGGGAGTGGCAGACTGGGGTGGTGGTTCCCCTATTTAAAAAGGGGGACCAGAGGGTGTGAGCCATTTACAGGGGTATCACACTACTCAGCCTCCCTGGTAAAGTCGACTCCAAGGTGCTGGAAAGGAGGTTCGTCCAATTGTCGAACCTCAGATTGAAGAGGAAAAATGGGGATTCAGTCCTTGATGTGGAACAACGGACCAGCTGTTCCCTCTCGCAAGGATTCTGGAGGAGGTCTGGGAGTGTGCCCATCCAGTCTAAATGTGCTTTGTGGATCTAGGGAAGACATATGACCGGGTGCCCCGGGAGACACTGTGGGAGGTGCTGCAGGAGTATGGGGTGAGGGGGTCACTTCTGTGGGCCATCCAATCTCTGTATCTCTGTATCAAAGCGAGAGCTGTGTCCTGATCCTCGGCAGTAAATCGGATTCGTTCCCTGTGGGGTTTGGCCTCCGCCATGTGTGCGCTTTGTCACAAATCCAGTTAGTGATTTTAATGGACCGGATATCGAGGTGTAGTCGTGGAGGGGAGGGGTTGCAGTTCGGTGGGCTAAGGATCTCGTCTCTGCTTTGTGACCTTCAGCACAAACTGGACCGGTTTGCAGCCCTCCCTAGGGAGGTCTTTTGGGAACGTCCAGCTGGGAGGAGGCCTTAGGGAATACCAAGGACCATGTGGAGACATTAAATCTCCACACTGGCCTGGGAACGCCTTGGGATCCCCCAGTTAGAGCTGGTTAATATGGCCCGGAAAAGGGAAGTTTGGGGTCCCCTGCTGGAGCTGCTGCCCCTGCGGCCTGACCCCGGATAAGAGGCTGAAGATGAGTAAGTGATGAGTCACAAAAATCCGATATCAGTCAAGCCCAGGGTTTAACATGATGGATCTTCCAATTGCACTGAGGACAAAGTGCAGAACATTTTGCCTGATACTGTATTATACGTATGTTTATACATGCAAAATATCACTGACGATGTCCTCCCTGCTGACACCACCAGGGTTAAACAGGAGCTCATCACACTTCACTACACCAAGTTTAATAAAGTCACATCACTTTTATTTTGAAATCCGGATGTAGTATACGCCGTGTCTCGCTCACACACAGATCATGAATGGTGGTTCTAGTCTGTAACAGTAAACAGAGAGAGAGGCTCTTTATTGTGAAGGGGACAAACCTGCTGTGTGGAGCCGCAGCTGAGGGTCGGAAACAGCGTCCAGTAGCTTCTGTTGTCGCTCCTTCTCCTCTTTTGAACGACAAAGTTCCTCCTCGTACTCTGCTATCGTTCTTTCAAAGAGCCCAAATATCTCTTCAGCAGCCAAAGTGAGGCGCTGCTGCACCAACGCTCTCACCCTTTGGACTTTACTCATTGTGCTAACTCACAGCTAGCACGCTAAGCTAACTCGGATATCTCTGGATCTACCGGGAGATGAGTCAGAGGCGAAACCTTCAGAATAAAAGGTGAAGAGCACAAAGTTCATTCAGACAGGATTATCCAGACACACAGAGGCGGTGATGATCAGTGCTGCTGTAGCTCAAACACACTTTCTAAACACAACAACGGACTCTGCTAACACACGTCTGTGCTAGACGCCATTTTGATCGCAGCGTGGATTCCGTCACCGTAAAGAATACAGCTTACGGTGCAGAAGACAGGAAGTTATTATATCCGGATGGATCACACTGGCTTCAAAATAAAAGTCGAGATTTTTTTTCCCAATATAGAGATATAATTCAAGAAACAGCTTTACAAGCACTTAGATTAATTTTAAGCATTTGAGGAGAAACTTGTACTATCAGAGTATTCTTATCATATTTTATTATAATCTCCTTTCTGCAAACAAGGCTGAAAAACAATGCTGCAACATAAGTGTGTGAGTAGTGTATGAATTAAATATGTATTTAAACAAAACATTGTCAATTGTTGACGCATATAAGAGTTACATTACCTTAACTACATGACATTAATTTGACGTCATGTCACAGGACTTGTATTACAATTCACTACAAAATTAACTTACTTTTTCCAAACCTTTGAAGACTTTCCTGACTCCATTACGTTTACAGGTTTTCCATCATGATCAGAATCACTTTTATTTGCCAAATGCATCAATGGACACAGGAATTTGACTTGGCATCCAGCGCTCAAAACAGAATTAGACTGAAAATAAAATGTGTATAGCTCAAAAAGACATGATTAAAAATAAGACATGATATCAAAAACAAGACCTGATAATAAGAACATTAAACTAAGGCTATAGTAAAATAGCCCAGGGGAGCAGTCATTTGTTTAGAAGGGCAGTAGCCTTAGGGGAAAAGCTGTTTACATGGCGTGAGGTCCTTGTCCTGATGGAACGGTACCGGCTACCCGACGGAAGCAGCTCAAAGATGTCGTTGATACTGATCAGCAGCAATTTTACTTGCCCTCTTCCTGACCCCGGCCTCGCGGGACACTTATTTACGGCTGCTCCAGTCCAGTCAGCCCCTCTGCTGGGCGCATGATGCATTGCACCCTTTTATTCACATGGGCGGATGTTGAGGAAAACCACAGCTAGATGGAAGAGGTCAGAAAAGTTTCCACAGTGGCTCTGTGAAACCTGGGCTGGACAGAGCTGGAGAAGTTCAATTTCTGTAGCTGCCTCGGGAAAAACATACCACTGTACGCCCTCTTGATGATGGAAGAGGTGTTTTCTCCCAGTTTAGGTTGTTTGTTATTGTGGTGCATGGGAATTTGAATGACTCGACATCCTTGACAACAGATCTATTGATGGTTACGGGTATCTGAGTCTGAATCTGAGTTCCTGGCTGGTTCTGGTCCTCTTCTAAACTCTCCATCAGCTGTCTCATCTTTGTGAGTTCTCAGGTGAAAACTAGGTTTTGCTTAAGAGAGAATATTTTACTGCAAACTGAGCAGCTGAAGGGTTTCTCTCCTGTTGGCCATTTAATGTGTAATTAACTGACCTCTCCGTGTAAAAGATTTCTTGCAGATTGAGCAGCTGAAAGGATTCTCTCCTGGCGTGTGGCTTCTCATGTGTGTCTTCAGATCACCCTTCCACGCAAATCCTTTATTACAAACTGAGGAGCTAAAGAGGTTTCTCTCCTGTGTGGATGTTCATATGGCTCTTTAAATTACTCTTCCATGCAAAAGTTTTGCGACAAACTGAGCAGCTGAACGGTTTCTCCCCTGTGTGGATTATCATGTGTTTCTTCAGATCACACTTCCATGTAAATCCTTGATTACAAACTGAGCAGCTGAAAGGTTTCTCTCCTGTGTGGCTGCTCATGTGACTCTTTAAGTGTCCATTCTGTGCAAAAGTTTTACTACAAACTGAGCAGCTGAACGGTTTCTCTGCTGTGTGGCATCTCATGTGTGTCTTCAGATCACCCTTCCACGCAAATCCTTTATTACAAACTGAACAGCTGAAAGGTTTCTCTCCTGTGTGTCTTCTAATGTGTTGCTTCAGATCACCCTTCCACGCAAATCCTTTATTACAAAATGAGCAGCTAAAGGGTTTCTCTGCTGTGTGGCATCTCATGTGTGTCGTTAACTGACCTCTCTGTGTAAAAGATTTATTGCAGAATGAGCAGCTGAAAGGTTTCTCTCCTGTGTGGATTCTCATGTGTCCCTTTATATCATACTTGGATGCAAATCCTTTATTACAAACTGAACAGCTGAAAGGTTTCTCTCCTGTGTGTCTTTTCATGTGTTTCTTAAGATATTTCTTCACACTAAATCGTTTCCCACACTCCGAACAGCTAAATGGTTTCTCACCAGCATGACATCTCCCATCATCGACAGGAACTTCATCACTTTCTCGTGCGTTTAAACCTGACTGAGGTTCTTTTGTCTCCTTCCAATCATCACTTTGTTGAAGATGTGAGGACTGATCTGCCTCTTCATCATCTTCACTCTTCACAGAGGCTGGAGAGAATATGAATTTGATGATATCAGCCTCCTCCAGACCTTGAAGCTGCTCTCCCCCCTGGCTGGTCCAGATTTCCTCCTGTTCCTCTTTAATGTATGGTGGGTCTGGGTTCTCCTGGTCCAGACTGGAGCTGCACTCCTGCTGCTCAGTTCGACCCTTTAGTTTAACCACCGACAGCTGCTGGACGTCTGCAGGAAAGAATAAAACAATGACTATAAATCTCCATCAATAATCCCATTTATCCCTTAACCGTTTTCGGGAAACTGATGTGCATGTAAATGCCTCAATCCACCCTGAGTGCTGACTGATGTCGGTATGGTTGAGGTGGTGGTCGGAGGGGCAGTAGGTGCTGAATGGCAGCCATGCTTCTGTGCCTAGTAACGTGGTTTACCACCAACTTAACTGACACCTTCAGTCTTCAATTTCATCTTTCGTAGATGATGATAATAAGCCAACCGGTCGGGATCGCTATGGAAACTATGAGAAGCCAGCTCTGGGTTCGTAGTGGGATCATTTGAGCATTAATTGCAAGTTAATTGCTTGATATTCTTCATTGTTGACATAATTACAATCACCGATGCACTTTAGGTGAGCGTTCAGTCCACAGTGGTGTGTGTTGCAATTTTAATGTTATATGTGTTATTAATATCAGTGTTGTATGTTAAAGCAAAGTTGTCTCTGGTAAGAAAAAAGCACCATGGAGGAAAGCCACAATGGTAAAAGAAGAACAAAAGTGAATAAAGGCAGAACTCAGGTGGTGAAACCCCGCCCCACGGTCCATGATGATATCTTTAGAGAGATGAGCTTCTGTGCAGAAAAGTGAAGGGAACAAACCTGTTGTGTGGAGCCGAAGCTGAGGGGTGAAAACAGCGTCCAGTAGCTTCTGTTTTCGCTCCTTCTCCTCTTTTAAACGACAAAGTTCCTCCTCGTACTCTGCTATTGTTCCTTCAAAGAGCCCAAATATCTCTTCAGCAGCCAAAGTGAGGCGCTGCTTCACCAACGCTCTCTGCAGTGAGGACTGAGGTTTCTCTTCATCATCTTTGCTCTTCACAGGGACAGAAGCGGATGGGAACTTGGTGATATCATGATCTTGAAGCTGCTCTCCCTCCTGGCTGCTCCAGAAGTCCTGCGGTTCCTCTTTAATGTGTTGAACTCCCTTGTCCACACTGAAGCTGCACCCCTGCTGCTCAGGAGGAACCTCTTCTTTATCCACCAACAGCTGCTGGACGTCTGCAGGAAACAGGAAACACACACACATCAATAATCAACCTCAACTTACATCAATAATAATAATGAGAAAAAGAAACATTAATAGTCACAATAGTCAAAACATGCGCTGCTGCACGGGTGGTAGTGAAGGTGAGGGGCCTTGGCGGACCAGACACGGACAGCAGAGGCTGGCTCTGGGGACATTAAATGTCACCTCTATGTGGGGGAAGGAGCTTGGTGGAGCGAGTTGTGGAGCGCTATCAGTTAGATGTCCTGGATAGGGGTTGTTGTTCTCTGGAATTGCCCAGGGTGTGAGGCGCCGGGCGGGTGTGAGGATACTCACAAACCTCTGGCTGAGCGCTGCGGTGTTGGAGTTTACCCCGGTGGAAGAGAGGGTCGCCTCCTTACGCCTGCAGGTGGTAGGGGGAAAACTCTGACTTGTTTGTGCATATGCACCGAATAGCAGTTCAGAGTATTCTGCCTTCTTGGAGACCGTGAAATGAGTCCTGCATGGGGCTCCAGTAGGGGACTCCATAGTTCTGACGGGAGACTTCAACGCCAACGTGGGCAATGATGGGGACAACTGGAGAGGCGTGATTGGGAGAAACTGATCTAAACCCCAGCAGTCGTCTGTTATTAGACTTCTGTGCTAGTCACAGATTGTCTATAACTAACACCATGTTCGAACATAAGGATGTTCATAAGTGGACGTGGTACCAGAGCACCCTAGGCCAAAGGTTTGTGATGGTATCATCTGATCTGAGGCCGTATGTTTTGGACACTCGGGTGAAGAAAGGGGCAGAGCTGTCAGCTGATCACCATCTGGTTATGAGTTGGTCAGAGGATGGGAGAAGATTCTGGACAGACCAGGTAAGCCCAAACGAGTAGTGCGGGTGAACTGGGAACATCAGGAGAAGGCACATGTCCCAAAAGATCTTCAACTCACACCTCCGAATGAGGTTTTCTGGCATCCCTGTGGAGGTTAAGGGCATTGAACCGTAGTGGGCAATGGTCGTAGCTTACATTGCTGAAGCTGCCGCAGTGAGTTGTGGCCTCAATGTCTTAGGTGCCTTAAGGGGCAGTAACCCCTTGAATACCGTGGTGCAATCCGGTGGTCAGGGAAGCTGTCCGACTGAAGAAGGAGGCCTTCTGGAATATGTTATCCCAGAAGACTCCGGAGGCAGTTGCAAGGTACCGATGAGCCAGAAGGGCTGCAACCTCTGCTGTGTCAGAGGCAAAGCAGGGGGTGTGGGAGGAGTTCGGAGGAGTCATGGAGAAGGACTTTCGGGCGGCACCGACGTGCTCCTGGAAAACCATTCGACACCTCAGGAGGGAAAAATGGGGAACCATCCAAACTGTTCACAGTAAGGACGAGACGCTGACCGCCACTGATGAGGTAATTGGGCGGTGGAAAAAGGACTTTAAGGAACTCATTAACCTGACTAACACGCCCTCTTTTGTAGAGCCAGAGCTGGAGGCTGATTGGAAATAATTGTCAATATCTCTGGCGGAAGTCACTGAGGAAGGAAACAACTCCACAGAGACAGAGCCCCAGGGATCGATGAGATTCATCAAGAAAAGCTCAAAGCTTTGGGTTTGGAGGGGCTGTCTTGGTTGAAAAGTCTCCTCAACATTGTGTGGAAGTCTGAGACATTGCCAAGAGGGTGGCACACTGGGGTGGTCAACTCCAAGGTGCTTGAAAGGAGGTTTCGTCCTATAGTCGAACCTCAGAATGAAGAGGAACAATGCGGTTTCCGTCCTGGACGTGGAACAACGGACCAGCTCTTCACTCTGGCAAGGGTCCTGGAGGGGGTCTGGGAGTGTGCCCATCCAGTCTACATGTGCTTATTGGATCTGGACCGGGTCCCTCTGGAGATATACTGTGGGAGGTGCTGCGGGAATATGGGGTGAGGGGGTCAATTCTGTGGGCTATCCAGTCTCTGTACACCCAAAGCAAAAGCTGAGTCTAGATCCTCGGCAGAAAGTCAGATTCGTTCCCGTTGGGGGTTGGCCTCCCCAAGGGGTGCACATTGTCACTAATCCTGTTTGTGATTTTCATGGACAGGATATCCAAGCGTAGTCGTGGTGGTGAGGGGTTGCAGTTCGGTGGGCTGAGGATCTGGTCTCTGCGTTTTGCAGATGACGTGGTCCTGATGGCGTCGTCGGTCAGTGACCTTCAGCACTCACTGGATCGGTTCGCAGCCGAGTGTGAAACGGCTGGGATGAGGATCAGCACCTCTAAATCTGAGGCCATCGCTCTACGCAGGAAACGGGTGGATTGCTTACTCCAGGTCGGGAATGATTCCTGACCCCAGGTGAAGGAGTTAAAGTACCTCAGGATCTTGTTCACGAGTGAGGGGACGATGAAGTGTGTGTTTGGCCGGAGGATCGGAGCAGTGGGGGCGGTGTTGCAGTCGCTCTACCGCACCATTGTGATGAAAAGAGAGCTGAGGAAGGCAAAGGTCTGGATCTACCGGCCAGTCTTCGTTCCTACCCTCACCTGTGGTCATGAAAGCTGGGTCAGGACCGAAAGAAACGAGGTCGCGGGAAGAAGCAGTGGAAATAAGTTTCCTCAGGAGGGGGGCTGGAGTCTCCCTTAGAGAGAGTGGGAGAAGTTCAGCATCCGTGAGGAACTCGGAGTAGAGCCGCTGCTCCTTAGCGTTGAAAGGAGCCAGTTGAGGTGGTTCAGGATCATCTGGTAAGGATGAACCCTGGGCGCCTCCCTAGGGAGGTGTTCCAGGCACGTCCAGCTGGGAGGAGCCCTTAGTGATGACCCAGGACCAGGTGGAGAGATTAGATCTCCACACTGGCCTGGGAACGCCTCAGGATCCCCCAGTTACAACTGGTTAATGTGGCCCGTGAAAGGGAAGTTTGGGGTCCCCTGCTAGAGCTGCTTCCCCTGCGACTCGACCCCAGATAAGAAGTTGAAGATGAGTGAGTAATGATGATGAGTCACAAAAATCCGATATCAGTCAAGCCCAGCGTTTAACATGATGGATCTTCCAATTGCACTGAGGACAAAGTGCAGAACATTTTGCCTGATACTGTATTATACGTATATTTATACATGCAAAAGATCACTGACGATGTCCTCCCTGCTGACACCACCAGGGTTAAAAAAGGAGCTCATCACACTTCGCTACACCAAGTTTAATAAAGTCACGTTACTTTTATTTTGAAATCCGGCCGATTATACGCCGTGTCTCGGTCACACACAGATCATGAATGGCGGTTCTAGTCTGTAACAGTAAACAGAGTGAGAGGCTCTTTATTGTGAAGGGAGCAAACCTGCTGTGTGGAGCCGCAGCTGAGGGTCGGAAACAGCGTCCAGTAGCTTCTGTTGTCGCTCCTTCTCCTCTTTTGAACGACAAAGTTCCTCCTCGTACTCTGCTATCGTTCTTTCAAAGAGCCCAAATATCTCTTCAGCAGCCAAAGTGAGGCGCTGCTTCACCAACCACCTCACCCTTTGGACTTTACTCATTGTGCTAACTCACAGCTAGCACGCTAAGCTAACTCGGATATCTCTCGATCTACCGGGAGATGAGTCAGAGGTGAAACCTTCAGAATAAAAGATGAAGAGCACAAAGTTCATTCAGACAGGATTATCCAGAGGCGGTGATGATCAGTGCTGTTGGAGCTCACACACACTTTCTAAACACAACAAAGGACTCTGCTAACACACGTCTGTGCCGGACGCCATTTTGATCGCAGTGTGGATTTCGTCACCGTTAAGAATACAGCTTCCGGGGCAGAAGACAGGAAGTTACTTTATCCGGAATGATCACACTGGTTTCAAAATAAAAGTCGAGATGTTTTTTCCCCAATATAGAAATATATTTTAAAGAACAGCTTTACAAGCACTCAATTGGCTGACAAGCATGAGAAACCTTGTACTACCAGAGTATTCTTAACAAAAAAATATTTCTTGCTTTAAAGAACGAAATAATGAAACTCAGTCTTGAACTTGCAAACAAATCATCGACACGTTTCTCGCTACAAGGTCCAAACAAGTTTTTTTCTGCAGTTTTCAACCACAACCTGGGCCGTCCTCAGGGAATCTCCTGCTCTGATCTCATGCAGATGTTAAAATGTCATCAATGTTCATCTCCTTCCAACCATCACCATCTTCAGTCTCAGGTTCAGAAGAGCAGGATTTCCAGTTTCAGGGACAACATTTAATAAACCTCTCCATAGTTTTAAAGGACCCTGTAATAAACTGTCCATGGTCAGTCACTACATATAAGTACATGAACAGAACTGTGTAGTAAACATTACTCCAAATGTAAACTATTGTATGATAAGCAACATTTTTCGATACCTCATTATTGGATATGTTAGTATTCAGAGTATTGTTAACGATTTTATTATAATCTCCTTTGTGGATGCAAGGCTGAAAAACAATGCTGCAACATAAGTATGTAAGTAGTGTATGATTTACATGTAATATAAACATTATCACACGATGCATATTACATTACGTTAAGTACAGCACATTAACTTGTCGTCATGTCACAGGACATAGACGATTACTGTAAAAATGTATCTCATTGACGTATGGCTGAGATGGAGTGGACACGGGTCGAGTCTTGCACCCGCAATTTTTGGATTTCACGTTTCAAGACCCCAAAAGTCACTACAATAGCAATATTAGTCATGTTAGACGGCTACACCACCAAATCACTGTTATGTGAATTCAGATCATCTTTAATCGGCCTCTGTGCCGAACATTAGAAGCTCGTTCTCATGTGGATTTCAGCTCGTTATTATATATTTTCTTCACAGCTTAATTTTTTTTGTGTTGGATTTTTATCACTCACCGTCATCGGGTTATCTGAAGTATTCTTGTTCACTGTTGGGTCCAAGGGCTTTACTGAAGCCCGATCTGTATCGATACAGCATTGCATTCAGCACAGGGTGTGCTGTGGGTTTCATACATGCATTTTATTCATCTTATCTGATATAGAGAATTACACTGATGGCCTGCATGCCCTATGGCATCTTGAAGCCCTCTGCTGGCTAAATTAATTCATTGTCTGGAAATAGCATTAGTAATTTTTTTTTACTATTATCCTCATGGGACTCAAGGAGTCAAACGCTGCTGGAGAGTGCAGGAAAGTTTTTATTTTCTATAGGAGGTTAAATACCTGGATCTCCACACCAGTTAGTTGGACCAGTCCCAGCCTGGTCCTGGTCCTGGTCCAGTCCTAGCCTGGTCCTGGTCCAGTCCCAGCCTGGTCCTGGTCCTGGTCAGATGCGTACATGAACTGATGAAGCCTCTTGGATGAGAGGTGAAACGTCTTCCTAGACAAACAACCAGTCCAGTTGTTTTTGACTGAAATTGCTTTGAGGATAACGATGACCTGGACGAATGAGAACATTCACAGGCCTATTCTCTATAGGAGTATCTAAAAATATTTTCACCAATGCTTAATTGGCTAAGATATACCCTAGACACAGTGATGCCGGTAACCGCTGTAAGCAGTCCCCAGCTGACCACGCACACATGTTCTGGACGTGCCCAAAGCTTTCTGAATTTTGGTCTGATATATTTCAAACCCTCAAACTCTCAACACTAATTTGGGACACGATCCCCTGGCTGCTCTTTTTGGGCTTCCTCCGTCCAAAAATCTGACCATTACTACACAACATGTCCTGGCATTTACCACCCTGCTCACCAGATGTAACATTCTCAATTAACGGAAACATGTTTGTACTCATAATAGTTGGATATGTAATATTTTACAATGTCCAAGGATAGAGAAGTCAAGGTTTTCAAAGAGGGGAACTTTGACAGCACTGTATAACTGTCAGACTTTTTTCTTTGTACTTTGCAGAATTTATTTCTTATTTAAATGTCTGATTCTGACTATTATGTCTACATGTTTTCCGTGATCGTTGAAATGAGACAAAAGTGTCCAGTCTTATCATCAGTTAATTTCCATCTGGATCTGAGTTCCTGGCTAACTCTGGTCCTCTTCAATCCTCTTCATCAGCTGTCTCATCTATGTGAGTTCTCAGGTGACAAACTAGGTTTTGCTTGAGAGAGAATCTTTTACTGCAAACTGAGCAGCTGAACGGTTTCTCTCCCGTGTGGCATCTCATGTGTGTCGATAACTGAACCCTCTGTACAAAAGATTTATTACAGACAGAGCAGCTGAACGGTTTCTCTCCCGTGTGGCTTCTCATGTGTGTTGTTAACTGAACTCTCTGTGCAAAAGATTTCTCACAGACTGAGCAACTAAACGGTTTCTCTCCTGTATGGATTCTCATGTGTGGCTTCAGATCACACTTCCACGTAAATCCTTTATTACAAACTGGGCAGCTGAAAGGTTTCTCTCCAGTGTGGCTTCTCATGTGAGTCTTCACACTTTCTGCTCGTGTGAATCCTTTATCACAAACTGAGCAGGTGAAATGTTTCTTTCCTGTGTGGCTGTTCACGTGTCTCTCTAAATGTATTTTCTGTCCAAAAGATTTCTCACAGACTGTGCAGCTGAAAGGTTTCTCTCCCGTGTGGATTGTCATGTGTGTCTTCAGATTTTTCTTCAAACCAAATTGTTTCCCACACTCCGAACAGCTAAATGATTTCTCACCAACATGACATCTCCCATCATCGACAGGAACTTCATCACTTTCTCGAGTGTTTAAACCAGACTGAGGTTCTTTTGTCTCCTTCCAATCATCACTGTTTTCAGTCTCATGATCAGACGCGTATCCAGGCTCATCATCACTATCTGGTTCTGGTCTATTTGGATCAGAGTTTCTTACTGGTTCTTGTCCATCACCGTCCTCTCCAACTGCTTCTGCTTCCATCTGTTCAGTTTGTCTTTGTTGAAGATGTGAGGACTGAGCTGCCTCTTCATCTTCTTCTTCTTCACTCTTTACAGAGGCTGGAAAGAATGTGAACTTGATGATATCAGCCTCCTCCAGACCTTGAAGGTGCTCTCCCTCCTGGCTGGTCCACAGTTCCTCCTGTTCCTCTTTGATGTGTGGGGGTTCTGGGTCCTCCTGGTCCAGACTGGAGCTGCACCCCTGCTGCTCAGTGGGAACCTCTACTTTAACCACCGACAGCTGCTGGACGTCTGCAGGACCGAATGAAACAATAATTAGTGCAAACACCAGATGTAGTTTGTATCCTCATGAATGGAAAAGAAGCGATTCAGACAAAAAACATTAATAATGTGATCAAACTTTTTCTGAATGTGTTCAGGAAGTTCAGCTGATGAACTGTAAACAAACTTCTGCAGGTGAATAAAGGTTCAGATTAAAATGGAGGACTGTGGTTCAGTAAGTTTGTCTACTCTATCTTTTTCTTCTTCTTTGTTTGAAAGCTGAGTATGAACCTCGTCTGACGTCTGCTTGAAGACTTACTTAAAGTTAGTTTAACTTAACATTAGACCAGATCACATCACTATCTTGTGGTTATCTGGCTACATTAACCCTTACAATCACAGTCATGCCAAGAGTTGACACAACGACGATGAGTATAAACTTGATGTGTTCAGCCCTGACAAGTTTACATGCATGTTGCCGCTGACTGGATACCACCTCTGACACACCCACCTAACAGGAGGAAACAAACCTGTGTGGCTTCTCATGTGCGTCGCTATATTTACACTCTGTGCACAAGATGCTTGGATGGTTGTTTTTTCTCCAGTATGAGTTCTCATGTGTCCCTTTAGCTGAGATTTCCATGTGAATCCTTTATCACACACGGAGCAGGAGAAAGGTTTCTCTCCTAAGTGGATGTTCATATGTGTCTTCAGGTATTCCGTTCGCGTAAATCCTTTATAACAAACTGAGCAGCTGAATAGTTTCTCTCCTGTATGGATGCTCATATGAGACTTAAGCTGTGCATTCCGTGTGAATCCTTTATCACAAACTGAGCAGCTGAAAGGTTTCTCTCCTGAGTGGACGCTCATGTGTGTCTTCAGATATTCCGTTCGCGTAAATCCTTTATAACAAACGGAACAGCTGAAGGGTCTCTCTCCTGTGTGGATGCTCATGTGCTTCTCTAAATGTTCATTCCGTGCAAATGTTTTACAACAAAAAGAGCAGGTGAAAGGTCGTTCCCCTGTGTGAGTTCTCATGTGTCTCTTCAGAAGTGTCTTGGTGCCAAATCTTTTCCCACACTCAGAACAGCTAAATGGTTTCTCAGGTTCTGGACGTCTTTCTGGATCTGGGTTTCTAACTGGTTCTGGTCCTCCACATTCCTCTCCAACTGCTTCTGCTTCCATCTGTTCAGTTTGTCTTTGTTGAAGCTGTGAGGACTGAGCTGCCTCTTCATTATCTTCTTCCCTCTTTACAGAGGCTGGAGAGAATGTGAACTTGATGATATCAGCCTCCTCCAGACCTTGAAGGTGCTCTCCCTCCTGACTGATCCAGAGTTCCTCCTGTTCCTCTTTAATGTGTGGGGGTTCTGGGTTCTCCTGGTCCAGACTGGAGCTGCACTCCTGCTGCTCAGTGGGAACCTCTTCTTTAACCACCGACAGCTGCTGGACGTCTGCAGGACCGAATGAAACAATAATTAGTGCAAACATCAGATGTAGTTTGTATCCTCATGAATGGAAAAGAAGCGATTCAGACAAATAACTATTAATGTTGTGATAGAACTTTTTCTGAATGTGTTCAGGAAGTTCAGCTGATGAACTGTAAACAAACTTCTGCAGGTAAATAAAGGTTCAGATTAAACTGGAGGACTGTGGTTCAGTAACTTTGTCTGCTCTGACTTTTTCGTCTTGTTTGTCTGAAAGCTGATTATGAACCTCCTCTGACGTCTGCTTAAAGGTTCACTTAAGACAGAATATTTCTACATTAAAATACAATAAAAATGTCTCAAACCCTCTCTCAGGTTTGTGAAATATTTGTTCTTATGAAAACAAAACATCTCGATCCTGATGACATCAGACCACATCAGACCACTACCTTGTGGTTATCTGGCTACACTAACCTTAACTATGACAGCCATGCTAAGCATTCACACGACAACCTCAGGTATAAACTTGATATGTCCTGACAAGTTTGCATGCATGTGGCCGCTGACTGGATACCACCTCTGACACACCCACGCAACAGGAGAAAACAAACCTGTGTGGCTTCTCATGTGCGTCGCTAAATTTCCACTCTGTGCACAAGATGCTTGGTTGGTTGGTTTTTCTCCAGTATGAGATCTCATGTGTCCCTTTAGCTGTACTTTCCATGTGAATCCTTTATTACAAACGGGGCAGCTGAAAGGTTTCTCTCCTGTGTGGATGCTCATATGCCTCTCTAAATGTTCATTTCGTACAAATGTTTTACTACAGAAAGTGCAGCTGAAAGGTCTTTCCCCTGTGTGAGTTCTCATGTGTCTCTTCAGAAGTGTCTTGGTGTCAAATCTTTTCTCACACTCAGAACAGCTAAATGGTTTCTCACCAACAGGACATCTCCAATCATTGACAGGAACTTCATAATTTTCTTGAGAGTTTAAACCTGACTGAGGTTCTTTTGTTTCCCTCCATCCATCACTGTTATCAGTCTCAGGATCAGAAGAGTCTCCGGGCTCATCATCAGAATCTGGTTCTGGTCTATCTGGATCTGAGTTCCTAACTGGTTCTGGTCCTCCCCAGTCCTCTCCATCAGATTCTGTTTCCATCTGTTCAGTTTGTCTTGGTTGAAGCTGTGAGGACTGAGGTTTCAGTTCATCTTCTTCTTCACTCTTCACAGGGAAAGGAGTGAATGAGAACTTGGGATTAGTCTCCTCCAGACCTTGAAGCTGCTCTCCCTCCTGATTGGTCCAGAGATCCTCCTGTTCCTCTTTAATGTGTGGGGGTTCTGGGTCCTCCATGTCTAGACTGGAGCTCCACTCTTGCTGCTCAGTGGGAAACTCTTCTTAAACCAACGACAGCTGCTGGACATCTGCAGGACAGAAGGAAACACACATAGAGGAAAACTGTGATTTCATGCTCCCTAGGGGTGTAACAGTGTGCATATTCATCCCTGTTTGATATTTTGTTACATGTACTGTACTGCACTGAAAAGAGTCCACTGAGAATATTCTAGCTGGCTTACTTACTTCCACTCCAGCGCTCAAGCTGTAGACTGATGATTACACCTTGAGGTGGACAGACGGACGAATCAGTCAGAATCAGTGAATCAGTCAGCTCTTATTGATCAGATTTGTTTGCATTGTTAATATCAAACTCTCTTTTCTGTAGCTGTGGACTGACGTTCAGTCTTTGGTTTGTCTGAGAATAAGAAAATAAGTAAACTGCAAGAACACATTTCATTTTCTCCTTGATCTGTATACTGCATATTACTATTGTGATTTGTTATTTTATCAGCCAACACTTCCACATGCCAATTGCACTGCACCACCGACACTTCCTACGCTCTGTCTTGCGCAGCTGGCATTTTCAGTTCAGGGTACTTCCCTTTAGCCTCTCTCTAAGGGTATACACCAGGGTTGTGCACCACCCGTCTCAGGTGGCCCAGGATATGGCTCTGCTACTCTTGCACATGGCCCAGCTGGGCCTGATGGTGAATTTCCCAAAGAGTGCCTATACCCATCCGACAGGTCATATACCTGGGGATGGCCCTAGACGCGGATGCTATGAAGGCCTATATATCATCCTAGCATGTAGACAACATCCTCCTCCACCTTCCCTTCTTCGGGTGGGGCAGGATGGTGTAATTCATTCGATACCCCCACACAAACACTTGCGTTCCACATACACTCGTACTAACCCCCCATGCCCACACACCTTACATTTGCACATACCACTCTAACCTGGCTGTGAACCTCATACATGCATACTTTGCATCACATTTGCACCTGTTTAACGTGTACTGTACATATTGGTTGTCTTTTTGTTTTTTATTGTTAGGTTCATAACTTATTCATCTATTCCATGGGTGTCAAACGGATCCAGTAAAGGGCCGTGTGGCTGCAGGTTTTCATTCCAACCAATCAAGAACACACCTGACTCGACTTACTCAATCACCTGAACTGTCTTCACACAGTTGATTTGTTGAACCAGGTGTGTTTTTGATTGGTTGGAATGAAAACCTGCAGCCACACGGCCCTTTACTGGATCAGTTTGACACCCATGATCTATTCTAAGTCACTCTTTTCTTTCCTTTTTGTCATTGTGCAATGTCTGCCTTACCTTTAAATACCGCCTGGGATAAATAAAGTTTTCTTGAATCTTGTCACTTTTATTTTGAAATCCGGATGTATTATTCGCCGTGTCTCCGCTCACAACCAGATCATGAATGGTGGTTAGTAAACAGTGCGGGGTGTTGTTTGTTGTGAAGGGGACAAACCTGCTCTGTGGAGCCGCAGCTGAGGGTCGGAAACAGCGTCCAGTAGCTTCTGTTGTCGCTCCTCCTCGTGCTCTGCTATCGCGATGGAGAAATCGAAACTTCATGAACCAAACGGATGCAGCTGCGTCATGAATGACTCATTGCCTCCAAACACGTCACACAGTCACAAGAATGAGGACGAGAGGCCTGAAAAACCCGCGGAGACGCAACGAGGCCTCGCTGCGTCACAAAGCAGCCAAAGTTAGTCGCTGCTTCACAAACCAAGCTCTCTGCGTTTGGACTTCACTCTTTTCCTCCACCCACACTCCGTCACAAAAACCAAACTCTCCCTATGACTAGCGCCCCGTTGCTAACTCACAGCTAGCATGCTAAGCTAGCTCTGATATCTCTGGATCTACCGGGAGATGAGTCAGAGGTGAAACCTTCAGAATAAAAGGTGAAGAGCACAAAGTTCATTCAGACAGGATTATCTAGACACACAGAGGCGGTGATGATCAGTGCTGCTGGAGCTCACACACACTTTCTAAACACAACTACCGCTCACACACGTCTGTGCCGGACGCCATCTTGAACGCAGTGTGAAGTTAGCCGCAGTAAAGAATACTGCTTCCGGGGCAGGTGCGTTTTTGAGGTTCAAAATAAAAGTCTAGAAAAGTTAAATCTATGTCCTGAGAAAACCACACAAAGGAAGACAACGGATATAAAATATTAAAGAATAACATGCATTTAACCGTAAACTTAAACATTTATCTACAAACTCAGTGCTGGAAAAACTTTTACTGAAGTTAAAGTAGTAACGTGTAAAAATACTGTTTTAATCAAAATGTTACTCTAAAAAAAGTTTTTTAAAAAATGTATTAACATCAAAATGTACTCAAAGTACAAAGTACTCATTTAGAATATTATTATTATTGTTTGAACTCTGGGTAATTGTGACGCCGTTACTCCCTATTTTCACTTTTTTTTAACATTCAGTACAAAGCAACTGGACTTGGTTCTTTGTCAGGAAGACGTTTCACCTCTCATCCAAGAGGCTTCTTCAGCTCATATACACAACTGACCAGGCTGGGACCAGAACCAGGATGGGACTGGTCTAACTAACTCATTGAGGTTGGATTGTTGGATGAAGGGATGAAAGGGCAGCATTGTAAACTGGAGATAAGTGGAGTCTCTGACCTCCTCCTCTGGTTAGCGATGGTTTTTCTACTTTTGCATAGATGCTTCTTTTCCTCCTCTTTCAAACCATCTGTCCTCTGTGTCCAGGATGTGGACATTGTTGTAATCAAAGGAGTGGGCTTTCTCCTTGAGATGTGAGTGGGCAACAGAGTCCAGGCCTGAGGAGTTAGCTCTCCTGTGTTGGGCCGTGCGTTTATGCAGTGGTTGTTTTGTTCACTCCTGGGCAGGCAGCCCACTTCACCAGCTGCTTTTAGATCCCACTAAGTTAAAGAAGTTCTTTAAAACTTCCATGTTTTATTTCTCCAGTGTGATCAGAGGCAACCGCTGGCCCAATGGTTAAAAGCTACGGTCCATGTTTTGAAAAAATAAATACAATAAAAGCTGGGTATGAGTGATATGAATAAAAATATAAAAACGATAAACTGTGTTAAACACAATATTTTCCAGAGCCGAAGTGGCGGGAAATCCAGCGAAATCCTGAAGTTGTAATTTTCTTGATTCTTAATTATTATCAATCATTGTTTCAGACGCTTTATAACAAGAAAAGCAAGCGAACATTCTTTTGGTTTATTTTAAAGAAAACACGTATTTAATAAAGTTTGTACAGAAAACTTTTTCTTCAGAGTCTCAGTTCAGAACAAGTTTCTCCTGAAAGTCAACAGCAGTCGGCAGCATCACAAGAGCTGAACGGAAAGAATCATCATAAACTTACACCGTTGTTTCAAAACATTCATCAAGAAGAAAAACTCAAATAATCTAAAAGTTACAAATCATCATCAGTTGCATCATACAAAAACAAAGAATTACAAACAGATAATCATAAAAAAATGTCTTTTTATAAAACTTTAAAGTCTCTCAGGAAAATGTTTGACTTTATCTTTAGGGAAGTTTGTAATTCATCTCAACATTTGTGGGTTAGAGAGGGACATTTAAGGTCAAATACTGGATTGGCACAAATATAAGACCGTTTTTTGTTCCTGGAAATCCTTCTGATAAAGAGCCTCTGCCTCTCTGTTCTCCTCAGTTTGACTCTAATGAAGCTTTGAGGATTAATGACCAACACATTTATGGTCTTTGACCTGATAACGCCAAACAAATCTTTTGTGACAAACACTGCAGCTGAAAGGTTTTTCTCCTGTGTGAGTTCTCATGTGGGTCTTTAAACTTTCAGTATATGGAAAAGATTTCTCACAAACTGAACAGCTGTAAGGTTTTTCTCCTGTATGAGTTCTCATGTGTCTCTTCAAATATGCCTTCATTCCAAAACATTTCTTACAGATTGAACAGCTGTACTGTTTCTCTCCTGTATGAGTTCTCATGTGTATCTTTAAAGTTCCCTTCTGTCTAAAATATTTCTTGCAGACTGAACAACCGAAAGGTTTTTCTCCTGTATGAGTTATCATGTGTGTCTTCAGATTTGCCTTGGAGCTAAATATTTTTCCACACTCGGAGCACTTAAATAGTTTCTTACGTCTTGAATCACTGACAGGAAGTCCATCGTCTTCCAGAGAGTTTGAACCTGACTGAGCTTCTCTTGACCCCTTCCAATCAGCACTGTCATCAGTTTCAGAAGAGTCTCCAGTCTTGTCTTCAGTCTCTGGTGTAAAATGTGTATCTGGATGTGAGTCCCTGTCTGGTTCTGGTTCTGGTCCTCCACAGTCCTCTCCATCAGCTTCTGTCTCCATCTGTGAGGACTGAGGTTTAACTTCATCATCTTCACTCTTCACAGGGACAGGAGTGAATGTGAACTTGGTGATATCAGCCTCCTCCAGCCCTTGAAGCTGCTCTCCCTCCTGACTGCTCCACAGTTCCTCCTGTTCCTCTTTAATGTGTGGGGGCTCTGGGTCCTCCTGGTCCAGACTGGAGCTGCACTCCTGCTGCTCAGGGGGAACCTCTTCTTTAACCACCGACAGCTGCTGGACGTCTGCAGGAAACAGGAAACACACACTGAGGAAAACTAAGATTCCATGCTGATGAGGAGTGAACAGTGTGTGTTCATCTGTTTGAAACAGAGACAGGTCGACACATGAGCTGCACTGAGAATGTTCTGTCTGCATACTGTGATGGCTTTTGTGTGAAACCATCACTATTGTTTTTGTTTCATTTATGGGAGCCAGCCAGGAGCTTCCATGACAAAAGTTTTAGCGTCACTCTCCAAATGTCAGCCCAAATACACAAAGGACTAGTGTTTTCACAATACTAGTCCTTTGTGACTTTGGTACGATACCTGTGTAGGAGCCACTGTCAAGTATGGTGTGTGGAAACAAATCGTCCACTAGGTGTCACTGGTGTGTTTGGGGTCACATGTATTTAGACACAAACCTTCAGACAGGTAACAGGTGTGTGTTTCTGATGGGAGGAGCTTTATTGTTTTTGACTGCGATTGAATGCAACAGTGCGCTGCTCATGGTTTGTATGCAAACCAAACGGACACTTGGATTATTGGTACGGTGAGAAATAAATCACCAATAAACTGCAACGGCTGAAGTTGGACTGTATTATTTTTAAACTCTACGGAGAGCGGTGTACCTTTGCAACAGGTGCGCCCGCCTAGCTGCCCCTCAGTGGCTTCAAGTTTTAGGCTTAGCCATTAAAACCCTGCTTAAAACATCTTGATACATTACTGAAATGATACCATGGCGGAAAACTTAAACACTTACACAAAGGTTTTTTAAGGGTCCTCGAGGCAGCAGCCGCAGGTTCGACTCCGACCTGCGGCCCTTTGCTGCTCGTCTCCCCCTCTCTCTCACCCCATTTCCTGTCTCTCCTCTATAATAAAGGCTTGAAAAACTGCCAAAAAATTATCTTTAGAGAAATAAAAAAGTTAAAATACAATTTATTTATTCACTTTAAAAAATCTGGCATGCCTCTAAACTGTGGCGTGCGGCCGGACAGCGGCATGTTCCCTTTACAGCGAGCTGCTCTCGTCCTAATAACTCGGCTCGTGGCAGAACTAAAGAGCGAGGCGGTGGTTGCAGCGATGAACTACAAGACAAATGACCCAGACCTGGTGGAGGTCTGTGCTCTTATCAGACCATTTTCTACTAATATTAATTACAATAGATCCATAAATTACTTGTATTATTATTAGAGCTAGTGAGGTCTTATAAATGTAGAAACACACTTCATCATGGGGATTGAAACCGCCTCAGACATCTGCTCAGCTGGAAAACAACCAAATCAGCCTCACGGATTCACAGTTAAGGGGGATTTACGGTCCCCAGCTCAGAGACCCCTCCTCTCTTTCCTGCTCCTCTTCCTGTTGTGGTGTCAAGTCAGACATTTAAGGTAAAGTATGAAAGCAGCCTGAAACCCATTCGGACATTTGTGAAGGCTTTATTGTATTTAGGAAAATGAAAAGGGGGGTTTCACTGCTGTTTCCACGCATGTAGTCCATAGTGGATCAGGTACAGAATTAGAACCACCACCAATACCTAGACGCGCCACATCCGGACTAGATTCTACTGAAGAGGCGACATTTTCGCAGCCGAGTGTGAAACGGCTGTGATGAGGATCTGCACCACGAAATCTGAGGCCATGGCTCTCAGCAGGAAACCGGTGAGACCTTACCCAAAGTGAAGGAGTTCAAGTACCTCCAGATCTTGTTCACAAGAGGGGACGATGGAGCTTGAGTTTGGCCGGAGAATTGGAGCAACGTGGGCGGTACTCCAGTCGCTCTACCTTACAGATGTGACGAAAAGAGAGCTGAGGAAGGCAAAGCTCTGGATCTACCGGTCAATCTTCGTTCCTGCCCTCACCTGTGGTCATGAAAGCTGGGTCAGGACCCAAAGAACGAGGTCGCTGGGGAGAGCGGCCGAAATGGGTTTCCTCAGGAGGGGGGCTGGAGTCTCCCTTAGAGAGAGGGGGAGAAGTTCAGCATCCGTGAGGAACTCAGAGTAGAGCCGCTGCTCCTTTGCGTTGAAAGGAGCCAGTTGAGGTGGTTTGGGAATCTAGTAAGGATGAACCCTGGGCGCCTCCTTAGGGAGGTGTTCCAGGCACAGCCAGCTGTGAGGAGGCCTCGGGGAAGACCCGGGACCAGGTGGAGAGATTAGATCTCCACACCGGCTTAGAAACGCCTGGGGATCCCCCAGTTAGAGCTGGTTAATGTGGCTCGGGAAAGGGAAGTTTGGGGTCCCCTGCTCGAGCTGCTTCCCCTGCGACCCGATCCCGGATAAGCGGTTGAAGATGAGTGAGTGATGATGATGAGTCACAAAAATCTGATATCAGTCAAGCCCAGCGTTTAACATGATTGATCTTCCAATTACACTGAGGACAAAGTGCAGAACATTTTGCCTGATACTGTATTATACGTATATTTATACATGCAAAAGATCAGTGACGATGTCCTCCCTGCTGACACCACCAGGGTTAAAAAGGAGCTCATCACACTTCGCTACATCAAGTTTAATAAAATCACATCACTTTTATTTTGAAATCCGGATGTAGTATACGCCGTGTCTCGCTCACACACAGATCATGAATGGCGGTTCTAGTCTGTAACAGTAAACAGATTGAGATGCTCTTTATTGTGAAGGGAGCAAACCTGCTGTGTGGAGCCGCAGCTGAGGGTCGGAAACAGCGTCCAGTAGCTTCTGTTGTCGCTCCTTCTCCTCTTTTGAACGACAAAGTTCCTCCTCGTACTCTGCTATCGTTCTTTCAAAGAGCCCAAATATCTCTTCAGCAGCCAAAGTGAGGCGCTGCTTCACCAACGCTCTCACCCTTTGGACTTTACTCATTGTGCTAACTCACAGCTAGCACGCTAAGCTAACTCGGATATCTCTGGATCTACCGAGAGATGAGTCAGAGGTGAAACCTTCAGAATAAAAGGTGAAGAGCACCAAGTTCATTCAGACAGGATTATCCAGAGGCGGTGATGATCAGTGCTGCTGGATCTCACACACACTTTCTAAACACAACAACGGACTCTGCTCACACACGTCTTTGCTGGACGCCATCTTGATCGCAGTATGACGTTTTGTAAAGAACACAGCTTCCGGGGCGGCGGCGTCTTCTTCTTCTTCGCATTATTTGGCGGATTGTAAACCAGCTGTAAGGAGCATACCGCCACCTACTGAACTGGAGTATGTAGGACAGGATCTAGTAGCCTATAGTTTTACATTAAATGATCTTATATTATAATAATAATGACACAAAACAAAACAAAGCAGAAAAAATGATATATATATATATTGTTTATTTCGATGTAAATCTTCCCTCCGTTACTTATAAGAAAATGATCTGTGACCTTCGTCCCAACTCGGCGTCTTTTCCCAGGACTTGACCAGTGTCCTCTCAATGGCAGCAGAGCTGCTTAAACGGCCTTGGCCCAGCTGGAGCTGCTGCCCCAGGCTCCTGTGAAGTGTGAGCGCCTGTGAGTGATGGTGATGGTGACAGGGGGAGAAACGGCAGAGTGACAGAACAGAGTCACCAAACACAACGCTAGTCATTTTTAACAAAGACAAAGTTTCTGGGGATCGGTAAAGTCTCTGGATCAGTTCAGAACAACGGCATGAAAAACTTTGAAAATGCTCCGCTGGATGTTTATTCTTCAAGATCGCTGATTCGCTCATTTAACTGTCAATCAAAAAAGGATCCCACCTCAGACAGCTCATCCAATCATCATGCAGAAGCCTATCGTCCGGGCCAGCCCACTGCCCCATAGACCCCCAGAGATGCTAAGCGTCCGATGGGCGGGACAAAGCCCAGCATTTATCCAGTGAGCGTCTAGTTTGGCTGCAGTGGAACAACCTGCTCTACGCTTCCCCATTGAAGTCAGTAGAAGTCGAGCGTCTGACTGTGTAAAGCGCTGTGGAGCTGTGGGGATGAAGGAGAAGGAAGTTGCTCTGGTTTCCTGTGATAAGTAGCTGATTCTTAACAAAAGATGAAGCGTATTTAGTCAATGAAATGTACACACAGCAGGACGTATATCACCACTTTTTTTTTTTTGGTGACATTATAGGGGAGCTGAGCCTCCCTTGAGTCTGAGAGCACTCGCCACTGATATCCTTTAAAACAAACCAGTGTTACCTAGAAACTCTATGAGCCCTCTCTGTGTCTCCCACACCTTATCCCCCTTCAGTTGCAAACGCGAATGACGCAAATTGAGCAATATTGAAAATCAATGTAAATGGTGCGATGACACGCGATTCAGGCGTAATAACACTCACGTCACTTCCTTCCAGCCTCTTCAGCATCCGCCTGTTTGGGAGGAATGCATTTCAACTGCTATGAAGTCTTTCCTGTTGGGCTACAGACAGGAGAAGGCGAGGGTCGTCCTAGAGCTGAGAGACTCGGACCCATCTGTGTGGAACACAAAAGTCCCAGTCCGAACAGGTCGCAAGTGGAGGGCAGAGCTGGCTGTTGACCAGGCTACCAGCAGGCTAAAAACACCAAGAGATCGTTGGCAGGTTACTGTCAGGGAGAACTTGCCTGGGGTGGGGGACTTCCCCAAAGATGTGGTCCAAAGCCACAAGGAAGGAGAGGAAAGAGCTAGGGATTTCTGAGGTGGTCAAGACAGAGAAGGAGAGCTATCTGATCAAAGCTCTTAGACAACACCAACTCCTTGTTGGACGGCCTCGGAAGGAGTAATAAGCAGGACCATAGATTGGGCCAACAAGTGAAAGATCCCTTCAAGCCAGGCTGAGTTTCCTCATAAGGTCCACCTATGACACCCTCCCAAGCCCCAGCAACCTCTGTCTGTGGTATGGCTCAGAGAAAGGCTGCCAACTCTGCAATGCCCCAAGTCCGAGCGTGCAGCACAAGCTGTCCTGTCAAGCTGTAAACCGGACTGTCCCAGGGTCGGTACAGGCGCCATGACCGAGTCCTGCAGAAGCTAGGAGGAGATCCTGAAGGTCTGTTGGGCTGAAGCAGCCAAGGAGCGCCTATCATCAACATCAAGGCCGCCGAACTACGTCGTCAGAGAGGAAAGAGGGGCCTCCAACATCATGCAGCAACAGAGATCAGCCCTGTAAGGCAGTCACGAGTGGAACCTGAGAGTGGACCTAAGGTAGCTAAGGTTTCCAGCAGAGATCACCAGAACTAACCTTTGATCGGACATCATTCTCTAGTCTGCCAAAGCCCGGGCAGTAATCTTAGCTGACTCACTGTCCCGTGGGAAGATGGAATGGAAGCAGCCTTCGAGAGGAAAAAGACCGGTATCTCGACCTCATAGCCGAATGCAGAGCGGCTGGGTGGTCAGCTGTCAGCTACCTGGTGAAAGTTGTCTGTACGGGGTTCTTGGGAGAATCCAACCGGCGCTTCATGAAACCATGCACGGGCCCTAAACTCAGAAAGGCTCTGAAAGACCTGGCTGAGGAGGCTGAGTAGAGAAGCTTCGGGCTATGGCTAAGAAGGAAGGACCAGGCAAGGGGAAAGCAAGGGTCCTAGTGTTAGCTGAAGGGAGACGTCCCTGCTGTTGCACCACCACCGTGACATGACCCAGGATTAATGGAGCGAAAAATCAATTAAGGGTGGCTACCTGCAGCTACCCGCTACCTGTTTGAGCCTCAGAATTGAGACAGCTTCACACACTACTTTGTGTTGACGACTTGACTTCAGTATCAGACATATGGGACTCTGGCATTTTCTTTTCTTTTCTGGAATCATAATAAATTCTTCCCTAACAACCCTCTGCCCGGGCAATTACGTCCCTCTGAATTTACACAGAGAAAACTGAAAATGTTGAATTGAAAAAACGATGGTGGTGATAAAAATGAAAAAACAGTTGGAGCAAATGAACTGACATCTTCCTGAGTGGAAAGACCTTACAAGGTTAGCGAGAACACTGATGAGCAGGACCAGGACCCAGTAGCAGAGAAATGACAAGTGCAGGCATGTTTGGCATTGGCAATAATGTGCATGAGGTCAAAGAGGGGGTTTGCATTTAAACAGTATGTATCAACATTCATTGCTTCAGACACCTTTGAACAAGAATCACAATCAGACTTTCTTTTGGTTTGTTTTAAAGAAAACACGTATTTAATAAAATTTATACAGAAAACTTTTTCTTCAGAGTCTCAGTTCAGAACAAGTTTCTCCTGAAAGTCAACAGCAGTCGGCAGCATCACAAGAGCTGAACGGACAGAATCATCATAAACTTACACCGTTGTTTCAAAACATTCATCAAGAAGAAAAATCTAAAAGTTACAAATCATCATCAGTTGCATCATACAACAACAAAGAATTACAACCAGATACATCAGACATTCAGATAATCATAAAAGTCTCACAGGAAAATGTACGACTTTATCTTTAGGAAAGTTTGTAATTCATCTCAACATTTGTGTGTTAGAGACGGACATATAAGGTCAAATACTGGATTGGCACAATTATAAGACCAATTTTTGTTCCTGGAAATTCTTCTGAAAAAGAGGCTCTGCCTCTCTGTTCTCCTAAGTTTGACTCTAATAAAGCTTTAAGGACTAATGACCAACACATTTATGGTCTTTCACCTGATCACGCCAGGCAAAACTTTTGTGACAAACACTGCAGCTGAAAGGTTTCTCTCCTGTATGAGTTCTCATGTGTTTCTTCAAATATCCCGTCTGTCCAAAAGACTCTTTCAAATGGAACAGCTGTAAGGTTTTTCTCCTGTATGAGTTCTCATGTGTGTCTTCAAATGTCCCGTCTGTCCAAAAGACTTTTCACAAATGGAACAGCTGTAAGGTTTCTCTCCTGTATGAGTTCTCATGTGTTTCTTTAAAATTCCCTTCAGTCCAAAGGACTTCTTACAGACTGAACAGCTGTAAGGTTTCTCTCCTGTATGAGTTCTCATGTGTATCGTCAAATTTCCCTTCGGTCCAAAGGACTTCTTACAGACTGAACAGCTGTAAGGTTTCTCGCCTGTATGAGTTCTCATGTGTATCTTGAAATGTCCCTTCTGTCCAAATGATTTCTTACAGACTGAACAGCTGTAAGGTTTCTCTCCTGTATGAGTTCTCATGTGTATCTTCAAATGTCCCTTCAGACCAAAGGATTTCTTACAGACTGAACAGCTGTAAGGTTTCTCTCCTGTATGAGTTCTCATGTGTATCTTTAAAATTCCCTTCAGTTCAAAGGATTTCTGACAGACTGAACAGCTGAACGGTTTTTCTCCTGTATGAGTTATCATGTGTATCTTCAAACTTCCCTTCAGTGCAAAGGATTTCTTACAGACTGAACAGCTGTAAGGTTTCTCTCCTGCATGAGCCATCATGTGTATCTTTAAATATCCCTTCTGTCCAAAGGATTTCTTACAGACTGAACAGCTGTGAGGTTTCTCTCCTGTATGAGTTCTCATGTGTATCTTCAGATTTCCCTTCTGTCCAAAGGATTTCTTACAGACTGAACAGCTGTAAGGTTTCTCTCCTGTATGAGTTCTCATGTGTATCTTTAAATCTCCCTTCTGTCCAAACGATTTCTTACAGACTGAACAGTTGTGAGGTTTCTCTCCTGTATGACTTATCATGTGCCGCCTCAGATTTGTCTTGATGCCAAATCTTTTCCCACACTCAGAGCACTTAAATAGTTTCTCTTTAGATCTTGAATCACTGACAGGAATTTCATCATCTTTCAGAGACTTTGAACCTGACTGAGGTTCTCTTGTCTCCTTCCAGTCAGCACTGTCATCAGTTTCAGGTTCAGAAGAGTCTCCAGTCTTGTCTTCAATCTCTGGTGTTAAATGTGTGTCACTAACAAAGGTAATTGACACTTTCTCTCTTCTGTGGAGTCTCTTGTGTTTCACAAAAGCTGCTCTATATTTAAAACACCTCTTACAAACTGGACAGCTGAAAGGCTTCAGGCCAGTGTGACATCCCTCATCGCTCACAAAGACTTTGTTTGGTTTCAGAGCCGACTGAGATTCACTGGGAACTCTCCAATAATCACTGTCATCAGTCTCAGAAGAGTCTCCAGTTTCTGGCGTTAAATGTGTATCTGCATGAGGGTTCCTGTCTGGTCCTGGTCCTCCACAGTCCTCTCCATCAGCGTCTGTCTCCATCTGTGAGGACTGAGGTTTCTCTTCATCATCTTCACTCTTCACAGGGACAGGAGTGAATGTGAAGTTTTCAGTCTCCTCCAGCCCTCGAAGCTGCTCTCCCTCCTCACTGCTCCACGGTTCCTCCTGTTCCTCTTTAATGTGTGGGGGCTCTGGGTCCTCCTGGTCCAGACGGGAGCTGCACTCCTGCTGCTCAGGGGGAACCTCTTCTTTAACCACCGACAGCTGCTGGACGTCTGCAGGAAACAGGAAACACACAATGAGGACAACTAAGATTCCATGCTGATGAGGAGTGAACAGTGTGTGTTCATCTGTTTGAAACAGAGACAGGTTGACACATGAGCTGCAATGAGAATGTTCTGTCTGCATACTGTGATGGCTTTTGTGTGAAACCATCAACTATTGTTTTTGTCTCATTTATGGGAGCCAGCCAGGAGCTTCCATGACAAAAGTTATAGAGTCACAGTGGAAATGTCAGCCCAAATACACAAAGGAGGTATGACTTAAATGTAAAACCAATTGTTTATACTACCTGAACAAAAACAAGTCATTGGTAGGAAAATTTGACCGAGGGGCTGCAAGGTCAAGGCGAAACTAAAGGCCCAGCGACCGGAGAATCGGAGGCGCTACAAGCCATCGATTCACAGGGAATGTGAACTTGCTGCCGAACAAGATCGAATAGCTCTCCGCGCTTGTCAACCAGCGGATCTACTGTGAGAGCAGCTTGTTCACCTTAACAGAGACAAAGCTAATCCACCTCGTACCGGATGCTAACGAGGACCTGCTGGAATTCACTGTCGTGAGAGCCGACAGAGCCATAGAAGCGTGCAGAAAAAGCAAAAGGTAGAGGACTCATCATGTATGTGACAACCGCTTGTGTAACCCAAGGCAAATCTCCGTAAAGAAAGTCCCATGTTGCCAGGACTTCGAGCTTCTAAATGTTAGCTTGCGGCCAAATTACCTGCTGAGTGAGTTCAGTCACGTGATCACCGTCTGTGTTTACATCCCTCCCAGAGGGGACGCAGCCATTGCCTCTGACAAGATTCACTCAGTGACTGCAGGGCTGCAGACACAGCACCCTGAGGCATTTATAATCATCTCTGGGGACTTTAATCATGCAAATTTGGAATCTACTTTGGCTGTTTTTCACCAGGTTGTAGACTGTCCCACCAGAAACAGCAGGACAATTGATCTCCTGTATGCTAATGTAAGGGATAAATACAACTCCACAGCAGCGCAACAACCAACCCCCGCAGCAGACACCAGGTTCCTCAAACCTCCTGCTCCCCCACCCCCTACCTCCCTGCTGGCTCCGACTACAGACTGTCTCACACACCCCTCCCCCAGGACCCTCGCACTTCCCCCACTGCTGCCTACAAACTTCTGCAGCAGTCACCACTCTGCACTACCTCCCACCCCCCAGTCTGGACTTAACATCACAGCCAGCCAGGTGAGAAGAGAGCTGGAGAGGCTCAGTCAGAGGAAAGCTGATTGACCGGACCGCATCGAGTGCTGAAGGCCTGTGCCGGCCAGCTCTGCAGAGTTCTCCTGCACCTCTTTAACCTGAGCCTCCACCTTCAAATGAAAAGAAAACATCCTGCCTTGTTCCAGTGCCCAAAAAAGGACATCCTGTGGCACTGGATGACTACAGGCCGATTGCACTGACCTCTCACATTATGACGGTCATGGAGAGGCTGGTTCTTGCACACCTCAGACCCCTAGTGTGCCCATCAAAGGACCCCCTACAATTAGCATATCAGCCCCATGTTGGGGTTGATGATGCACTCATCTACCTGCTACAGGAAGCCTACTCCTCCCTGGATAGACCCAACACCGCTGTCCAGAAATTCTCTGATGACTCTGCCATTGTGAGGTGTAGAGGGTGGGAGGGAGGATGAGTACAGGGACCTGTACAGGGAATTGTTAAGAAACAATTCTTAAAGGGACATTTCAGTTTAATAGAAAAGGAGCAGTTGGGCTCGGGTTCTTGCAGTTCTTGTCGACTGCTGTCCGCGTCATGTTCTTCGACTTCTCCAGCGCCTTCTCCGCACTAAGTCGTGTCATCTGCAGAAATTCTCTGATGACACGGCCATTGTGGGGCGTGTTGAGAGTGGAAGGGAGGATGTGTACAGGGACCTGGTCGGTAATTTTGTCAAATGGTGTGAGGAGAACCACCTGCAGCTGAATGTGGCGAAGACGAAAGAGATGGTGGTGGACTTTAGGAGGAACAAGCCCCCGCCCTCTCCAGTCTGTATTGGTGGGACGGACATCAACATTGTGGACTTCTACAAGTACCCGGGTGTTGTTCTGGACAATAAACTGGAGTGGACCGCAAACAGCCAGGCAGTCTACAAGAAGGGCCTGAGACGGCTGTTGTCGCGATCATCATCTTCTTCGCTGTGGTGTCCTGGGGTGCAGGCATCAAAGCAAAAGACGCAAACAGACTAAACACACTCATTAGGAAGGCCAGGTCTGTTGTCGGCTCTAAGCTTGTCAACCTGGAGGAGGTGGAGGAGCACAGGATGCAAAACTGCTGGTGATCATGGACAATGTCTCTCATCCCCTCCACGAAACCCTGGACGAGCTTGAGAGCAGCAGACTCATCCAACCTTGCTGCCTTAAAGAACGGCACAGGAAACCATTCCTACCTGCTGCCATCAGACTGTACAGCGCTTCACAGCAACGCTCAGGGAATAATCTCACACTATTCGAAGTGACTTATCACTGAAATGCACCTTTGTCTCTCTTGCACCTTAAAATCCACATAGTATATTGTAATATAGTGTTTATCTGAGATACTGTAGTTTTATTGTAGTTCATATTTTGTATTTTATTTTTGTACTTCCGATTGTTTTGTACCTATCTATCTATCTATCTATCTATCTATCTATCTATCTTTGTATCTATCTGGACACTGATTAGAGATGGATTTGCATTTAGAAATGCTTACAATCGTTTCACTTTATCTGCTGAACGTGAACAGAGTTCCTGGAGGTTTAATAGAGCTGACCGCGACCCCTGCAGTGAGTAACGTCACAGAAGACCGACTCCTAAAATGCACCGACTTCACAGATTCTGAATTATCAGCAGGGTCGTCAGAGTGAACAGAGACAAGAAGCAGAGAAGGGAACAAACCTGCTCTGTGGAGCCGAAGCTGAGGGTTAAAGACAGCGTCCAGTAGTTTCTGTTGTCGCTCCTTCTCCTCTTTTGAACGACAAAGTTCCTCCTCGTACTCTGCTATCGTTCTTTCAAAGAGCCCAAATATCTCTTCAGCAGCCAAAGTGAGGCGCTGCTTCACCAACGCTCTCTGCAGTGAGGACTGAGGTTCCTCTTCATCATCTTCGCTCTTCACAGGGACAGAAGTGGATGGGAACTTGGTGATATCATGATCTTGAAGCTGCTCTCCCTCCTGGCGGCTCCAGAAGTCCTGATGTTCCTCTTTAATGTGTTGAACCTCCTGCTCCAGACTGGAGCTGCACCCCGGCTGCTCAGGAGGAACCTCTTCTTTAACCACCAACAGCTGCTGGACGTCTGCAGGAAACAAGGAAACACACACACATGAGTGACCACTCCGACTCGACTCACATCACTAATAAGGAGAAAAAGAACCATGAATGATGTGCCCGCTGTAAAAAGTGCAGAATGCTCCTTTAACACATAATAAGGGACATGTTTGATAAGCACATGGACTGGTGTGAAATCTACTCATGACACATCTCTGGGCTTGATCACTGACGGTGTCCTCTTTGCTGACACCAGCAGAATTCAAAATGACGTCATCAAACTTCACCACCTCAGGTTTTCCTAGACACGTCACATCCGGACTGGATTCTACTGAAGAGGCGACATTTTCTATCAAACTCACTTTTACATTTGTGAAAGTTGGATTCTGAAAATGCAAAGAAGCTAGATTTCACTTTTGACTTTTTTCAGAAGTAGACAACATAAGACCAGGTCCAGAACCAGAGTCACTGTTCCTGGACCTGTCAGATCTGGACCGGATCACAGTAGAGAGGCTGAAGTTTCTAAAGAACAGAGAGAAGAAGCAGAGAAGGGAGCAAACCTGCTGTGTGGAGCCGCAGCTGAGGGTCGGAAACAGCGTCCAGTAGCTTCTGTTGTCGCTCCTTCTCCTCTTTTGAACGACAAAGTTCCTCCTCGTACTCTGCTATCGTTCTTTCAAAGAGCCCAAATATCTCTTCAGCAGCCAAAGTGAGGCGCTGCTGCACCAACGCTCTCACCCTTTGGACTTTACTCATTGTGCTAACTCACAGCTAGCACGCTAAGCTAACTCGGATATCTCTGGATCTACCGGGAGATGAGTCAGAGGTGAAACCTTCAGAATAAAAGGTGAAGAGCACAAAGTTCATTCGGACAGGATTATCCAGACACACAGAGGCGGTGATGATCAGTGCTGCTGGAGCTCACACACACTTTCTAAACACAACAACGGACTCTGCTCACACACGTCTGTGCTGGACGCCATCTTGATCACAGTGTGTCGTTCTGTAAAGAACACAGCTTCCGGGGCGGCGGCTTCTTCTTCTTCTTCGCGTTTTTGGCGGATTGTAACACCAGCTGTAAGGAGCATACCGCCACCTACTGAACTGGAGTATGTAGGACAGGATCTAGTAGCCTATAGTTTTACTTTAAATGATCTTATATATTAATAATAATAATGACACAAAACAAAACAGAGTAGAAAAAAATGATATTATATATGTATATATATATATATATATATACAGTATATATATATTTATATATGTATATCTCAGTGATGCCTACATCATAAATGTGTTTGTTTATTTAGATGTTAATTCTTCCCTCCGTTCCTTATAAGATAATGATCTGTGACCTTGTCGTCCCAACTTGGCGTCTTTTCCAGGGACTTGACCAGGTCAAGATTCAAGATTCAAGAAGCTTTATTAATCCTGAGGGAAATTATTGTGCAACAGTTTCAATACAAAGATGGGAAAGGATCAGAGTGATAATAAGCTAACAAAATCAAATAAAATGATGCTAACATCAAATAAAACAAACAATAACTAATTGTGACAGAGTGCAACAGACATTGAGGTTAAACGCAGGTTTATACAATATACAACAATACACAGCGTTCAGTTTAGCAGCAGATTAAATAAAATAAGTACAAACTAAATAAGTGATAATGAGCGATAATTGAAACCGTGTTAAAAATGTAGCAGCATTTCCTCCAGAACTATGTTACAGTAAAGTACAGTGAAGTGTAGCAGCATTCTGACTGAAGTAAGTTACAATACAACTAAAATAAAGTGATTTAGTGATGATATAAAGTGACAAAGTGACATTTTCTCAGGATACAGTGTCTCCACTGTTCCTTACCTGACTGGGGGAGATGAATTATAGTGTTTGATGGCCACTGGAAGAAAGGACTTCCTCCGGCGTTCAGTGTTACACCGGGGGAGAATGAGTCTGTGGCTGAAGGTGCTTCTGCTGGAGGTCAGCAGCTGGTGGAGAGGGTGAGAGTTGTTGTCCAGGATGCTGTGCAGTTTAGACAGCATTCTCCTCCCAGACACCGCCACCAAAGAGTCCAGTTTGACACCCAGGATGGAGCCACTCTTCCTGATGATCTTACTGATCCTCTTGGCATCTGCTGCCATCAGCCTGCTGCCCCAGCACACAACAGCAAAGAAGATGGCACTGGCTACCACCGACTGGTAGAACATCCTCAGCATGGTGTTACATACATCAATGTACATGGTGCGATGACACGCGATTCAGGCGTTATAACACTCAAGTCACTTCAAGCTACAAGGAAGGAGAGGAAAGAGCTAGGGATTTCTGAGGTGGTCAAGACAGAGGAGGAGAGCTATCTGATCAAAGCTCCAAGCCAACGCCAACAAGGACGCTGGACGGCCTCGGAAGGAGTAATAAGCAGGACCGTAGATTGGGCCAACAAGTGGAAGATCCCCCAAGCCAAGCTGAGTTTCCTCATAAGGTCCACCTATGACACCCTCCCAAGCCCCAGCAACCTCTGTCTGTGGTATGGCTCAGAGAAAGGCTGCCAACTCTGCAATGCCCCAAGTCCGAGCGTGCAGCACAAGCTGTCCCATCAAGCTGTAAACCGGACTGTCCCAGGGTCGGTACAGGCGCCATGAACGAGTCCTGCAGAAGCTAGTAGGAGATCCTGAAGGTCCGTTGGACTGAAGCAGCCAAAGAGCGCCTATCACCAACATCAAGGCCGCGGATCTACGTCGTCAGAGAGGAAGGAGGGGCCTCCAACATCACGCAGCAATAGAGATCAGTCCTTTAAGGCAGTCACGAGTGGAACCTGAGAGTGGACCTCGATCGGCAGCTAAGGTTTCCAGCAGAGATCACCACAACTAACCCTTGGGCTTGGCTAAGAAGGAAGGGCCAGGCATGGGGAAAGCAGGGGTCCTAGGGTTAGCTGCAGGGAGATGTCCCTGCTGTTGCTCGGACACCGTGAGACGTCCCAGGATTAATGGAGCGAAATATCAATAAAGGGTGGCTACCTGCAGCTACCCGCTACCTGTTTGAGCCTCAGAATTGAGGCAGCTTCACGCACTACTTTGTGTTGACGACTTGACTTCAGTATCAGACATATGGGACTCTGGCATTTTCTTTTCTTTTCTGGAATCATAATAAAGTCTTCCCTAACAACCCTCTGCCCGGGCACTTACGTCCCTCTGAATTTACACAGAGAAAACCGAAAATGTTGAAACGAAAAAACGATGGTGGTTATAAAAATGAAAAAAACAGTTGGAGCAAACATTTTCTTCAGAGTCTCAGTTCAGAACAAGTTTCTCCTGAAAGTCAACAGCAGTCGGCAGCATCACAAGAGCTGAACGGACAGAATCATCATAAACTTACACGGTTGTTTCAAAACATTCATCAAGAAGAAAAACTCAGATAATCTAAAAGTTACATATCATCATCAGTTGCATCATACAACAACAAAGAAATACAAACAGATACATCATAAAAAAATATCTTTTTATAAAACTTTAATATCTCTCAGGAAAATGTACGACTTTATCTTTAGGAAAGTTTGTAATTCATCTCAACATTTGTGGGTTAGAGAGGGACATTTAAGGTCAAATACAGGATTGGCACAAATATAAGACCGTTTTTTGTTCCTGGAAATCCTTCTGATAAAGAGACTCTGCCTCTCTGTTCTCCTCAGTTTGACTCTAATAAAGCTTTGAGGATTAGTGACCAACACATTTATGGACTTTGACCCGATAACTCCAGGCAAATCTTTTATGACAAACACTGCAGCTGAAAGGTTTTTCTCCTGTATGAATTATCATGTGTTTCTTTAAAATTCCCTTGAGTCCAAAGGATTTCTTACAGACTGAACAGCTGTGAGGTTTCTCTCCTGTATGAGTTCTGATGTGCGTCTTCAAATGTACCAACTGTCCAAAAGACTTTTTACAAATGGAACAGCTGTAAGGTTTCTCTCCTGTATGAGTTCTTTTGTGTTTCTTTAAAATTCCCTTCAGTCCAAATGATTTCTTACAGACTGAACAGCTGTAAGGTTTCTCTCCTGTATGAGTTCTTATGTGTATCTTCAAATGTCCCTTCGTTCCAAAGGATTTCTTACAGACTGAACAGCTGTAAGGTTTCTCTCCTGTATGAGTTCTCATGTGTGCCTTTAAATCTCCCTTCTGTCCAAAAGATTTCTTACAGACTGAACAGCTGTGAGGTTTCTCTCCTGTATGGGTTCTCATGTGGTTCTTTAAACGTCCACCATCTGTAAAAAAATTCTTACAAACTGAACAGCTGTATGCTTTTTCTCCTGTATGAGTTCTCATGTGTTTCTTTAAACTTCCACTCTCTGTAAAAGATTTCTCACAGACTGAACAGCTGTACGGTTTTTCTCCTGTATGAGTTCTCATGTGTTTCTTTAAACTTCCACACGCTGTAAAAGATTTCTTACAATCTGAACAACTAAAAGGTTTATCTCCTGTATGAGTTCTCATGTGTATCTTTAAGCTTCCACTCTCTGTAAAAGATTTCTTACAAAGTGAACAACTAAAAGGTTTCTCTCCTGTATGAGTTCTCATGTGTTTGTTTAAATGTCCCTTCCGTACAAAAGATTTCTTACAAACTGAACAGCTGAAATGTTTTTCTCCTGTATGAGTTCTCATGTGTATCTTTAAATCTCCCTTCTGTCCAAAAGATATCTTACAGACTGAACAGTTGTGAGGTTTCTCTCCTGTATGACTTATCATGTGCCGCCTCAGATTTGTCTTGATGCCAAATCTTTTCCCACACTCAGAGCACTTAAATAGTTTCGCTCTACATCTTGAATCACTGACAGGAACTTCATCATCTTGCAGAGACTTTGAACCTGACTGAGGTTCTCTTGTCTCTTTCCAGTCAGCACTGTCATCAGTTTCAGGTTCAGAAGAGTCTGTAGTCTTGTCTTCAGTCTCTGGTGTTAAATGTGTGTCACTAACAAAGGTAAGGGACACTTTCTCTCGTCTGTGGAGTCTCTTGTGTTTCACAAAAGCTGCTCTATATTTAAAACACTTCTTACAAACTGGACAGCTGAAAGGCTTCAGGCCAGTGTGACATCCCTCATCGCTCACAAAGACTTTGTTTGGTTTCAGAGCCAACTGAGATTGACTGGGAACTGTCCAATCCGCACTGTCATCAGTCTCAGGTTCAGAAGAGTCTCCAGTCTTGTCTTCAGTCTCTGGTGTTAAATGTGTATCTGGATGCGAGTTCCTGTCTGGTTCTGGTTCTGGTCCTCCACAGTCCTCTCCATCAGCTTCTGTTTCCATCTGTGAGGACTGAAGTTTCTCTTCATCATCTTCACTCTTCACAGGGACAGGAGTGAATGTGAACTTGGTGATATCAGCCTCCTCCCACCCTTGAAGCTGCTCTCCCTCCTGACTGCTCCACAGTTCCTCCTGTTCCTCTTTAATGTGTGGGGGCTCTGGGTCCTCCTGGTCCAGACTGGAGCTGCGCTCCTGCTGCTGACGGGGAACCTCTTCTTTAACCACCGACAGCTGCTGGACGTCTGCAGGAAACAGGAAACACACACTGAGGAAAACTAAGATTCAATGCCGACGAGGAGTGAACAGTGTGTGTTCATCTGTTTGAAACAGAGACAGGTCGACACATGAGCTGCACTGAGAATGTTCTGTCTGCATACTGTGATGGCTTTTGTGTGAAATTATCAACTATTGTTTTTGTTTCCTTTATGGGAGCCAGCCAGGAGGTTCCATGACAAAAGTTATAGAGTCACAGTTGAAATGTCAGCCCAAATATACAAAGGAGGTATGACTTAAATGTAAAACCAATTGTTTATACTACCTGAACAAAAACAAGTCATTGGTAGGAAAATTTGACCGAGGGGCTGCAAGGTTGAGGCGACGCTAAAGGCCCAGCGAGCGGAGAATCGGAGGCGCTACAAGCCATCGATTCACAGGGAATGTGAACTCGCTGCCGAACAAGATCCGCGCTTGTCAACCAGAGGATCTACTGTGAGAGCAGCTTGTTCACCTTAACAGAGACAAAGCTAATACACCTTGTACCGGATGCTAACGAGGACCTGCTGGAATTCACTGCCGTGAGACAGGGACACAGAAGCAAGCGGAAAAAGCAAAAGGTAGAGGACTCATCATTTATGTGACAACCGCTGGTGTAACCCAAGGCAAATCTCCGTAAAGAAAGTCTCATGTTGCCGGGACCTCGAGCTTCTAAATGTTAGCTTGCGGCCATATTATCTGCCGAGTGAGTTCAGTCACGTGATCACCGTCTGTGTTTACATACCTCCCAGAGCGGACGCAGCCACTGCCTGTGACGAGATTCACTCAGTGACTGCAAGGCTGCAGAGAGACAACACCCTGAGGCATTTATGATCATCTCTGGGGACTTTAATCATGCAAATTTGGATTCTACTTTGGCTGTTTTTCACCAGGTTGTAGACTGTCCCACCAGAAACAGCAGGACAATTGATGATGAATACGGGATGAATACAGAGCGACCCCCCCCACTGGGGAAGACTCATCACAACCTGGTTCACCTAGAGCCACTGTATACCCCCCGGTCCAAAAACAGATGATGACAACTCGCACCATCAGGAGGTGGTCCCCGGAGATGGAAAGTACCCTGAGAGCCTGTTACAACACCACAGTCTGGAATGTGCTGATCAAGCCGCAAGGTGAGGACGTAGAGGGGATGACACATTGTTTGATAGAGTACCTGAACTTCTGCGCAGACATAGTCTCCCCTGTCGAGACTGGCCGCTGTTACTATATTCAAGATGGCGCCGTGCCAGTGGCAGCCTATCGTAGCAGCTCCCGGTACTTCCTAGTTTTTATTTTTTTATTTATTGGGTTTTTAGCGTATATCTGAATTTATTATCTGTACCCCGTGCCGTGGATACACACTGTCCACACATCAAGATGTTTATCCAACAGTTTGGATATCTCTTAGTTAGCTTTTTCGTGCTTTGGTCTCTCCTGGTCACTGGAAGCCGTGCCTGCTCTACAGCCGGCATTGTTGACAGTCGTAACCAGCTGATCGCCCTGGGGCCCCAAACCCTCTTCGTCGGGGAGAGACCCACAGTACCAAAGGAGCTAAGGAGGAGACGGCGAGGCTGCAGAGCAGGAGTTAAAGGGAGGAGCAAGTTTAAACCCTGCATCGTGGCAGTTCTTACTGGAAACGTAAGGTCCCCAAATAAGATGGACGAACTGGAAGCGCTCGCCAGGACGCAGCGGGAATACAGAGAGTCCATTATAATGTGTTTCACAGAAACGTGGCTACATGACCAGATACCGGACTCAAACGCCACCATCCCCGGCTTCCACGCGGTCCAAGCCGACAGAGACACCACCGCGAACGGCAAGAAGAAAGGAGGAGGGCTCGCCGTGCTCGTTAACAAATGGTGGTGTCACCCCGGGCACATCTCCGTGAAAAACCGGTTCTGCAGCCCAGACATTGAGCTCATCGCGTTCGGACTGCGTCCATATTATCTGCCACGGGAGTTTACCAGCGCCACCGCCATAACTGTTGGAAATGCCGCCGCAGCGTGAGACGTCATCAACGCTGTGACCGCGGCACTACAGACGAAACACCCCGGAGCATTCGTCATCATCACAGGTGACTTCAACCACGTCTCTCTCTCATCCACTCTCCCAACGTTTCACCAGTTTGTCAAACGCACAACAAGGGACAATAAAACCATAGATCTGCTGTGTGCAAATGTCATAGAGGCATTCAGCTCCACGGCCCTCCCTCCCCTGGGAAGGTCAGACCACAACCTCGTCCTGCTCTCCCCATCATACATGCCTGTGGTTCAGCAGCAACCAGTAACAGTAAGAACTGTGAGGAAATGGTCTCCTGAGGCCATGGAGTCACTGCAGGGTGCCCTAGAAGCCACTGACTGGGATGCACTTTACATACAACACAGCGAGGACATTGATAGCATCACTGATTGTGTCTGTGATTACATTGGGTTCTGCAGAGACACCATCCCCAGTTAAGAGGTCCGCTGTTACCCAAATAACATATCCTGGGTTACCAGCGACCTGAAGGCCCTACTCAACGAGAAAAAGAGGGCCATCAGGTCAGGGGACTGTGCAGAACTCAAGCATGTTCAGAGAGAAGGAAAACTACAGGAGAAGACTGGAATCCAAACTGGAGAACAATGACACCAGGGATGTATGGAGGGGGATGAGTGAGATCACCGGCTTCCAGAGGAAAGGAGGAGGAACAGCTGAGAGAAATGAACAATGTGCGAATGAGTTTGACCTGTTTTTCAACAGGTTTCGACCTCAGCTCCACCAGCAGCCCCCCTACTGCTCCTCAAAGCAACCACCTCTGGTCACAACCCCCCCAAAGCCCCACACCAGCCCCACAACAACCCCTGCAGCAGACACCAGGTTCCTCAAGCCTCTTGCTCCCCCACCCCCTACCTCCCTGCTGGCCCCCTCCACAGACCATCTCACACCCCCCTCCCCCAGGACCCATGCACTTCCCCCACTGCTGCCTACAAACTTCTGCAGCAGTCACCACTCTGCACTACCTCCCACCCCCCAGTCTGGACTTAACATCACAGCCAGCCAGGTGAGGAGAGAGCTGGAGAGGCTCAGTCAGAGAAAAGCTGCTGGACCGGACCGCATCAGCCCTCGTGTGCTGAAGGCCTGTGCCGGCCAGCTCTGCAGAGTTCTCCAGCACCTCTTTAACCTGAGCCTCCACCTTCAAAGGAAAAGAAAACATCCTGCCTTGTTCCAGTGCCCACAAAAGGACATCCTGTGACACTGGATGACTACAGGCCGATTGCACTGACCTCTCACATTATGAAGGTCATGGAGAGGCTGGTTCTTCCACACCTCAGACCCCTAGTGTGCCCATCACAGGACCCCCTACAATTAGCATATCAGCCCCATGTTTGGGTTGATGATGCACTCATCTACCTGCTGCAGGAAGCCTACTCCTCCCTGGATAGACCCAACACTGCTGTCCGCGTCATGTTCTTCGACTTCTCCAGCGCCTTTAAAACCATCCAGCCCGAGCTGCTGAAGGCCAAACTGGAGAACATGCAGGTGGCTTCTCCTCTGGTCACATGGGTCAGTGACTATCTGACAGGCAGGCCGCAGTAGGTGAGATTACAAAAAACTGTGTGTCTGCCCGTCTGATGAGCAACATTGGCGCCCCCCAGGGAACTGTGCTGTCGCCCTTCCTCTTCACCACCTACAATGCAGATTTTAAGTACCGCACTGAGTCGTGTCATCTGCAGAAATTCTCTGATGACTCGGCCATTGTGGGGCGTGTAGAGGGTGGGAGGGAGTATGAGTACAGGGACCTGGTCAGCAATTTTGTCAAATGGTGTGAGGAGAACCACCTGCAGCTGAACGTGGCGAAGACGAAAGAGATGGTGGTGGACTTTAGGAGGAACAAGCCCCCGCCCTCTCCAGTCTGCATTGGTGGGACGGACATCAACATTGTGGACTCCTACAAGCTCCTGGGTGTCGTTCTGGACAATAAACTGGAGTGGACCGCAAACAGCCAGGCAGTCTACAAGAAGGGCCTGAGACGGCTGTTGTCGCGATCATCATCTTCTTCGCTGTGGTGTCCTGGGGTGCAGGCATCAAAGCAAAAGACGCAAACAGACTAAACACACTCATTAGGAAGGCAGGGTCTGTTGTCGGCTCTAAGCTTGTCACCCTGGAGGAGGTGGAGGAGAACAGGATGCAAAACTGCTGGTGATCATGGACAATGTCTCTCATCCCCTCCACGAAACCCTGGACGAGCTTCAGAGCAGCAGACTCATCCAACCTTGCTGCCTTAAAGAACGGTACAGGAAACCATTCCTACCTGCTGCCATCAGACTGTACAACGCTTCACAGCAACGCTTCACAGCAACGCTTCACAGCAACGCTGAGCAGCGCTCAGGGAATAATCTCACACTATTCGAAGTGACTTATCACTGAAATGCACCTTTCTCTCTCTTGCACCTTAAAATCCACATTGTATATTGTAATATAGTGTTTATCTGAGATACTGTACTTTTATTGTAGTTCGTATTTTGTATTTTATTTTTAGTACATCTGATTGTTTTGTACCTATCTATCTATCTATCTTTGTATCTATCTAGACACTGATTAGAGATGGATTTGAATTTATAAATGGTTACAATCGTTTTAATTTATCTGCTGAACGTGAACAGAGTTCCTGGAGTTTTAAAAAAGCTGACCACGACCTCTGCAGTGAGTAACGTCACAGAAGACCGACTCCTAAAATGCACCGACTTAACAGATTCTGAATTATCAGCAGGGTCGTCAGAGTGAACAGAGAGAAGAAGCAGAGAAGGGAACAAACCTGCTCTGTGGAGCCGCAGCTGAGGGTTGAAGACAGCGTCCAGTAGTTTCTGTTGTCGCTCCTTCTCCTCTTTTAAACGACAAAGTTCCTCCTCGTACTCTGCCATCGTTCTTTCAAAGAGCCCAAATATCTCTTCAGCTGCCAAAGTGAGGCGCTGCTGCACCAACGCTCTCTGCAGTGAGGACTGAGGTTCCTCTTCATCATCTTCACTCTTCACAGGGACAGAAGTGGATGGGAACTTGGTGATATCATGATCTTGAAGCTGCTCTCCCTCCTGGCGGCTCCAGAAGTCCTGCTGTTCCTCTTTAATGTGTTGAACCTTCTGCTCCAGACTGGAGCTGCACCCCTGCTGCTCAGGAGGAGCCTCTCCTTTAACCACCAACAGCTGCTGGACGTCTGCAGGAAACAAGGAAACACAGAAACATGAGTGACCACTCCGACTCGACTCACATCAATAATAAGGAGAAAAAGAACCATGAATGATGTGCCCGCTGTAAAAAGTGCAGAATGCACCTTTAACACATAATAAGGGACATGTTTGATAAGCACATGGACTGGTGTGAAATCTACTCATGACACATCTCTGGGCTTGATCACTGACGGTGTCCTCTTTGCTGACACCAGCAGAATTCAAAATGACGTCCTCAAACTTCACCACCTCAGGTTTTCCTAGACACGTCACATCCGGACTGGATTCTACTGAAGAGGCGACATTTTCTATCAAACTCACTTTGACATTTGTGAAAGTTGGATTCTGAAAATGCAAAGAAGCTAGATTTCACTTTTCCCTTTTTTTCAGAAGTAGACAACATAAGACCAGGTCCAGAACCAGAGTCACTGCTCCTGGACCTGTCAGATCTGGACCGGATCACAGTAGAGAGGCTGAAGTTTCTAAAGAGCAGAGAGAAGAAGCAGAGAAGGGAGCAAACCTGCTGTGTGGAGCCGCAGCTGAGGGTCGGAAACAGCGTCCAGTAGCTTCTGTTTTCGCTCCTTCTCCTCTTTTGAAAGACAAAGTTCCTCCTCGTACTCTGCTATCGTTCTTTCAAAGAGCCCAAATATCTCTTCAGCAGCCAAAGTGAGGCGCTGCTTCACCAACCACCTCACCCTTTGGACTTTACTCATTCTGCTAACTCACAGCTAGCATGCTAAGCTAACTCGGATATCTCTGGATCTACTGGGAGATGAGTCAGAGGCGAAACCTTCAGAATAAAAGGTGAAACCTTCAGTATAAAAGGTGAAAGCTTCAGAATAAAAGGTGAATTCAGAGCGGTTTATCCGGACACACTGAGGCTCTGATGGATCACAAACCCACGCTCACGAACAAAGACACACACCGACGCCATTTTGTTCTAAAGATTCAGCCGCAGGAAAAAATCACTTCCGGGTCATGTCAACCTTCAAAATAAAACCTCCACGTTTATATGAAATGAAATATGAATGTAGCATTATGAGTTTTCTCCTTTTTTTCCCTACATTATTCTGACAGCTTTAGTTACTTTACAAATGAAAACATATGAAAAGTTGTTCAAATGTGATATTTAGTAATTTACGAGCTGAAACGATCAATAATCCGACTGACAGGAAATTAATGAGAACCTGTTTTGCTGAGTGAAGTCAATTTTGATTGAAAACAAAACTAAATCAATACTTAAGTATGTTAATGTGTCAGTAATACTGTTGGTGTTTGGACAAATCAAACACGGTTACTGTAACTTTGAACTCTGGGTAATTGTGACGCCATTTTTCCCTATTTTCACTTTTTTTTACATTTGGTTCAAAGTCATTTCAGTCAAAAGCAACTGGACTTGGTTCTTTGTCAGGAAGACGTTTCACCTCTCATCCAAGAGGCTTCTTCATCTCATGTACGCATCTGACCAGGACCAGGACCAGGACAAGGACCACTGGCACTGCCACTCCACGGGGCAAAGGCAGGAGGTGGAGGGTGCCAATGACTTGGGCTTGGCTCCCTGGTGGTGCCAGCGGGACTCTGCAAGTGCTGGTGCCAGTGATCCGGTGGTGATGGAGCCAGTCCACGGCAGGGTGGTGTTGTCGGTGGCCGTCATACTCCGGTCACCAGTGCCGAAAGCCCTAAGATGGACCACAAGCTTCGCCTGGGTCATGGCGATGATGGAGAGACCCAGGGACTCTCCCTCAGAGCGTGGGGAGACAGGACTCGCACACATCATATCGCAAACTGTGCTTGGATCTGTCACCCCGGGACACAGAACCACAACAGGGAGGTGAGTTTAATTACGGCCCTGGAGCCGAAATGTCCAGGGATCCCTTTTCTTGATTCTTCTTGTTATTATCAATTATTGTTTCAGACACTTTATAACAAGAATCACAATCAGACTTTCTTTTGGTTTGTTTTAAAGAAAACACGTATTTAATAAAGTTTATACAGAAAACTTTTTCTTCAGAGTCTCAGTTCAGAACAAGTTTCTCCTGAAAGTCAACAGCAGTCGGCAGCATCACAAGAGCTGAACGGAGAGAATCATCATAAACTTACACCGTTGTTTCAAAACATTCATCAAGAAGAAAAACTCAAGTAAAATGTGGAGTTTTGGAGCTTTTTTTTAATTCAGCCCTCGAGTCTCACTACTGACATTTTTGTCTTTGAATGTTTCGATGGTTGTGGCTGTGTTAACACATATGACACACGTTTTGGCTCCTATAACCTGATTTAATCCTTATTTAATCAGGCAGTCTCCTTGAGATCAGGATCTCTTTTTCAAGAGCGACCTGAGAACAAAAAACATTCAGACGAACACAACAAAAACAACACAATCATACAACAACAGGAGATTACAAAAAGATACAAGAATAATGAAAGAAAAACTCCTGTTAATAAAACTTTAAAGTCTCAGGAAAATGTTTGACTTTATCTTTAGGAAAGTTTGTAATTCATCTCAACATTTGTGTGTTAGAGAGGGACATTTAAGGTCAAATACTGGATTTGCACAAAAATGACGGTTAATTTTCCACACAATCCTTCTGAAAAAGAGCCTCTGCCTCTCTGTTCTCCTCAGTTTGACTCTAATGGAGCTTTGAGGACTAATGACCAACACATTTATGGTCTTTGACCTGATCACGCCAGGAAAATCTTTTGTGACAAACACTGCAGCTGAAAGGGTTTTCTCCTGTATGAGTTCTCATGTGTACCTTTAACTTATCCTTTGCTCCAAAAGATTTCTTACAAACTGAACAGCTGAAGGGTTTCTCTCCTGTGTGAGTTCTCATGTGTATCTTTAAATATGCCTTCTGTCCAAAAGATTTTTTACAAACTGAACAGCTAAAGGGTTTCTCTCCTGTATGAGTTCTCACATGTCTCTTTAAATGTCCCTTCCTTACAAATGATTTCTTACAGAGTGAACAACTGAAGGGTTTTTCTCCTGTATGAGTTTTAATGTGATGCTTTAAACTTTTACCATATGCAAATAATTTCTTACAGATTGAACAGCTGTGAGGTTTCTCTTCTGTATGAGTTATCATATGCATATTTAAAGTTCCCTTCTGTCCAAAAGATTTGTTACAGACTGAACAACTGAAAGGTTTATCTCCTGTATGAGTTCTCATGTGTATCTTTAAATGTCCCTTCTGTCCAAAAGATTTCTTACAAATAGAACAGCTGTGAGGTTTCTCCCCTGTGTGAGTTCTCATGTGTATCTTTAAATCTTCTTTCCGTCCAAAATATTTCTTACAGACTGAACAGTTGAAAGGTTTCTCTCCTGTATGAGTTCTCATGTGTATCTGTAAATGTCCATTCTGTCCAAAAGATTTCTTACAGACATAACAGCTGAAAGGTTTCTCTCCTGTATGAGTTCTCATGTGTTTCTTTAAATCTCCCTTTTCTCCAAAAGACTTCTTACAGACTGAACAACTGAAAGGTTTCTCTCCTGTGTGAGTTCTTATGTGTATCTCTAAATGCCCCTTACGTGCAAAAGATTTCTTACAGACTGAACAGCTGAAAGGTTTCTCTCCTGTGTGAGTTCTCTGGTGCCACCTCAGATTTGTCTTGATGCCAAATCTTTTCCCACACTCAGAGCACTTAAATCGTTTCTTTCTACATCTTGAATCACTGACAGGAACTTCATCATCTTTCAGAGACTTTGAACCTGACTGAGGTTCTCTTGTCTCCTTCCAGTCAGCACTGTCATCAGTTTCAGGCTCAGAAGAGTCTGCAGTGTTGTCTTCAGTCTCTGGTGTTAAATGTGTATCTGGATGTGAGTTCCTGTCTGGTTCGGGTTCTGATCCTCTGCAGTCCTCTCCAACAGCTTCTGTTTCCATCTGTGAGGACTGAAGTTTCTCTTCATCATCTTCACTCTTCACAGGGAATGGAGTGTATGTGAACTTGGTGATATGAGCCTCCTCCAGCCCTTGAAGCTGCTCTCCCTCTTGACTGCTCCACAGTTCCTCCTGTTCCTCTTTAATGTGTGGGGGCTCTAAGTCCTCCTGGTCCAGATCGGAGCTGCACTCCTGCTGCTCAGGGGGAACCTCTTCTTTAACCACCGACAGCTGCTGGACGTCTGCAGGGAAAAGGAAACACACATTGAGGAAAACTAAGATTCCATGCTGACGAGGAGTGTAACAGTGTGTGTTCATCTGTTTGAAACAGAGACAGGTTGACACATGAGCTGCACTGAGAATGTTCTGTCTGCATACTGTGATGGCAAATGAAGCCCAAGACTAGAACAATCTTCCCGGGAGGCAAGGAAGCCACCATCGAGCACTCACAGAGACCACCCAACTTTCACCAAATGATCTAGCAACCATCTACCAATCACTCAGCAGCCAAAATAAGGCCAGAGACCAGACAGAGACCCAGGGGTTAAAGAGCATGTCAGCAGGCAAATAGGAGGGATTAGTGTGACCACCGTTGCCGCCGTGGAGTCTTGCCACATCTCATGTGGATGTAGGAGGACAAAGGTTGTCACATTCTAGTCCCATCACAAACCTGTAAAGGAGGAAGAGACAGCACCAAGAAACAAAAATCCATATAAGAGTAAGCCACAGCTCACCAGCATGTGCCCCTCCACACCTGCACCGAAAACCCCTGCATGTCAACAACATCCAGCCACACCAATCAGTGAGGCCTGGAGAGCTGAACAACTCCCACACACCATCCTCACACAGATTCCAGGATTCCTGGGAATAGAGACATTGATTGTCATAGGGTCCCTCACCAGCCCATATCACCCAGAGGGGAAGACTTCTGTACCTAAAGTTGTTTATGCCTTACTCCACCCGCTCAGAGGACACTGGATATTCTCCCCATTTACTCCTTTGTGGCAGATCACCCTGACTCCTCATTGCCCTCTTGTTCAACTTGTGTGTTAGTGACATGGTAGCCTACGCTGGTAGAAATTTACAGGGCGGCAACAGGCTAATTCAAGTTAACACTTTCCACAGCAACCAGCAGCCAGGAGGGCCTTCTTGTTTCAAAGAACAATGTTTCATGGATGACTTTTGTTCATAGAAATGGCTTAAATTGGAATCTGTCCATAATTTTGCTATTGCCATACTTGGTAACCATTTTACAAAAGCAGACCCTCACTTAAGACCTTAAGCAGCACTTAGCGTGTAACATGTCTTACATAATAGTGTAGGAACCTTGAAAGGAAGTGCTTCTTTGTGGATCCTTTATGTCTGACCATCTGCTCAGCGTCCCAGGAAGGGAGTGTGAGATAAGACATTTTTATACTTGTTTCAATGTGAGATAACGTGTTTTACAACCTCAAACCCTCCAAGGGTAATTAAACCCAGAACTCCAGGACACTTCCTCCAGGATGGAAGACCTTTTATCCTAAAGCAACGTCAAATCTGACCGCAATTTGAACTGAAGGGTTTGTCTCTCTCTCACCCAGGAGACAGAGTGACATTCAGTGATAAGGACAAGAAACAGCGCTTGGAAAGTTTGAAAAACAGTTAAAGTTCGCTGTTTCATGGCTGTTCAAAGACATTCTTTCAAATGTGTAACAGTATATTTATCATTTGTATCTTGCTTATTTATGTTTATGTGGTTACAGAAGTGCAAAGTCTCTGTCTAATTCCTGAAATATTCTGTGTTTTAATAATACTTCCCTTCACTCAGTAAGGTTATCTGTTAAAACCGCCTGCCTAAAGATTTTGGTTAAATTGGATATCAGAACGATTAATAAGGGAAAATCACCCAGAGATAGTTTCATCTTCACTGTTTGGATGCTGGAATATAAAACAGCTAATTCGCTCAGAACCAGAGGGTCGGGTTAGGCCAAGACCCCCCTTCTCGCTCCCCCGGGGAGATAAAGAACACACAGGGGTGTCTCTGTTTTACTTCATCTTACTTCATCTTCTCTTCAACTCACTCTACTTCCTCTTCATCTCTCTCTCTGCCCCTCTTCCCCTCTCTTCTGCTTTCTGCATTTTTGTTTTTCTTTTGTTTCTTTTGTTCAACTTTGTTGTCCAAAAGTTTGCAAGAGACGTTACTTTATATTTTGTTTTCTTACTAAGGTATTTCTGTTTATTATTCTATTTTTTATCGCGCAACTTTTCTACAGTACGTTTTTATCTTTTATGAGTTTAGTAAAAACCCTCGTACTGGCTTTGCCTTTTTGTCAGCTGGCATATTGCATCGAACTCGCGACACCAGTCCACAGAACTGGGCAGAACTTTTTTTTGTCATCCAACAAACAACAGCCAAAGGCAAGCCACGTGCAGAGCTGCAGTCACCTGAAGAGCTGAATCCAAGCCGGGACGGGAGCAGACAAGCCCCGCCGATCCAACTGTGCAGCTGACCCAGTCTACAGACTAGAACTCAGGTCCGCCAAACACCGGGACTCGGACCTACAGAACCTGCATCGGTATTGTAAGATGCCAGGGCGACTGTAATATCAACGGCAAAGTAAGGTTTTAATACAAGTCCTGGTCGAAAAACGTTGGTGATAATCAAGTTCTGATCCGAGTTCTGTTGACAGGCTAATTAGAGCCAGTTTAAGTCCGCCAGTAATATTATAAACCAGCCCTGTAGGTCTGAACCACTCTGGCCTTTAACTTTTTATATCCACATTTAACGCTTTGTCACTCATCTATTCAGTGTGGCACTATTCTGTATTATCTTTGTTAGTTCACCAAATAAAGGTTTCTAACTTCACGTCGTTGTGAGAATCTTCCCTTCTGTGCAGAGTTGATGGTCCCTGATGAGGCTGTCGTACGAACTAACGCGTTTGAGACGAGACTGATAACATTTAAATAATCAATTACTTTAAATTACTAAAAGGTATTAAACCTTCACCAAAGGTTTATAAACACCCTGCCTTATTTGGGTGTGGTGCCACTTCGAGGTAAATTAAATTCTAAATTTAAACGAGTCGAGTTTATTCATAATTAATTCAGCGACTGATATATTCTAGCCATAATATGTGGAGGCTTACTCTCCTACTGTTGTATCTAGCTAACGGTACATTTTTGCTAAAACATATTCAAACATACTTAAACATATTTGGGAGAGACGGTGCTGCTAGTGTTACCTTACTTTATAAATTACACTTATATCAAAATATTAAGGTTGTCTTCTTCACCTTGGTGTTGTTGGTTGAGGGTGTGTGTCTGATTCCAACACCATTATTTAACTATGAGACGTGCTGTCGTGCTGGACGCAGTTTCTGGTGTCACGTGTGTTGAATATGAGATCTGAAGCGAACAGAAAAATGAACTCAATTAAAAGCCGTTCAGTTACCGTAAATTTGAGAAAGAAGCCGGTCTCCTGTTGTCCCGATGGCCGGTCTGACAGTGACAGCATGACGACTGGACTCACAGACAGGAAGATCTTCGTTCTTCACAGACTTTGAACCTGACTGAGGTTCTCTGGTCTCGTTCCAGTCGTCACTGTCGTCAGCCTCAGATTCAGAAGCTGCTCTAGTCCCTGAACCTGACGGGCATTTTCTGGTCCCCTTCCAAAAGTCACTATCCACACTGTCGGATTGAAAATGTGGATCTGGATGTGAGTTCCTGTCTGGCTCTGGTCCTGGTCCTCCGCAGTCCTCTCCATCAGCTTCTGTTTCCATCTGTGAGGACTGAGGTTTCTCTTCATCGTCTTCACTCTTCACTCTTGACGGGGACGTGAGTGAACAGGAACTTGGTGATATCATGATCTTAAAGCTGCTCTCCCTCCTGACAGCTCCAGAAGTCCTGCTGTTCCTCTTTAATGTGTGGGGGCTCTGGGTCCTGGTCCAGACTGGAGCTGCACTCCTGCTGCTCAGGGGGAACCTCTTCTTTAACCACCAACAGCTGCTGAAACAATGAAAGAACAAGTTTGTATTTAAGTGGAGCCTGTAAATATTTAATATCATGAAGATATAAACAGACATTAGATCTGCTGCAACAGTCCGGCTCTTTTTGCTCTTTGCTCCAATAAGAGCAGAATAAACTTGGTACCTGACAGAACCTCAGTCCACTTCACCCTTTTTACTGCTCAGACAACATTAGCTAGCTCTCATGCTCTTCTCTGATTACAGATGATTCATGTCATCTGAAAAATATGTCAACAACCGACATCTTTCTGTTCCTCTAAAGTTGGCGCATAAAGAAGGAGAATCAAACCTGGCTCACACTGGTGATCGGACATCAGGCCAACTTCTAGTAAGCCACTGTTTTATTCTAGTTTTGATATTTAAAAATAGAAACTTTGGTCTCCAAATAGCAGTTAGCTATTGTTTTGCTAAATGTCATTTCCGTTCTCCACACCTTTGTCAGAGATGTGCAGGTTATGAAACATGTTTGTGTGATCACAACAAGCCCAAATGTCCTCCTGACCTGAGAGAAGACTTCAGACAGTCTGTTAGCATGAGCTAGCTGCTAACAGACTGTGAGTGTTTGTGTGGGTGGTTTAGCTAACGCTAGCTTAGCAAAACAACATGATGAGTAGCGATGTTTCCAGCAGGACAAAGAAAACGAACCTGTTCCTCTCCACAGCTTCATTTCCGGGGTTCAAACCTCCTCCAGCTGTTCTCGATGGCAGCACTGCACCTCTGCACTCAGACTCCGTCACAAGCACCAGCGCCCTGCTGCTAACTCACAGCTAGCATGCTAAGCTAGCTCGGATATCTCTGTATCCACCGGGAGATGAGTAAGAGGTGAGACCTTCACAATAAGAGGTGAAATCTTCAGAATAAAAGGTGAAACCTTCAGAGTAAAGGTGAATTCAGAGCGGTTTATCCGGACACACTGAGGCTCTGATGGATCACAAACTAAGATTAGAACTCGACGCCATTTTGCTCTAAAGAATATGACGGAACTAGAAAAAATCACTTCCGGGTCATCTCACCCTTCAAAATAAAACCTCCAGACTTGTACACGTTCATATGAATGAAATATTAATACAGCGTTATGGGCTGTTTCCTTTTCATGCCACTTTGAACAAAAGAAAGCTTTATTTCAAAAATGTAAATAAAAAAATAAAAATACAATGAGAGCAAAAGGAAACAACACAATAATAACTTAGAAGATGAATCTTATTTCATCTGTTTTCCACTGCTTAATAATAATAATAATAATAATCATGATCATAATGAAATGCTTCATGTTTATACATCTTATTTTTAAAACATTCTTCACAATTTGCTAAATTCACCACATAAAATGATGTAAATAAAAGTTTATTTTCCACATAATTCTGATTCTGTTTGAGTCACTTTACAAATGAAAACACATTCAAAGTTGTTAACGTGATGTTTAGTAACTTACACGCTGAAACAATCAATAAGCCGATATAAGATATCGTTATTATATCATTAAAGAATTCCACATTAGTCCACATTCTCCACCAAAACCACAGTCTTCTCTTCCAGCAAGCTGCAGATGGAGGCTGCCCTACATTACAAGCAGGGGCGGACCGGCTGAACGGACGGCCCCTCCCGGCCAGCGTTCATATTTTCATTTTAAACGGTTCTCTGGCTCTGGCCCGGCAGTCAGACTGGGTCAGGTTGTTGCCTCAGGTCTACTGATGCCAACCTCCTCCAAACCATCAGGACTAAGCTCTGGACTTGGGGCGACAGAGCCTTTGCTGCAGCCGCACCTTCCCTCTGGAATGCTTTTCCAGCCACATCGTCAACGCCAACACTCCTCCGTCCTTCAAGACAGCCCTCAAAACTCACCTTTTCACTCCTGATTATTCTCTTTTTGTTTTGTTTTGTGCTGTTGCTCTTGTCAAAGCGTCCTTGAGCACCTGTAAAAGTGCAATACAAACTTTAAGTTACACAGAAAACCCAAGAATGTCGAAATGAATAAAAGGTGAAGGTGATTAAAAATAAAAAAACAGTTGCAGCAAATGAACAGACATCTTCCTGAGTGGAAAAACCTTACAAGGTTAGCGAGAGCACTGATGAGGCAGGACCAGGACCCAGTAGCAGAGAAATGACAGGTGCAGGCATGTTTGGCAATAATGTGCATGAGGTCAAAGAGGGGGTTTGCATTTAAACAGTATGTATCAACATTCATTGCTTCAGACACGTTTGAACAAGAATCACAATCAAACTTTCTTTTGGTTTGTTTTAAAGAAAACACGTTTTTAATAAAGTTCATACAGAAAACTTTTTCTTCAGAGTCTCAGTTCAGAACAAGTTTCTCCTGAAAGTCAACAGCAGTCGGCAGCATCACAAGAGCTGAACGGAAAGAATCATCATGAACATACACCGTTGTTTCAAAACATTCATCAAGAAGAAAAACTCAGATAATCTAAAAGTTACATATCATCATCAGTTGCATCATACAAAAACAAAGAATTACAAACAGATACATCAGAAAAAAAGATATTTTTATAAAACTTTAAAGTCTCACAGGAAAATGTTTGACTTCATCTTTAGGAAAGTTTGTAATTCATCTCAACATTTGTGGGTTAGAGAGGAACATTTAAGGTCAAATACTGGATTGGCCCAAATATAAGACCGTTTTTTGTTCCTGGAAATCCTTCTGATAAAGAGGCTCTGCCTCTCTGTTCTCCTCAGTTTGACTCTAATGGAGCTTTAAGAACTAAAGACCAACACATTTATGGTCTTTGACCTGATAACGCCAAACAAATCTTTTGTGACAAACACTGCAGCTGAATGGTTTTTCTCCTGTGTGAGTTTTCATGTGTATCTTCAATTGTCCTTTCTGTCCAATGGATTTCTTACAGACTGAACAGCTGTAAGGTTTCTCTCCTGTATGAGTTCTCATGTGTAACTTTAAATATGCCTTCTGAACAAAGGATTTCTTACAAACTGGACAGCTGTAAGGTTTCTCTCCTGTATGAGTTCTCATGTGTAACTTTAAATCTCCCTTCTGTCCAAAGGATTTCTTACAGACTTGACAGCTGTAAGGTTTCTCTCCTGTATGAGTGCTCATGTGTATCTTCAATTGTCCCTTCTGTCCAAAGGATTTCTTACAGACTGAACAGCTGAATGGTTTCTCTGCTGTATGAGTTATCATGTGCATCTTCAACCTTCCCTTCAGTCCAAAGGATTTCTTACAGAATGAACAGCTGTAAGGTTTCTCCCCTGTGTGAGTTCTCATGTGTATCTTTAAATCTTCTTTCCGTCCAAAATATTTCTTACAGACTGAACAGTTGAAAGGTTTCTCTCCTGTATGAGTTCTCATGTGTATCTGTAAATGTCCATTCTGTCCAAAAGATTTCTTACAGACATAACAGCTGAAAGGTTTCTCTCCTGTATGAGTTCTCATGTGTTTCTTTAAATCTCCCTTTTCTCCAAAAGACTTCTTACAGACTGAACAACTGAAAGGTTTCTCTCCTGTGTGAGTTCTTATGTGTATCTCTAAATGCCCCTTACGTGCAAAAGATTTCTTACAGACTGAACAGCTGAAAGGTTTCTCTCCTGTGTGAGTTCTCTGGTGCCACCTCAGATTTGTCTTGATGCCAAATCTTTTCCCACACTCAGAGCACTTAAATCGTTTCTTTCTACATCTTGAATCACTGACAGGAACTTCATCATCTTTCAGAGACTTTGAACCTGACTGAGGTTCTCTTGTCTCCTTCCAGTCAGCACTGTCATCAGTTTCAGGCTCAGAAGAGTCTGCAGTGTTGTCTTCAGTCTCTGGTGTTAAATGTGTATCTGGATGTGAGTTCCTGTCTGGTTCGGGTTCTGATCCTCTGCAGTCCTCTCCAACAGCTTCTGTTTCCATCTGTGAGGACTGAAGTTTCTCTTCATCATCTTCACTCTTCACAGGGAATGGAGTGTATGTGAACTTGGTGATATGAGCCTCCTCCAGCCCTTGAAGCTGCTCTCCCTCTTGACTGCTCCACAGTTCCTCCTGTTCCTCTTTAATGTGTGGGGGCTCTAAGTCCTCCTGGTCCAGATCGGAGCTGCACTCCTGCTGCTCAGGGGGAACCTCTTCTTTAACCACCGACAGCTGCTGGACGTCTGCAGGGAAAAGGAAACACACATTGAGGAAAACTAAGATTCCATGCTGACGAGGAGTGTAACAGTGTGTGTTCATCTGTTTGAAACAGAGACAGGTTGACACATGAGCTGCACTGAGAATGTTCTGTCTGCATACTGTGATGGCAAATGAAGCCCAAGACTAGAACAATCTTCCCGGGAGGCAAGGAAGCCACCATCGAGCACTCACAGAGACCACCCAACTTTCACCAAATGATCTAGCAACCATCTACCAATCACTCAGCAGCCAAAATAAGGCCAGAGACCAGACAGAGACCCAGGGGTTAAAGAGCATGTCAGCAGGCAAATAGGAGGGATTAGTGTGACCACCGTTGCCGCCGTGGAGTCTTGCCACATCTCATGTGGATGTAGGAGGACAAAGGTTGTCACATTCTAGTCCCATCACAAACCTGTAAAGGAGGAAGAGACAGCACCAAGAAACAAAAATCCATATAAGAGTAAGCCACAGCTCACCAGCATGTGCCCCTCCACACCTGCACCGAAAACCCCTGCATGTCAACAACATCCAGCCACACCAATCAGTGAGGCCTGGAGAGCTGAACAACTCCCACACACCATCCTCACACAGATTCCAGGATTCCTGGGAATAGAGACATTGATTGTCATAGGGTCCCTCACCAGCCCATATCACCCAGAGGGGAAGACTTCTGTACCTAAAGTTGTTTATGCCTTACTCCACCCGCTCAGAGGACACTGGATATTCTCCCCATTTACTCCTTTGTGGCAGATCACCCTGACTCCTCATTGCCCTCTTGTTCAACTTGTGTGTTAGTGACATGGTAGCCTACGCTGGTAGAAATTTACAGGGCGGCAACAGGCTAATTCAAGTTAACACTTTCCACAGCAACCAGCAGCCAGGAGGGCCTTCTTGTTTCAAAGAACAATGTTTCATGGATGACTTTTGTTCATAGAAATGGCTTAAATTGGAATCTGTCCATAATTTTGCTATTGCCATACTTGGTAACCATTTTACAAAAGCAGACCCTCACTTAAGACCTTAAGCAGCACTTAGCGTGTAACATGTCTTACATAATAGTGTAGGAACCTTGAAAGGAAGTGCTTCTTTGTGGATCCTTTATGTCTGACCATCTGCTCAGCGTCCCAGGAAGGGAGTGTGAGATAAGACATTTTTATACTTGTTTCAATGTGAGATAACGTGTTTTACAACCTCAAACCCTCCAAGGGTAATTAAACCCAGAACTCCAGGACACTTCCTCCAGGATGGAAGACCTTTTATCCTAAAGCAACGTCAAATCTGACCGCAATTTGAACTGAAGGGTTTGTCTCTCTCTCACCCAGGAGACAGAGTGACATTCAGTGATAAGGACAAGAAACAGCGCTTGGAAAGTTTGAAAAACAGTTAAAGTTCGCTGTTTCATGGCTGTTCAAAGACATTCTTTCAAATGTGTAACAGTATATTTATCATTTGTATCTTGCTTATTTATGTTTATGTGGTTACAGAAGTGCAAAGTCTCTGTCTAATTCCTGAAATATTCTGTGTTTTAATAATACTTCCCTTCACTCAGTAAGGTTATCTGTTAAAACCGCCTGCCTAAAGATTTTGGTTAAATTGGATATCAGAACGATTAATAAGGGAAAATCACCCAGAGATAGTTTCATCTTCACTGTTTGGATGCTGGAATATAAAACAGCTAATTCGCTCAGAACCAGAGGGTCGGGTTAGGCCAAGACCCCCCTTCTCGCTCCCCCGGGGAGATAAAGAACACACAGGGGTGTCTCTGTTTTACTTCATCTTACTTCATCTTCTCTTCAACTCACTCTACTTCCTCTTCATCTCTCTCTCTGCCCCTCTTCCCCTCTCTTCTGCTTTCTGCATTTTTGTTTTTCTTTTGTTTCTTTTGTTCAACTTTGTTGTCCAAAAGTTTGCAAGAGACGTTACTTTATATTTTGTTTTCTTACTAAGGTATTTCTGTTTATTATTCTATTTTTTATCGCGCAACTTTTCTACAGTACGTTTTTATCTTTTATGAGTTTAGTAAAAACCCTCGTACTGGCTTTGCCTTTTTGTCAGCTGGCATATTGCATCGAACTCGCGACACCAGTCCACAGAACTGGGCAGAACTTTTTTTTGTCATCCAACAAACAACAGCCAAAGGCAAGCCACGTGCAGAGCTGCAGTCACCTGAAGAGCTGAATCCAAGCCGGGACGGGAGCAGACAAGCCCCGCCGATCCAACTGTGCAGCTGACCCAGTCTACAGACTAGAACTCAGGTCCGCCAAACACCGGGACTCGGACCTACAGAACCTGCATCGGTATTGTAAGATGCCAGGGCGACTGTAATATCAACGGCAAAGTAAGGTTTTAATACAAGTCCTGGTCGAAAAACGTTGGTGATAATCAAGTTCTGATCCGAGTTCTGTTGACAGGCTAATTAGAGCCAGTTTAAGTCCGCCAGTAATATTATAAACCAGCCCTGTAGGTCTGAACCACTCTGGCCTTTAACTTTTTATATCCACATTTAACGCTTTGTCACTCATCTATTCAGTGTGGCACTATTCTGTATTATCTTTGTTAGTTCACCAAATAAAGGTTTCTAACTTCACGTCGTTGTGAGAATCTTCCCTTCTGTGCAGAGTTGATGGTCCCTGATGAGGCTGTCGTACGAACTAACGCGTTTGAGACGAGACTGATAACATTTAAATAATCAATTACTTTAAATTACTAAAAGGTATTAAACCTTCACCAAAGGTTTATAAACACCCTGCCTTATTTGGGTGTGGTGCCACTTCGAGGTAAATTAAATTCTAAATTTAAACGAGTCGAGTTTATTCATAATTAATTCAGCGACTGATATATTCTAGCCATAATATGTGGAGGCTTACTCTCCTACTGTTGTATCTAGCTAACGGTACATTTTTGCTAAAACATATTCAAACATACTTAAACATATTTGGGAGAGACGGTGCTGCTAGTGTTACCTTACTTTATAAATTACACTTATATCAAAATATTAAGGTTGTCTTCTTCACCTTGGTGTTGTTGGTTGAGGGTGTGTGTCTGATTCCAACACCATTATTTAACTATGAGACGTGCTGTCGTGCTGGACGCAGTTTCTGGTGTCACGTGTGTTGAATATGAGATCTGAAGCGAACAGAAAAATGAACTCAATTAAAAGCCGTTCAGTTACCGTAAATTTGAGAAAGAAGCCGGTCTCCTGTTGTCCCGATGGCCGGTCTGACAGTGACAGCATGACGACTGGACTCACAGACAGGAAGATCTTCGTTCTTCACAGACTTTGAACCTGACTGAGGTTCTCTGGTCTCGTTCCAGTCGTCACTGTCGTCAGCCTCAGATTCAGAAGCTGCTCTAGTCCCTGAACCTGACGGGCATTTTCTGGTCCCCTTCCAAAAGTCACTATCCACACTGTCGGATTGAAAATGTGGATCTGGATGTGAGTTCCTGTCTGGCTCTGGTCCTGGTCCTCCGCAGTCCTCTCCATCAGCTTCTGTTTCCATCTGTGAGGACTGAGGTTTCTCTTCATCGTCTTCACTCTTCACTCTTGACGGGGACGTGAGTGAACAGGAACTTGGTGATATCATGATCTTAAAGCTGCTCTCCCTCCTGACAGCTCCAGAAGTCCTGCTGTTCCTCTTTAATGTGTGGGGGCTCTGGGTCCTGGTCCAGACTGGAGCTGCACTCCTGCTGCTCAGGGGGAACCTCTTCTTTAACCACCAACAGCTGCTGAAACAATGAAAGAACAAGTTTGTATTTAAGTGGAGCCTGTAAATATTTAATATCATGAAGATATAAACAGACATTAGATCTGCTGCAACAGTCCGGCTCTTTTTGCTCTTTGCTCCAATAAGAGCAGAATAAACTTGGTACCTGACAGAACCTCAGTCCACTTCACCCTTTTTACTGCTCAGACAACATTAGCTAGCTCTCATGCTCTTCTCTGATTACAGATGATTCATGTCATCTGAAAAATATGTCAACAACCGACATCTTTCTGTTCCTCTAAAGTTGGCGCATAAAGAAGGAGAATCAAACCTGGCTCACACTGGTGATCGGACATCAGGCCAACTTCTAGTAAGCCACTGTTTTATTCTAGTTTTGATATTTAAAAATAGAAACTTTGGTCTCCAAATAGCAGTTAGCTATTGTTTTGCTAAATGTCATTTCCGTTCTCCACACCTTTGTCAGAGATGTGCAGGTTATGAAACATGTTTGTGTGATCACAACAAGCCCAAATGTCCTCCTGACCTGAGAGAAGACTTCAGACAGTCTGTTAGCATGAGCTAGCTGCTAACAGACTGTGAGTGTTTGTGTGGGTGGTTTAGCTAACGCTAGCTTAGCAAAACAACATGATGAGTAGCGATGTTTCCAGCAGGACAAAGAAAACGAACCTGTTCCTCTCCACAGCTTCATTTCCGGGGTTCAAACCTCCTCCAGCTGTTCTCGATGGCAGCACTGCACCTCTGCACTCAGACTCCGTCACAAGCACCAGCGCCCTGCTGCTAACTCACAGCTAGCATGCTAAGCTAGCTCGGATATCTCTGTATCCACCGGGAGATGAGTAAGAGGTGAGACCTTCACAATAAGAGGTGAAATCTTCAGAATAAAAGGTGAAACCTTCAGAGTAAAGGTGAATTCAGAGCGGTTTATCCGGACACACTGAGGCTCTGATGGATCACAAACTAAGATTAGAACTCGACGCCATTTTGCTCTAAAGAATATGACGGAACTAGAAAAAATCACTTCCGGGTCATCTCACCCTTCAAAATAAAACCTCCAGACTTGTACACGTTCATATGAATGAAATATTAATACAGCGTTATGGGCTGTTTCCTTTTCATGCCACTTTGAACAAAAGAAAGCTTTATTTCAAAAATGTAAATAAAAAAATAAAAATACAATGAGAGCAAAAGGAAACAACACAATAATAACTTAGAAGATGAATCTTATTTCATCTGTTTTCCACTGCTTAATAATAATAATAATAATAATCATGATCATAATGAAATGCTTCATGTTTATACATCTTATTTTTAAAACATTCTTCACAATTTGCTAAATTCACCACATAAAATGATGTAAATAAAAGTTTATTTTCCACATAATTCTGATTCTGTTTGAGTCACTTTACAAATGAAAACACATTCAAAGTTGTTAACGTGATGTTTAGTAACTTACACGCTGAAACAATCAATAAGCCGATATAAGATATCGTTATTATATCATTAAAGAATTCCACATTAGTCCACATTCTCCACCAAAACCACAGTCTTCTCTTCCAGCAAGCTGCAGATGGAGGCTGCCCTACATTACAAGCAGGGGCGGACCGGCTGAACGGACGGCCCCTCCCGGCCAGCGTTCATATTTTCATTTTAAACGGTTCTCTGGCTCTGGCCCGGCAGTCAGACTGGGTCAGGTTGTTGCCTCAGGTCTACTGATGCCAACCTCCTCCAAACCATCAGGACTAAGCTCTGGACTTGGGGCGACAGAGCCTTTGCTGCAGCCGCACCTTCCCTCTGGAATGCTTTTCCAGCCACATCGTCAACGCCAACACTCCTCCGTCCTTCAAGACAGCCCTCAAAACTCACCTTTTCACTCCTGATTATTCTCTTTTTGTTTTGTTTTGTGCTGTTGCTCTTGTCAAAGCGTCCTTGAGCACCTGTAAAAGTGCAATACAAACTTTAAGTTACACAGAAAACCCAAGAATGTCGAAATGAATAAAAGGTGAAGGTGATTAAAAATAAAAAAACAGTTGCAGCAAATGAACAGACATCTTCCTGAGTGGAAAAACCTTACAAGGTTAGCGAGAGCACTGATGAGGCAGGACCAGGACCCAGTAGCAGAGAAATGACAGGTGCAGGCATGTTTGGCAATAATGTGCATGAGGTCAAAGAGGGGGTTTGCATTTAAACAGTATGTATCAACATTCATTGCTTCAGACACGTTTGAACAAGAATCACAATCAAACTTTCTTTTGGTTTGTTTTAAAGAAAACACGTTTTTAATAAAGTTCATACAGAAAACTTTTTCTTCAGAGTCTCAGTTCAGAACAAGTTTCTCCTGAAAGTCAACAGCAGTCGGCAGCATCACAAGAGCTGAACGGAAAGAATCATCATGAACATACACCGTTGTTTCAAAACATTCATCAAGAAGAAAAACTCAGATAATCTAAAAGTTACATATCATCATCAGTTGCATCATACAAAAACAAAGAATTACAAACAGATACATCAGAAAAAAAGATATTTTTATAAAACTTTAAAGTCTCACAGGAAAATGTTTGACTTCATCTTTAGGAAAGTTTGTAATTCATCTCAACATTTGTGGGTTAGAGAGGAACATTTAAGGTCAAATACTGGATTGGCCCAAATATAAGACCGTTTTTTGTTCCTGGAAATCCTTCTGATAAAGAGGCTCTGCCTCTCTGTTCTCCTCAGTTTGACTCTAATGGAGCTTTAAGAACTAAAGACCAACACATTTATGGTCTTTGACCTGATAACGCCAAACAAATCTTTTGTGACAAACACTGCAGCTGAATGGTTTTTCTCCTGTGTGAGTTTTCATGTGTATCTTCAATTGTCCTTTCTGTCCAATGGATTTCTTACAGACTGAACAGCTGTAAGGTTTCTCTCCTGTATGAGTTCTCATGTGTAACTTTAAATATGCCTTCTGAACAAAGGATTTCTTACAAACTGGACAGCTGTAAGGTTTCTCTCCTGTATGAGTTCTCATGTGTAACTTTAAATCTCCCTTCTGTCCAAAGGATTTCTTACAGACTTGACAGCTGTAAGGTTTCTCTCCTGTATGAGTGCTCATGTGTATCTTCAATTGTCCCTTCTGTCCAAAGGATTTCTTACAGACTGAACAGCTGAATGGTTTCTCTGCTGTATGAGTTATCATGTGCATCTTCAACCTTCCCTTCAGTCCAAAGGATTTCTTACAGAATGAACAGCTGTAAGGTTTCTCTCCTGTATGAGTTATCATGTGTATCTTTAAATGTCCCTTCTTTCCAAAGGATTTCTCACAGACTGAACAGTTGAAAGGTTTTTCTCCTGTATGAGTTCTCATGTGTTTCTTTAAATCTCCCTTTCGTCCAAAAGATTTCTTACAGACTGAACAGCAGTGAGGTTTCTCTCCTGTGTGAGTTATCATGTGCTGCTTCAGATGTGTCTTGGTGCCAAATCTTTTCCCACACTCAGAGCACTTAAATTGTTTCTCTCTACATTTTGAATCACTGAGAGGAACTCCATCATCTTCCAGAGACTTTGAACCTGACTGAGGTTCTCTTGTCTCCTTCCAGTCAGCACTGTCATCAGTCTCAGTTTCAGGTTCAGAAGAGTCTGCAGTGTTGTCTTCAGTCTCTGGTGTTAAATGTGTATCTGGATGTGAGTTCCTGTCTGGTTCTGGTTCTGGTCCTCCGCAGTCCTCTCCATCAGCTTCTGTCTCCATCTGTGAGGACTGAGGTTTCTCTTCATCATCTTCACTCTTCACAGGGACAGGAGTGAATGTGAACTTGCTGATATCAGCCTCCTCCAGCCCTTGAAGCTGCTCTCCCTCCTGACTGCTCCACAGTTCCTCCTGTTCCTCTTTAATGTGTGGCGGCTCTGGGTCCTCCTGGTCCAGACTGGAGCTGCACTCCTGCTGCTCAGGGGGAACCTCTTCTTTAACCACTGACAGCTGCTGGACGTCTGCAGGAAACAGGAAACACACACAGAGGAAAACTAAGATTCCATGCTGACGAGGAGTGAACAGTGTGTTTCCATCTGTTTGAAACAGAGACAGGTCGACACACGAGCTGCACTGAGAATGTTCTGTCTGCATACTGTGATGGCTTTTGTGTGAAACTATCACTATTGTTTTTGTTTCCTTTATGGGAGCCAGCCAGGAGCTTCCATGACCAAAGTTATAGAGTCACACTCCAAATGTCAGCCCAAATACACAAAGGAGGTATGACTTAAATGTCAAACCAATATTTCAAACTACCTGAACTAAAACAAGTCATTTGTAGGAAAAAGACCAAACACGCACAACAGGAAATACACTAAAATGAATACAGACGATGAGAAACATCCACAAACGAAAGCAAACTTAATCCAACACCAGACAAAAAGTTCTCTTTGGAAAACAAAAACAAAATAAATGTTAATGTGAAATGTTTCCGTCTGAAACAGGAAACAGTTCAGCGTTCAAAATAAACTCCAGTTCCTAAAAAAGAAGCTTCATAGCAGCATTCAGTCAAACAGAGAGGGAGCTGTCAATCTACACACACACACTGCTCACTCAGTCAGCTGATCCGTCCTTTAGTCTGTTGTTGCTGGATGTTATTGTCCGGTTGGCTTGATTATCTTTAGTGGAACGAAGGACTGATCCCACCTCAACATCACGTTTCTGCCACAGTAGCAGAGCTGGGTTGGCACGATAGTTTGAAGCTTTAATGACGTCAGTTAAAAGTGACCCAGTGATCAGCAGCAGCAGTCACTGGACCAATAGAGAACAAGAGGAGGTTTACCCTGTTGTTTCTAGGGCTGCAAAGGGGCGACAGTTTCCTGTGTTTTTCCAGAAACTTTCAATGGGTAGTTAAGCCGTTAATTAACTGGAAATTGGTGTTATTTTACTCATCCAGCCCTCATCCCTTACTCTTCTGAAGTTGAGTTGTATGCTATTGCCCCTGCTAAAAGCTTATTGCAATGGTCAAACTGCAGCACATGTCCGTTTATTGACGTGCTACTTTAACCACTCACACGGAAACCAACCCGTGACGGGTTATTTTAAAGAAAAGATTCTCTAGATTGGAAACACGGGTGAAACCGCAGCACCCATGTTGATACCTGCTTCCTCCATGAGAGCCGCCATTGTTGTCTGAATCACAACAGTCTCTTCTCCGCTACGTCACTATACTACTGACCTAGCTGGCCCTGTAGGAGACGGCTGCCTCTTTAGTAGCTCTCCAGTTTTGAGCTCTTTTACCCTTTTTTGACCTCTTTGTTTCTACTTTTTTACTCTTCTTGTGAAGAGATTGTGTGTTTTATATATATATATGTATCCTGTGAATGTTTCTAACTTTAAAATATAAAAAAGAGCCAGTTTTCCCAATTACTCAGGAGAGGAACTGCTGGCTTTGCACACATAGGGAAAAGCGAGGATACAACACCGCGTACTGGGGGCGCTGAGGAGGAGACCCAGGGGCTGTAAGGTCGAGGCGAAGCTAAAGGCCCAGCGAGCGAGAATCAGAAGCGCTACAAGCCATCGATTCCCTCCATAATCACGGGGAATGTGAACTCGCAGCCAAAAAAGAAGGACAAGCTGAACAACCAGCGGATCTACCATGAGAGCAGCTTGTTCACCTTAACAGAGACAAAGCTAAACCACCTCGTACCGGATGCTAACTGGGACCTGCCGGGATTCACTGCCGTGAGAGTCAACAGAGACACAGAAGCAAGCGGAAAAGGGGTTAGGGGGACTCATCATATATGTGACCAACCACTGGTGTAACCCAGGACATATCTGTGTAATGATAGTCTCATGTTGCCGGGATCTTGAGTAGCTAGCTGTTAGCTTGCGGCCATATTATCTGCAGAGAGAGTTCTGTCACGTGATCACCGTCTGTGTTTACATCCCTCCCGGAGCGGACGCAGCCACTGCCTGTGACAAGATCCACTTAGTCACTGCAAGGCTGCAGACACACCACCCTAAGGCATTTATGATCAATCTCTGGGGACTTTAATCATGCAAATTTGGATTCTACTTTGGCTGTTTTTCACCAGGTTGTAGACTGTCCCACCAGAAACAACAGGACAATTAATCTCCTGTATGCTAATGTGAGTGATGCATACATAGCGACTTCCCTCCCCCCAATGGGGAAGTCTGGTAACAACCTGGTTCACCTAGAGCCACTGCATTACCCCCCCCTGGTCCAAAAACAGCCGGTAACAACTCGCACCATCAGAAGGTGGTCCCCGGAGTTAAAAAATGCCCTGAGAGACTGTTACAACACCACAGTCTGGGATGTGCTGATCAACCCACACGGTGAGGACGTAGAGGGGATGACACAATGTCTGACGCAGTACCTGAACTTCTGCGCTGACATGGTCTCCCCTGTCAAAACTGGCCGCTGTTACCCTAATAACAAGCATTTTGTAACGTGGGATGTTAAGGCTGTCCTCAACAAGAAGAAGACTGTCTTCGGGAGCAGGGACAGGGAGGCCATGAAGGCAGCACAGCAGGAGGTGAAACACTGTGTGAGGGAAGCTAAGGACAGCTACAGGAGAAAGGTGGAGCAGAAGCTGAGGGAGAACAACATGAGGGAGGTCCGGGAAGGTGTGAGGACCATCACAGGTCACAACACAAAGACCAGAGATAAAGGGGGGACAATGAAGAGGGCGAACGAGCTGAATGACTTCTTCAACAGGTTTAACCAGCCCTTGTACCCCTACCCCCACCGCAGCCATCTCTCCTTCTTTCTCAATGAGGAGGGGTATCAGAGTCTGGTGGGGGAGTTTACTCTCTGGTGCCATACTAACCACCTACAGCTCAACACCTCCAAGACGAAGGAGCTGGTCATTGATTTTGGGAGGTCCAGACCAAGACCACGACCAGTCCTGCTAGAGGGAGCTGAAGTGGAGGCTGTGGACTCATACAAATACCTCAGGCTGTGGCTGATTACTAAAGTTCACCAGCAAACATTCAGCAGATGAGATTACGATTGAAACAAAAGCTACTTGCAGCTCGTTTACCATCAGCAATATTCACATACAACATGTAAATGCAACATGACAGAAAGCAGAAACATAGTTGTGATGAAAATACGACTTGATGAAGCACAAAGAGAAGACAGAAAGGAGAGCTCTGCTGGAGCTGGGGGCTGACCACACGTTATGGAAACACTAACACTTCCTGACTGAAGTCTCTGAACTAGGACCTGGCTGTCACGTGACTAAAACAACCAATGAGAAAACAAAGAAATGAGTAGACTTGAAAATATTGAACTCCTCTAAAATGACCACCAGAGGGAGACATACTACACCGGATAAGACCATTCTTACTGAACAGGACAAGAGGTCAGGAAATGGTCCGGACACTCACACTGATTCTAATGAGGGCTGTAGTCTGGAAACATGGACAGTTAGAAAGCAGCAGGAAACACTGGAAGCAAAGCAGAGCAGGTGTAGAGTTGGGACTGAACCAATCCAATACTGGTATCAGGTTCTGATGCTGTTGTCTTTCACTCATCAAAGATCGGATCGACATCACCAACACACATACCAAACCAAATCAATGATTGTAGAGAAGGAAAAGAAACTTGTTAAAGTGACATTCTGCTGTAAAATCATCCCAGGGTCTTTTTAGGCAAATGGGGTCATCAAAGGAGCCTTCCAGACATTTGTTTGTGTATGAACTGTTAACGTAGATTGCCAGGAGAGACGCTAACAGCCTGCCGCAGCTAACACTGATGATCTCGGGGCGGTGAGTTGAACGCATTGAAATGTCTTTTTTAACCACTAACACTGATCCAAATAACACCAAACCTCTGCAGGAGCTTGATAAGAGTCCCTTCACTTTAACAGAACCACCAACAACGTAGTTAGTGAACACGGAGTGTATTAAAAGAGTGGTTTAAAGAGTTACCAGCTGGCCCGGTACCAACTGCTCCATTCAAGTCACTTAGGCCTTAATTAAAAAAAAGTTGGGTCCCTGTTGGTTGTCAGTACGGTCATGGGTCGCACATAAATCGACAGGGTCGCTCGGAAACCGGAATCGGACAAAATCTTTCATAGGCCTTACCAAAGTCAATCCAAAAGGAAGGAGCCCATTGATGATTTACTCCAGCAAAACATGTCAACGCTGTGGTTTGTGGCAGTTTGGTGAAATCTAAGTTAATAACAGGTGGTAAAAGGTTTAGAAAAGTCCCACACAGCTTTCCCTGCAGCACCAAAACATTACGCAGATCTCAGGGGTCTGGGGGCGTGTTTGGCTGGAGACGAAGTGAAGAGAGACAAAACGGTTGGTGTTTGTATCTTTCCCGGCTGCAAAGCAAAAATCAAAGCTTCCAACCCAGAGACTTTCCGTAGGCTGCCATTGCGGTACGATGACTGTGCTCCGGTAAACCAGCGGCTTATTGTTTTGAACCTGGACATTGAGACGGCGATGGAGACGCTGAGGCAGAGGGATGACCGTGTCTGCAGCAAACCACAACGTTTACGTGTTTGGCTGGAGTAAATCATCAATGGGCTCCTTCCTTTTGGATTGACTTTGGTAAGAGACTTGAATGGAGCAGCTGGTACCGGGCCAGGTGGTAACTCTTTAAACCACTCTTTTAATACACTCCGTGTTCACTAACTACGTTGTTTGTGCTTCTGTTTAAGTGAAAGGACTCTTATCAAGCTCCTGCAGAGGTTTGCTGTTATTTGGAACAGTGTTAGTGGTTAAAAAAGACACTTTATTGCGTTCAACTCACCAACCCCGAGTTAATCCATATTAGCCGCGGCAGGCTGTTGGAGTCTCTCCTGAAAACCTACGTTAACAGTTCATACAAGAAACAAATTGTGTCGATGGCTCATTTGATGACTCCTAAAATGTGCCGACTTCACAGATTCTGAATTATCAGCAGGGTCGTCAGAGTGAACAGAGACAAGAAGCAGAGAAGGGAACAAACCTGCTCTGTGGAGCCGCAGCTGAGGGTTGAAGACAGCGTCCAGTAGCTTCTGTTGTCGCTCCTTCTCCTCTTTTGAACGACAAAGTTCCTCCTCGTACTCTGCTATCGTTCTTTCAAAGAGCCCAAATATCTCTTCAGCAGCCAAAGTGAGGCGCTGCTTCACCAACGCTCTCTGCAGTGAGGACTGAGGTTCCTCTTCATCATCTTCGCTCTTCACAGGGACAGAAGTGGATGGGAACTTGGTGATATCATGATCTTGAAGCTGCTCTCCCTCCTGGCTGCTCCAGAAGTCCTGCTGTTCCTCTTTAATGTGTTGAACCTCCTGCTCCAGACTGGAGCTGCACCCCTGCTGCTCAGGAGGAACCTCTTCTTTAACCTCCAACAGCTGCTGGACGTCTGCAGGAAACAAGGAAACACACACACATGAGTGACCACTCCAACTCAACTCACATCAATGATAAGGACAAAAAGAACCATGAATGATGTGCCCGCTGTAAAAAGTGCAGAATGCTCCTTTAACACATAATAAGGGACATGTTTGATAAGCACATGGACTGGTGTGAAATCTACTCATGACACATCTCTGGGCTTGATCACTGACGGTGTCCTCTTTGCTGACGCCAGCAGAATTCAAAATGACGTCATCAAACTTCACCACCTCAGGTTCTCCTAGACACGTCACATCCGGACTAGATTCTACTGAAGAGGCGACATTTTCTATCAAACTCACTTTTACATTTGTGAAAGTTGGATTCTGAAAATGCAAAGAAGCTACATTTCACTTTTCACTTTTTTCAGAAGTAGACAACATAAGACCAGGTCCAGAAGCAGAGTCACTGTTCCTGGACCTGTCAAATCTGGACCGGATCACAGTAGAGAGGCTGAAGTTTCTAAAGAGCAGAGAGAAGAAGCAGAGAAGGGAGCAAACCTGCTGTGTGGAGCCGCAGCTGAGGGTCGGAAACAGCGTCCAGTAGCTTCTGTTGTCGCTCCTTCTCCTCTTTTGAACGACAAAGTCCCTCCTCGTACTCTGCTATCGTTCTTTCAAAGAGCCCAAATATCTCTTCAGCAGCCAAAGTGAGGCGCTGCTTCACCAACCACCTCACCCTTTGGACTTTACTCATTGTGCTAACTCACAGCTAGCATGCTAAGCTAACTCGGATATCTCTGGATCGACCGGGAGATGAGTCAGAGGCGAAACCTTCAGAATAAAAGGTGAAGAGCACAAAGTTCATTCAGACAGGATTATCCAGACACACAGAGGCGGTGATGATCAGTGCTGCTGGAGCTCACACACACTTTCTAAACACAACAACGGACTCTGCTCACACACGTCTGTGCTGGACGCCATCTTGATCACAGTGTGTCGTTCTGTAAAGAAAACCACTTCCGGGGCGGCGGCTTCTTCTTCTTTGCGTTATTTGGCAGATTGTAACACCAGCTGTAAGGAGCATACCGCCACCTACTGAACTGGAGTATGTAAGACGGGATCTAGTAGCCTATAGTTTTACATTAAATGATCTTATAGAATAATAATAATGACACAAAACAAAATAAGCAGAAAAAACTGATATATATATATATATACAAACTCAGAAAGTCTCTGAAAGACCTGACTGAGGAGGCTGAGCAGAGAAGCTTCTGGCTTTGGCTAAGAAGGAAGGACCAGGCATGGGGAAAGCAAGGGTCCAAGGGTTAGCTGCAGGGAGACGTCCCTGCTGTTGCTCAACCACCGTGAGATGTCCCAGGATTAATGGAGCGAAACATCAATAAAGGGTGGCTACCTGCAGCTACCCGCAATGGCACCGCCGGAGGTGCAACAAGCAGAAATGTTTAGCAGGCAGTCACTTGCCTGTACTACCATCTACAAAGTATGTCATGTTTAAGCATTAGAGCCAATGGGATGATTGCACATCTCCTCTTGCTATTGAATCTCATCTTTGCTGGTTGAGCCTCAGAATTGAGGCAGCTTCAGACACTACTTTGTGTTGACGACTTGACTTCAGTATCAGACATATGGGACTCTGGCATTTTCTTTTCTTTTCTGGAATCATAATAAATTCTTCCCTAACAACCCTCTGCCCGGGCACTTACGTCCCTCTGAATTTACACAGAGAAAACCGAAAATGTTGAATTGAAAAAACGATGGTGGTGATAAAAAATGAAAAAACAGTTGGAGCAAATGAACGAACATCTCCCTGAGTGGAAAGACCTTACAAGGTTCGCGAGAGCACTGATGAGGCAGGACCAGGACCCAGTAGCAGAGAAATGACAGGTGCAGGCATGTTTGGCAATAATGTGCATGAGGTCAAAGAGGGGGTTTGCATTTAAACAGTATGTATCAACATTCATTGCTTCAGACACCTTTGAACAAGAATCACAATCAGACTTTCTTTTGGTTATTTTTAAAGAAAACACGTATTTAATAAAGTTTATACAGAAAACTTTTTCTTCAGAGTCTCAGTTCAGAACAAGTTTCTCCTGAAAGTCAACAGCAGTCGGCAGCATCACAAGAGCTGAACGGAAAGAATCATCATGAACTTACACCGTTGTTTCAAAACATTCATCAAGAAGAAAAACTCAGATAATCTAAAAGTTACATATCATCATCAGTTGCATCATACAACAACAAAGAATTACAAACAGATACATCAGAAAAAATATATTTTCATAAAACTTTAAAGTCTCACAGGAAAATGTTTGACTTCATCTTTAGGAAAGTTTGTAATTCATCTCAATATTTGTGGGTTAGAGAGGGACATTTAAGGTCAAATACTGGATTGGCCCAAATATAAGACCGTTTTTTGTTCCTGGAAATCCTTCTGAAAAAGAGGCTCAGCCTCTCTGTTCTCCTCAGTTTGACTCTAATGGAGCTTTGAGGACTAAAGACCAACACATTTATGGTCTTTGACCTGATAACGCCAAACAAATCTTTTGTGACAAACACTGCAGCTGAATGGTTTTTCTCCTGTGTGAGTTTTCATGTGTATCTTCAATTGTCCTTTCTGTCCAATGGATTTCTTACAGACTGAACAGCTGTAAGGTTTCTCTCCTGTATGAGTTCTCATGTGTAACTTTAAATATGCCTTCTGAACAAAGGATTTCTTACAAACTGGACAGCTGTAAGGTTTCTCTCCTGTATGAGTTCTCATGTGTAACTTTAAATCTCCCTTCTGTCCAAAGGATTTCTTACAGACTGGACAGCTGTAAGGTTTCTCTCCTGTATGAGTGCTCATGTGTATCTTCAATTGTCCCTTCTGTCCAAAGGATTTCTTACAGACTGAACAGCTGAATGGTTTCTCTGCTGTATGAGTTATCATGTGCATCTTCAACCTTCCCTTCAGTCCAAAGGATTTCTTACAGAATGAACAGCTGTAAGGTTTCTCTCCTGTATGAGTTATCATGTGTATCTTTAAATGTCCCTTCTTTCCAAAGGATTTCTCACAGACTGAACAGTTGAAAGGTTTTTCTCCTGTATGAGTTCTCATGTGTTTCTTTAAATCTCCCTTTCGTCCAAAAGATTTCTTACAGACTGAACAGCAGTGAGGTTTCTCTCCTGTGTGAGTTATCATGTGCTGCTTCAGATGTGTCTTGGTGCCAAATCTTTTCCCACACTCAGAGCACTTAAATTGTTTCTCTCTACATTTTGAATCACTGAGAGGAACTCCATCATCTTCCAGAGACTTTGAACCTGACTGAGGTTCTCTTGTCTCCTTCCAGTCAGCACTGTCATCAGTCTCAGTTTCAGGTTCAGAAGAGTCTGCAGTGTTGTCTTCAGTCTCTGGTGTTAAATGTGTATCTGGATGTGAGTTCCTGTCTGGTTCTGGTTCTGGTCCTCCGCAGTCCTCTCCATCAGCTTCTGTCTCCATCTGTGAGGACTGAGGTTTCTCTTCATCATCTTCACTCTTCACAGGGACAGGAGTGAATGTGAACTTGGTGTTATCAGCCTCCTCCAGCCCTTGAAGCTGCTCTCCCTCCTGACTGCTCCACAGTTCCTCCTGTTCCTCTTTAATGTGTGGCGGCTCTGGGTCCTCCTGGTCCAGACTGGAGCTGCACTCCTGCTGCTCAGGGGGAACCTCTTCTTTAACCACTGACAGCTGCTGGACGTCTGCAGGAAACAGGAAACACACACAGAGGAAAACTAAGATTCCATGCTGACGAGGAGTGAACAGTGTGTTTCCATCTGTTTGAAACAGAGACAGGTCGACACACGAGCTGCACTGAGAATGTTCTGTCTGCATACTGTGATGGCATTTGCGTGAAACTATCACTATTGTTTTTGTTTCCTTTATGGGAGCCAGCCAGGAGCTTCCATGACCAAAGTTATAGAGTCACACTCCAAATGTCAGCCCAAATACACAAAGGAGGTATGACTTAAATGTCAAACCAATATTTCAAACTACCTGAACTAAAACAAGTCATTTGTAGGAAAAAGACCAAACACGCACAACAGGAAATACACTAAAATGAATACAGACGATGAGAAACATCCACAAACGAAAGCAAACTTAATCCAACACCAGACAAAAAGTTCTCTTTGGAAAACAAAAACAAAATAAATGTTAATGTGAAATGTTTCCGTCTGAAACAGGAAACAGTTCAACGTTCAAAATAAACTCCAGTTCCTTCAAAAACAAGCTTCATAGCAGCATTCAGTCAAACAGAGAGGGAGCTGTCAATCTACACACACACACTGCTCACTCAGTCAGCTGATCCGTCCTTTAGTCTGTTGTTGCTGGATGTTATTGTCCGGTTGGCTTGATTATCTTTAGTGGATCAAATGACTGATCCCACCTCAACATCACCTTTCTGCCACAGTAGCAGAGCTGGGTTGGCACGATAGTTTGAAGCTTTAATGACGTCAGTTAAAAGTGACCCAGTGATCAGCAGCAGCAGTCACTGGACCAATAGAGAACCAGAGGAGGTTTACCCTGTTGTTTCTAGGGCTGCAAAGGGGCGACAGTTTCCTGTGATTTTCCGGAAACTTTAAATGGGTAGTTAAGATGTTAATTAACTGGAAATTGGTGTTATTTTACTCATCCAGCCCTCATCCCTTACTCTTCTGAAGTTGAGTTGTATGCTATTGCCTCTGCTAAAAGCTTATTGCAATTGTCAAACTGTAGCACATGTCCGTTTATTGACGTGCTACTTCAACCACTCACATGGAAACCAACCTGTGACGCTGATGAGAGCGACGGGTGAAAACATGGTTTCTACCAACAAAAGCCTTCAGGGCCGTTCTCTGGTGTTCTTTTAAAGAAAAGATTCTCTAGCTTGTAAACACGGATGAAACCGCAGCATCCATGTTGACACCTGCTTCCTCCATGAGAGCCGCCATTGTTGTCTGAATCCCAACAGTCGCTTCTCCGCTACGTCACATCTATAGTACTGACCTAGCTGGCCCTGTAGGAGACGGCTGCCTCTCCAGTAGCTCTCCAGTTTTGAGCTCTTTTACCCTTTTTTGACCTCTTTCTTTCTACTTTTTTTACTCTTCTAGTGAAGAGATTGTGTGTTTTATATATAAAAATGCATCAAAGAGCCAGATTTCACTGGAACTGCTGGCTTTGCGCACATAGGGACAAGTGGGGATACAACACCGCGTACCGGGGGCGCTGAGGAGGAGACCCAGGGGCTGTAAGGTCGAGGCGAAGCTAAAGGCCAAGCGGGCGGAGAATCGGAAGCACTACAAGCCATCGATTCCCTCCGTAATCACGGGGAATGTGAACTCGCAGCCGAAAAAGATGGACAAGCTGAACAACCAGCGGATCTACTGTGAGAGCAGCTTGTTCATCTTTACAGAGACAAAGCTAAACCACCTTGTACTGGATGCTAACGGGGACCTGCCGGGATTCACTAACGTGAGAGTCAACAGAGACACAGAAGCGAGCGGAAAAAGCAAAGGTAGGGGACTCATGTATGTGAACAACCGCTGGTGTAATCCCCTCCCCCCACTGGGGAAGTCTAATCACAACCTGGTTCACAGACAGCCACTGTATATCCCCCCGGTCCAAAAACAGATGGTGACACTTGCACCATCAGGAGGTGGTCCCAAGAGATGGAAAGTGCCCTGAGAGCCTGTTACAACACCACAGTCTGGGATGTGCTGATCAACCCGCACGGTGAGGACATAGAGGGGATGACACATTCTCTGACAGAGTAACTGAACTTCTGCGCAGACGTGGTCTCCCCTGTCAAGACTGGCCGCTGTTACCATCTTTATGATGGCGCCGTGCCAGTGGCAGCCTATCGTAGCAGCTCCCGGCACTTCGTAGTTTTATTGGGTTTTAAGCGTATTTCTGTATTTATTATCTGTACCCCGCGCTGTGGATACACACTGTCCAAACATCAAGATGTTTATCCAACGGTTTGGATATCTCTTAGTTAGCTTTTTTGTGCTTTGGTCTCTCCTGGTGACTGGAAGCCGTGCCTGCTCTACAGCCGGCATTGTTTAAAGTTGCAACCAGGTGATCGCCCCGAGGCCCCAAACCCTCTTCGTCGGGGAGAGACCCACAGTACAAAAGGAGCTAAGGAGGAGACGGCGAGGTTGCAGAGCAGGAGTTAAAGGGAGGAGGAAGTTTAAACCCTGCATCCCGGCAGTTCTTACTGGAAACGTAAGGTCCCTGGCAAATGAGATGGACGAACCGGAGGCGCTCGCAGGACGCAGCGGGAATACAGAGAGTCCAGTATCATGTGTTTCACAAAAATGTGGCTACATGACCAGAAACCGGACTCATATGCCACCATCCCCGGCTTCCATACGGTCCAAACCGACAGAGACCCCACCGCGAGCGGCAAGAAGAAAGGAGGAGGGCTCGCAGTGCTCGTTAACAACAGGTGGTGTCACCCCAGGCACATCTCTGTAAAAGACCAGTTCTGCAGCCCAGACATCGAGCTCATCGCGATCTGACTGCATCCTTATTATCTGCCACGGGAGTTTACCAACGTCATCGCCATAACTGTTTGCATTCCGCCATCTGGAAATGCCGACGCAGCGTGAGACGTCATCAACGCTGCGACCGCCGCACTACAGACGAAACACCCCGGTGCAATCGTCATCATCACAGGTGACTTCAACCACGTCTCTCTCTCATCCGATCTCCCAACGTTTCACCAGTTTGTCAAATGCACAACAAGGGACAATAAAACCATAGATCTGCTGTGTGCAAATGTCAAAGAGGCATACAGCTCCAGGGCCCTCCCTCCCCTGGGAAGGTCAGACCACAACCTCGTCCTGCTCTCCCCATCATAAAGGCCTGTGGTTCAGCAGCAACCAGTGACAGTAAGAACTGTTAGGAAATGGTCTCCTGAGGCCATGGAGTCACTGCAGGGTGCTCTAGAAGCCACTGACTGGGTCCGCTGTTACCCAAATAACAAACCCTGGGTTACCAGCGACCTGAAGGCCCTACTCAACGAGAAAAAGAGGGCCTTCAGGTCAGGGGACTGTGCAGAACTCAAGCAAGTTCAGAGAGAAGGAAAACTACAGGAGAAAACTGGAATCCAAACTGGAGAACAACAACACCAGGGATGTATGGAGGGGGATGAGTGAGATCACTGGCTTCCAGAGGAAAGGAGGAGGAACAGCTGAGAGAAAGGAACAATGTGCAAACGAGTTTGACCAGTTTTTCAACAGGTTCGACCTCAGCTCCCCCAGCAGCCCCCCCGCTGCTCCTCTGAGAAACCACCCCTGGTCACAATCCCCCCGCAACTCCACAGCAGCGCAACAACCAACCCCCGCAGCAGACACCAGGTTCCTCGAACCTCCTGCTCCCCCTTCCCCTCCCCCACCTCCCTGCTGGCTCCGACTACAGACTGTCTCACACACCCCTCCCCCAGGACCCATGCACTTCCCCCACTGCTGCCTACAAACTTCTGCAGCAGTCACCACTCTGCACTACCTCCCACCCCCCAGTCTGGACTTAACATCACAGCCAGCCAGGTGAGGAGAGAGCTGGAGAGGCTCAGTCAGAGGAAAGCTGATTGACCGGACCGCATCGGCTCTCGAGTGCTGAGGGCCTGTGCCGGCCAGCTCTGCAGAGTTCTCCAGCACCTATTGAACCTGTGAACCTGAGCCTCCACCTTCAAAGGAAAAGAAAACATCCTGCCTTGTTCCAGTGCCCAAAAAAGGACACCCTGTGGCGCTGGATGACTACAGGCTGATTGCACTGACCTCTCACATTATGAAGGTCATGGACAGGCTGGTTCTTGCACTACTCAGACCCCTAGTGTGCCCATCACAGGACCCCCATACAATTAACATATCAGCCCCATGTTGGGGTTGATGATGCACTCATCTACCTGCTGCAGGAAGCCTACTCCTCCCTGGATAGACCCAACACCGCTGTCCAGAAATTCTCTGATGACTCTGTGGACTCTGTGGACTTTAGGAGGAACAAGCCCCCGCCCTCTCCAGTCTGCATTGGTGGGACGGACATCAACATTGTGGACTCCTACAAGTACCTGGGTGTTGTTCTGGACAATAAACTGGAGTGGACCGCAAACATGCAGGCAGTCTACAAGAAGGGCCTGAGCCGGCTTCACTTCCTGAGGAGGCTCCGGATGCTTCAGATGTTCTATCAGTCTGTTGTCGCAAGCATCATCTTCTTCTTCTGTGGTGTCCTGGGGTGCAGGCATCAAAGCAAAAGACGCAAACAGACTAAACACACTAATAAGGAAGGCAGGGTCTGTTGTCAGCTCTAAGCTTGTCACCCTGGAGGAGGTGGAGGAGAACAGGATGCAAAACTGCTGGTGATCATGGACAATGTCTCTCATCCCCTCCACGAAACCCTGGACGAGCTTGAGAGCAGCTTCAGCAGCAGACTCATCCAACCTTGCTGCCTTAAAGAACGGCACAGGAAACCATTCCTACCTGCTGCCATCAGACTGTTCAACGCTTCACAGCAACGCTGAGCAGCGCTCAGGGAATAATCTCACACTATTCGAAGTGACTTATCACTGAAATGCACCTTTCTCTCTCTTGTACCTTAAAATCCACATAGTATATTGTAATATAGTGTTTATCTGAGATACTGTACTTTTATTGTAGTTCATATTTTGTATTTTATTTTTAGTACATCTGATTGTTTTGTACCGCTGCTACGATGACCTAATTTCCCCTCTGGGATAAATAAAACTATCTATCTATCTATCTATCTATCTATCTATCTATCTATCTATTTTTGTATCTATCTAGACACTGATTAGAGATGGATTTGCATTTATAAATGCTTACAATTGTTTCACTTTATCTGCTGAACGTGAACAGAGTTCCTGGAGGTTTAATAGAGCTGACCGCGACCCCTGCAGTGAGTAACGTCACAGAAGACCGACTCCTAAAATGTACCGACTTCACAGATTCTGAATCATCAGCAGGGTCATCAGAGTGAACAGAGACAAGAAGCAGAGAAGGGAACAAACCTGCTCTGTGGAGCCGCAGCTGAGGGTTGAAAACAGCGTCCAGTAGTTTCTGTTGTCGCTCCTTCTCCTCTTTTGAACGACAAAGTTCCTCCTCGTACTCTGCTATCGTTCTTTCAAAGAGCCCAAATATCTCTTCAGCAGCCAAAGTGAGGCGCTGCTTCACCAACGCTCTCTGCAGTGAGGACTGAGGTTCCTCTTCATCATCTTCGCTCTTCACAGGGACAGAAGTGGATGGGAACTTGGTGATATCATGATCTTGAAGCTGCTCTCCCTCCTGGCGGCTCCAGAAGTCCTGCTGTTCCTCTTTAATGTGTTGAACCTCCTGCTCCAGACTGGAGCTGCACCCCTGCTGCTCAGGAGGAACCTCTTCTTTAACCACCAACAGCTGCTGGACGTCTGCAGGAAACAAGGAAACACACACACATGAGTGACCACTCCGACTCGACTCACATCAATAATAAGGAGAAAAAGAACCATGAATGATGAGCCCGCTGTAAAAAGTGCAGAAAGCAACTTTAACACAAAATAAGGGACATGTTTGATAAGCACATTGACTGGTGTGAAATCTACTCATGACACATCTCTGGGCTTGATCCGGACTAGATTCTACTGAAGAGGCGACATTTTCTATCAAACTCACTTTGACATTTGTGAAAGTTGGATTCTGAAAATGCAAAGAAGCTAGATTTCACTTTTCCCTTTTTTTCAGAAGTAGACAACATAAGACCAGGTCCAGAACCAGAGTCACTGTTCCTGGACTTGTCAGATCTGGACCGGATCACAGTAGAGAGGCTGAAGTTTCTAAAGAACAGAGAGAAGAAGCAGAGAAGGGAGCAAACCTGCTGTGTGGAGCCGCAGCTGAGGGTCGGAAACAGCGTCCAGTAGCTTCTGTTGTCGCTCCTTCTCCTCTTTTGAACGACAAAGTTCCTCCTCGTACTCTGCTATCGTTCTTTCAAAGAGCCCAAATATCTCTTCAGCAGCCAAAGTGAGGCGCTGCTTCACCAACGCTCTCACCCTTTGGACTTTACTCATTGTGCTAATTCACAGCTAGCACGCTAAGCTAACTCGGATATCTCTGGATCTACCGGGAGATGAGTCAGAGGTGAAACCTTCAGAATAAAAGGTGAAGAGCTCAAAGTTCATTCGGACAGGATTATCCAGACACACAGAGGCGGTGATGATCAGTGCTGCTGGAGCTCACACACACTTTCTAAACACAACAACGGACTCTGCTCACACGCGTCTGTGCTCGACGCCATCTTGATCACAGTGTGTCGTTCTGTAAAGAACACAGCTTCCGGGGCGGCGGCTTCTTCTTCTTCGCGTTTTTGGCGGATTGTAACACCAGCTGTAAGGAGCATACCGCCACCTACTGAACTGGAGTATGTAGGACAGGATCTAGTAGCCTATAGTTTTACTTTAAATGATCTTATATATTAATAATAATAATGACACAAAACAAAACAGAGTAGAATTTTTTTTTTTTATTTATGTATATATATATATATACAGTATATATATATTTATATATATGTATATCTCAGTGATGCCTACATCATAAATGTGTTTGTTTATTTAGATGTTAATTCTTCCCTCCGTTCCTTATAAGAAAATGATCTGTGACCTTGTCGTCCCAACTTGGCGTCTTTTCCAGGGACTTGACCAGGTCAAGATTCAAGATTCAAGAAGCTTTATTAATCCTGAGGGAAATTATTGTGCAGCAGTTTCAATACAAAGATGGGAAAGGCTCAGAGTGATAATAAGCTAACAAAATCAAATAAAATGAAGCTAACATCAAATAAATCAAACAATAACTAAGTGTGACAGAGTGCAACAGACATTGTGGTTAAACGCAGGTTTATACAATAAACAACAATACGCAGCGTGCAGTTTAGCAGCAGATTAAATAAAATAAGTACAAACTAAATAAGTGATAATGAGCGATAATTGAAACCGTGTTAAAAATGTAGCAGCATTTCCTCCAGAACTAAGTTACAGTAAAGTACAGTGAAGTGTAGCAGCATTCTGACTGAAGTAAGTTACAATACAACTAAAATAAAGTGATTTAGTGATGATATAAAGTGACAAAGTGACATTTTCTCAGGATACAGTGTCTCCACTGTTCCTTACCTGACTGGGGGGAGATGAATTATAGTGTTTGATGGCCACTGGAAGAAAGGACTTCCTCCGGCGTTCAGTGTTACACCGGGGGAGAATGAGTCTGTGGCTGAAGGTGCTTCTGCTGGAGGTCAGCAGCTGGTGGAGAGGGTGAGAGTTGTTGTCCAGGATGCTGTGCAGTTTAGACAGCATCCTCCTCTCAGACACCGCCACCAAAGAGTCCAGTTTGACCCCCAGGATGGAGCCACTCTTCCTGATGATCTTACTGATCCTCTTGGCATCTGCTGCCCTCAGCCTGCTGCCCCAGCACACAACAGCAAAGAAGATGGCACTGGCTACCACCGACTGGTAGAACATCCTCAGCATGGTGTTACATACATCAATGTACATGGTGCGATGACACGCGATTCAGGCGTTATAACACTCAAGTCACTTCAAGCTACAAGGAAGGAGAGGAAAGAGCTAGGGATTTCTGAGGTGGTCAAGACAGAGGAGGAGAGCTATCTGATCAAAGCTCCAAGCCAACGCCAACAAGGACGCTGGACGGCCTCGGAAGGAGTAATAAGCAGGACCGTAGATTGGGCCAACAAGTGGAAGATCCCCCAAGCCAAGCTGAGTTTCCTCATAAGGTCCACCTATGACACCCTCCCAAGCCCCAGCAACCTCTGTCTGTGGTATGGCTCAGAGAAAGGCTGCCAACTCTGCAATGCCCCAAGTCCGAGCGTGCAGCACAAGCTGTCCTATCAAGCTGTAAACCGGACTGTCCCAGGGTCGGTACAGGCGCCATGAACGAGTCCTGCAGAAGCTAGGAGGAGATCCTGAAGGTCCGTTGGGCTGAAGCAGCCATAGAGCGCCTATCACCAACATCAAGGCCGCGGATCTACGTCGTCAAAGAGGAAGGAGGGGCCTCCAACATCACGCAGCAATAGAGATCAGCCCTTTAAGGCAGTCACGAATGGAACCTGAGAGTGGACCTCGATCGGCAGCTAAGGTTTCCAGCAGAGATCACCACAACTAACCCTTGGGCTTGGCTAAGAAGGAAGGACCAGGCATGGGGAAAGCAGGGGTCCTAGGGTTAGCTGCAGGGAGATGTCCCTGCTGTTGCTCGGACACCGTGAGACGTCCCAGGATTAATGGAGCGAAACATCAATAAAGGGTGGCTACCTGCAGCTACCCGCTACCTGTATGAGCCTCAGAATTGAGGTGGCTTCACACACTACTTTGTGTTGACGACTTGACTTCAGTATCAGACATATGGGACTCTGGCATTTTCTTTTCTTTTCTGGAATCATAATAAAGTCTTCCCTAACAACCCTCTGCCCGGGCACTTACGTCCCTCTGAATTTACACAGAGAAAACCGAAAATGTTGAAACGAAAAAACGATGGTGGTTATAAAAATGAAAAAAACAGTTGGAGCAAACATTTTCTTCAGAGTCTCAGTTCAGAACAAGTTTCTCCTGAAAGTCAACAGCAGTCGGCAGCATCACAAGAGCTGAACGGACAGAATCATCATGAACTTACACCGTTGTTTCAAAACATTCATCAAGAAGAAAAACTCAAATAATCTAAAAGTTACATATCATCATCAGTTGCATCATACAACAACAAAGAAATACAAACAGATACATCATAAAAAAAATATCTTTTTATAAAACTTTAATATCTCTCAGGAAAATGTAAGACTTTATCTTTAGGAAAGTTTGTAATTCATCTCAACATTTGTGGGTTAGAGAGGGACATTTAAGGTCAAATACAGGATTGGCACAAATATAAGACCGTTTTTTGTTCCTGGAAATCCTTCTGATAAAGAGACTCTGCCTCTCCGTTCTCCTCAGTTTGACTCTAATAAAGCTTTGAGGATTAGTGACCAACACATTTATGGACTTTGAGCCGATAACTCCAGGCAAATCTTTTATGACAAACACTGCAGCTGAAAGGTTTTTCTCCTGTATGAATTATCATGTGTTTCTTTAAAATTCCCTTGAGTCCAAAGGATTTCTTACAGACTGAACAGCTGTGAGGTTTCTCTCCTGTATGAGTTCTCATGTGCGTCTTCAAATGTACCAACTGTCCAAAAGACTTTTTACAAATGGAACAGCTGTAAGGTTTCTCTCCTGTATGAGTTCTTATGTGTTTCTTTAAAATTCCCTTCAGTCCAAAGGATTTCTTACAGACTGAAAAGCTGTAAGGTTTCTCTCCTGTATGAGTTCTTATGTGTATCTTCAAATGTCCCTTCGTTCCAAAGGATTTCTTACAGACTGAACAGCTGTAAGGTTTCTCTCCTGTATGAGTTCTCATGTGTGCCTTTAAATCTCCCTTCTGTCCAAAAGATTTCTTACAGACTGAACAGCTGTGAGGTTTCACTCCTGTATGGGTCCTCATGTGGTTCTTTAAACGTCCACCATCTGTAAAAAAATTCTTACAAACTGAACAGCTGTATGCTTTTTCTCCTGTATGAGTTCTCATGTGTTTCTTTAAACTTCCACTCTCTGTAAAAGATTTCTCACAGACTGAACAGCTGTAAGGTTTTTCTCCTGTATGAGTTCTCATGTGTTTCTTTAAACTGCCACACGCTGTAAAAGATTTCTTACAATCTGAACAACTAAAAGGTTTATCTCCTGTATGAGTTCTCATGTGTATCTTTAAGCTTCCACTCTCTGTAAAAGATTTCTTACAAAGTGAACAACTAAAAGGTTTCTCTCCTGTATGAGTTCTCATGTGTTTGTTTAAATGTCCCTTCCGTACAAAAGATTTCTTACAAACTGAACAGCTGAAATGTTTCTCTCCTGTATGAGTTCTCATGTGTATCTTTAAATCTCCCTTCTGTCCAAAAGATATCTTACAGACTGAACAGTTGTGAGGTTTCTCTCCTGTATGACTTATCATGTGCCGCCTCAGATTTGTCTTGATGCCAAATCTTTTCCCACACTCAGAGCACTTAAATAGTTTCTCTCTACATCTTGAATCACTGACAGGAACTTCATCATCTGTCAGAGACTTTGAACCTGACTGAGGTTTCCTTGTCTCCTTCCAGTCAGCACTGTCATCAGTTTCAGGCTCAGAAGAGTCTCCAGTCTTGTCTTCAGTCTCTGGTGTTAAATGTGTGTCACTAACAAAGGTAAGGGACACTTTCTCTCGTCTGTGGAGTCTCTTGTGTTTCACAAAAGCTGCTCTATATTTAAAACACTTCTTACAAACTGGACAGCTGAAAGGCTTCAGGCCAGTGTGACATCCCTCATCGCTCACAAAGACTTTGTTTGGTTTCAGAGCCAACTGAGATTGACTGGGAACTGTCCAATCCTCACTGTCATCAGTCTCAGGTTCAGAAGAGTCTGCAGTGTTGTCTTCAGTCTCTGGTGTTAAATGTGTATCTGGATGCGAGTTCCTGTCTGGTTCTGGTTCTGGTCCTCCACAGTCCTCTCCATCAGCTTCTGTTTCCATCTGTGAGGACTGAAGTTTCTCTTCATCATCTTCACTCTTCACAGGGACAGGAGTGAATGTGAACTTGGTGATATCAGCCTCCTCCAGCCCTTGAAGCTGCTCTCCCTCCTGACTGCTCCACAGTTCCTCCTGTTCCTCTTTAATGTGTGGGGGCTCTGGGTCCTCCTGGTCCAGACTGGAGCTGCACTCCTGCTGCTGACGGGGAACCTCTTCTTTAACCACCAACAGCTGCTGGACGTCTGCAGGAAACAGGAAACACACACTGAGGAAAACTAAGATTCAATGCTGACGAGGAGTGAACAGTGTGTGTTCATCTGTTTGAAACAGAGACAGGTTGACACATGAGCTGCACTGAGAATGTTCTGTCTGCATACTGTGATGGCTTTTGTGTGAAATTATCAACTATTGTTTTTGTTTCCTTTATGGGAGCCAGCCAGGAGCTTCCATGACAAAAGTTATAGAGTCACAGTTGAAATGTCAGCCCAAATACACAAAGGAGGTATGACTTAAATGTAAAACCAATTGTTTATACTACCTGAACAAAAACAAGTCATCGGTAGGAAAATTTGACCGAGGGGCTGCAAGGTTGAGGCGACGCTAAAGGCCAAGCGAGCGGAGAATCGGAGGCGCTACAAGCCATTGATTCACAGGGAATGTGAACTCGCTGCCGAACAAGATCCGCGCTTGTCAACCAGAGGATCTACTGTGAGAGCAGCTTGTTCACCTTAACAGAGACAAAGCTAATACACCTTGTACCGGATGTTAACGAGGACCTGCTGGAATTCACTGCCGTGAGACAGGGACACAGAAGCAAGCGGAAAAAGCAAAAGGTAGAGGACTCATCATTTATGTGACAACCGCTGGTGTAACCCAAGGCAAATCTCCGTAAAGAAAGTCTCATGTTGCAGGGACCTCGAGCTTCTAAATGTTAGCTTGCGGCCATATTATCTGCCGAGAGAGTTCAGTCACGTGATCACCGTCTGTGTTTACATACCTCCCAGAGCGGACCCAGCCACTGCCTGTGACGAGATTCACTCAGTGACTGCAAGGCTGCAGAGAGACAACACCCTGAGGCATTTATGATCATCTCTGGGGACTTTAATCATGCAAATTTGGATTCTACTTTGGCTGTTTTTCACCAGGTTGTAGACTGTCCCACCAGAAACAGCAGGACAATTGATGATGAATACGGGATGAATACAGAGCGACCCCCCCCCCACCCCACTGGGGAAGACTGATCACAACCTGGTTCACCTAGAGCCACTGTATACCCCCCCGGTCCAAAAACAGATGGTGACAACTCGCACCATCAGTAGGTGGTCCCCGGAGATGGAACGTGCCCTGAGAGCCTGTTACAACACCACAGTCTGGAATGTGCTGATCAAGCCGCAAGGTGAGGACGTAGAGGGGATGACACATTGTTTGATAGAGTACCTGAACTTCTGCGCAGATGTAGTCTCCCCTGTCGAGACTGGCCGCTGTTACTATATTTAAGATGGCGCTGTGCCAGTGGCAGCCAATCGTAGCAGCTCCCGGTACTTCCTAGTTTTTATTAAGTTTTTATTGTGTTTTTAGCATATTTCTGTATTTATTATCTGTACCCAGGGCCGTGGATACACACTGTCCACACATCAAGATGTTTATCCAACGGTTTGGATATCTCTTAGTTAGCTTTTTCGTGCTTTGGTCTCTCCTGGTCACTGGAAGCCGTGCCTGCTCTACAGCCGGCATTGTTGACAGTCGTAACCAGCTGATCGCCCTGGGGCCCCAAACCCTCTTCGTCGGGGAGAGACCCACAGTACCGAAGGAGCTAAGGAGGAGACGGCGAGGCTGCAGAGCAGGAGTTAAAGGGAGGAGGAAGTTTAAACCCTGCATCCCGGCAGTTCTTACTGGAAACGTAAGGTCCCCAAATAAGATGGACGAAATGGAAGCGCTCGCCAGGACACAGCTGGAATACAGAGAGTCCATTATAATGTGTTTCACAGAAACGTGGCTACATGACCAGATACCGGACTCAAACGCCACCATCCCCGGCTTCCACGCGGTCCAAGCCGACAGGGACACCACCGCGAATGGCAAGAAGAAAGGAGGAGGGCTCGCAGTGCTCGTTAACAACAGGTGGTGTCACCCCGGGCACATCTCCGTGAAAAACCGGTTCTGCAGCCTAGACATCGAGCTCATCGCGTTCGGACTGCTTCCATATTATCTGCCACGGGAGTTTACCAGCGCCATCGCCATTACTGTTGGAAATGCAGACGCAGCGTGAGACGTCATCAACGCTGTGACCGCGGCACTACAGACGAAACACCCCGGAGCATTCGTCATCATCACAGGTGACTTCAACCACGTCTCTCTCTCATCCACTCTCCCAACGTTTCACCAGTTTGTCAAATGCACAACAAGGGACAATAAAACCATAGATCTGCTGTGTGCAAATGTCATAGAGGCATTCAGCTCCACGGCCCTCCCTCCCCTGGGAAGGTCAGACCACAACCTCGTCCTGCTCTCCCCATCATACACGCCTGTGGTTCAGCAGCAACTAGTGACAATAAGAACTGTGAGGAAATGGTCTCCTGAGGCCATGGAGTCACTGCAGGGTGCCCCTAGAAGCCACTGACTGGGATGCACTTTACATACAACACAGCGAGGACATTGATGGCATCACTGATTGTGTCTGTGATTACATTGGGTTCTGCAGAGACACCATCCCCAGTAAAGAGGTCCGCTGTAACCCAAATAACATATCCTGGGTTACCAGCGACCTGAAGGCCCTACTCAACGAGAAAAAGAGGGCCTTCAGGTCAGGGGACTGTGCAGAACTCAAGCAAGTTCAGAGAGAAGGAAAACTACAGGAGAAAACTGGAATCCAAACTGGAGAACAACAACACCAGGGATGTATGGAGGGGGATGAGTGAGATCACCGGCTACCAGAGGAAAGGAGGAGGAACAGCTGAGAGAAATGAACAATGTGCGAACGAGTTTGTCCTGTTTTTCAACAGGTTTCGACCTCAGCTCCCCCAGCAGCCCCCCTGCTGCTCCTCAAAGCAACCACCTCTGGTCACAACCCCCCCACAGCCCCACAACAACCCCTGCAGCAGACACCAGGTTCCTCAAGCCTCTTGCTCCCCCACCCCCTACCTCCCTGCTGGCCCCCTCCACAGACCGTCTCACACCCCCCTCCCCCAGGACCCATGCACTTTCCCCACTGCTGCCTACAAACTTCTGCAGCAGTCACCACTCTGCACTACCTCCCACCCCCCAGTCTGGACTTAACATCACAGCCAGCCAGGTGAGGAGAGAGCTGGAGAGGCTCAGTCAGAGAAAAGCTGCTGGACCGGACCGCATCAGCCCTCGCGTGCTGAAGGCCTGTGCCGGCCAGCTCTGCAGAGTTCTCCAGCACGTCTTTACCCTGAGCCTCCACCTTCAAAGGAAAAGAAAACATCCTGCCTTGTTCCAGTGCCCAAAAAAGGACATCCTTTGACACTGGATGACTACAGGCCGATTGCACTGACCTCTCACATTATGAAGGTCATGGAGAGGCTGGTTCTTCCACACCTCAGACCCCTAGTGTGCCCATCACAGAACCCCCTACAATTAGCAGATCAGCCCCATGTTTAGGTTGATGATGCACTCATCTACCTGCTGCAGGAAGCCTACTCCTCCCTGGATAGACCCAAAACCACTGTCCGCGTCATGTTCTTCGGCTTCTCCAGCGCCTTTAACACCATCCAGCCCAAGCTGCTGAAGGCCAAACTGGAGAACATGCAGGTGGCTTCTCCTCTGGTCACATGGTCAGTGACTCAGTGACTATCTGACGGGCAGGCCGCAGTATGTGAGATTACAAAACACTGTGTGTCTGCCCGTCTGATCAGCAACATTGGCGCCCCCCAGGGAACTGTGCTGTCGCCCTTCCTCTTCACCACCTACACTGCAGATTTTAAGTACCGCACTGAGTCGTGTCATCTGCAGAAATTCTCTGATGACTCGGCCATTGTGGGGCGTGTAGAGGGTGGGAGGGAGTATGAGTACAGGGACCTGGTCAGCAATTTTGTCAAATGGTGTGAGGAGAACCACCTGCAGCTGAATGTGGTGAAGACGAAAGAGATGGTGGTGGAATTTAGGAGGAACAAGCCCCGCCCTCTCCAGTCTGCGTTGGTGGGACGGACATCAACATTGTGGACTCCTACAAGTACCTGGGTGTTGTTCTGGACAACCAACTGGATTGGACTGCAAACAGCCAGGGAGTCTACAAGAAGGGCCTGAGCCGGCTGTTGTCGAGATCATCATCTTCTTCGCTGTGGTGTCCTGGGGTGCAGGCATCAAAGCAAAAGACGCAAACAGACTAAACACACTCATAAGGAAGGCAGGGTCTGTTGTCAGCTCTAAGCTTGTCACCCTGGAGGAGGTGGAGGAGAACAGGATGCAAAACTGCTGGTGATCATGGACAATGTCTCTCATCCCCTCCACGAAACCCTGGACGAGCTTGAGAGCAGCTTCAGCAGCAGACTCATCCAACCTTGCTGCCTTAAAGAACGGCACAGGAAACCATTCCTACCTGCTGCCATCAGACTGTACAACGCTTCACAGCAACGCTCAGGGAATAATCTCACACTATTCGAAGTGACTTATCACTGAAATGCACCTTTTCTCTCTCTTGCACCTTTTGTACTTCTGATTGTTTTGTATCTATCTATCTATCTATCTATCTATCTATCTAGACACTGATTAGAGATGGATTTGAATTTATTAATGCTGACAATCGTTTTACTTTATCTGCTGAACGTGAACAGAGTTCCTGGAGGTTTAATAGAGCTGACCGCGACCCCTGCAGTGAGTAACGTCACAGAAGACCGACTCCTAAAATGCACCGACTTCACAGATTCTGAATTATCAGCAGGGTCGTCAGAGTGAACAGAGAGAAGAAGCAGTGAAGGGAACAAACCTGCTCTGTGGAGCCGCAGCTGAGGGTTGAAGACAGCGTCCAGTAGCTTCTGTTGTCGCTCCTTCTCCTCTTTTAAACGACAAAGTTCCTCCTCGTACTCTGCTATCGTTCTTTCAAAGAGCCCAAATATCTCTTCAGCAGCCAAAGTTAGTCGCTGCTTCACCAACGCTCTCTGCAGTGAGGACTGAGGTTTCTCTTCATCGTCTTCACTCTTCACAGGGACAGAAGTGGATGGGAACTTGGTGATATCATGATCTTGAAGCTGCTCTCCCTCCTGGCGGCTCCAGAAGTCCTGCTGTTCCTCTTTAATGTGTTGAACCTCCTGCTCCAGACTGGAGCTGCAACCAGGCTGCTCAGGAGGAACCTCTTCTTTAACCACCAACAGCTGCTGGACGTCTGCAGGAAACAAGGAAACACACACACATGAGTGACCACTCCGACTCGACTCACATCATTAATAAGGAGAAAAAGAACCATGAATGATGTGCCCGCTGTAAAAAGTGCAGAATGCAACTCTAACACATAATAAGGGACATGTTTGATAAGCACATGGACTGGTGTGAAATCTACTCATGACACATCTCTGGGCTTGATCACTGACGGTGTCCTCTTTGCTGACGCCAGCAGAATTCAAAATGACGTCATCAAACGTCAACACATCAGGTTCTCCTAGACACGTCACATCCGGACTAGATTCTACTGAAGAGGCGACCTTTTCTATCAAACTCACTTTTACATTTGTGAAAGTTGGATTCTGAAAATGCAAAGAAGCTAGATTTCACTTTTCCCTTTTTTCAGAAGTAGACAACATCAGACCAGGTCCAGAACCAGACTCACTGTTCCTGGACCTGTCAGATCTGGACCGGATCACAGTAGAGAGGCTGAAGTTTCTAAAGAACAGAGAGAAGAAGCAGAGAAGGGAGCAAACCTGCTGTGTGGAACCGCAGCTGAGGGTCGGAAACAGCGTCCAGTAGCTTCTGTTGTCGCTCCTTCTCCTCTTTTGAACGACAAAGTTCCTCCTCGTACTCTGCTATCGTTCTTTCAAAGAGCCCAAATATCTCTTCAGCAGCCAAAGTGAGGCGCTGCTTCACCAACCACCTCACCCGCTGGACTTTACTCATTGTGCTAACTCACAGCTAGCATGCTAAGCTAACTCGGATATCTCTGGATCGACCGGGATATGAGTCAGAGGTGAAACCTTCAGAATAAAAGGTGAAGAGCTCAAAGTTCATTCAGACAGGATTATCCAGACACACAGAGGCGGTGATGATCAGTGCTGCTGGAGCTCACACACACTTTCTAAACACAACAACGGACTCTGCTCACACACGTCTGTGCTCGACGCCATCTTGATCACAGTGAGTCGTTCCGTAAATAAAACAGCTTCCGGGGCGGCGGCTTCTTCTTCTTCGCGTTTTTTGGCGGATTGTAAAACCAGCTGTAAGGAGCATACCGCCACCTACTGAACTGGAGTATGTAGGACAGGATCTAGTAGCCTATAGTTTCACATTAAATGATCTTATATAATAATAATAATGACACAAAACAAAACAAAGCAGAAAAAACTGATATATAGAAACTCAGAAAGGCTCTGAAAGACCTGGCTGAGGAGGCTGAGGAGGGAAGCTTCTGGCTTTGGCTAAGAAGGAAGGACCAGGCATGGGGAAAGCAAGGGTCCTAGGGTCAGCTGCAGGGAGACATCCCTGCTGTTGCTCCACCACCGTGAGATGTCCCAGGATTAATGGAGCGGAACATCAATAAAGGGTGGCTACCTGCAGCTACCCGCAACCGCACCGCCGGAGGTGCAACAGGCAGAAATGTTTAGCAGGCAGTCACTTGTCTGTACTACCATCTACAATGTCATGTTTAAGCATTAGAGCCAATGAGATGATAGCACATCTCCTCTTGCTACAAGAATCTCATCTTTGCTGTTTCAGCCTCAGAATTGAGGCAGCTTCACGCACTACTTTGTGTTGACAACTTGACTTCAGAATCAGACATATGGGACTCTGGCATTTTCTTTTCTTTTCTGGAATCATAATAAATTCTTCCCTAACAACCCTCTGCCCGGGCACTTACGTCCCTCTGAATTTACACAGAGAAAACCGAAAATGTTGAATTGAAAAAACGATGGTGGTGATAAAAATGAATTAACAGTTGGAGCAAATGAACTGACATCTTCCTGAGTGAAAAGAACTTACAAGGTTAGCGAGAGCACTGATGAGGCAGGACCAGGACCCAGTAGCAGAGAAATGACAGGCGCAGGCATGTTTGGCAATAATGTGCATGAGGTCAAAGAGGGGTTTGCATTTAAACAGTATGTATCAACATTCGTTGCTTCAGACACCTTTGAACAAGAATCACAATCAGACTTTCTTTTGGTTTGTATTAAAGAAAACACGTGTTTAATAAAGTTTATGCAGAAAACTTTTTCTTCAGAGTCTCAGTTCAGAACAAGTTTCTCCTGAAAGTCAACAGCAGTCGGCAGCATCACAAGAGCTGAACGGACAGAATCATCATGAACTTACACCGTTGTTTCAAAACATTCATCAATAAGAAAAACTCAAATAATCTAAAAGTTACATATCATCATCAATTGCATCATACAACAACAAAGAATTACAAACAGATACATCAGAAAAAAATATATTTTTTAAGTATAATATATAAGTTTTATATTTTTATAAAACTTTAAAGTCTCACAGGAAAATGTACGACTTTATCTTTAGGAAAGTTGTAATTCATCTCAACATTTGTGTGTTAGAGAGGGACATTTAAGGTCAAATACTGGATAGGCACAAATATAAGGCCGTTTTTTGTTCCTGGAAATCCTTCTGATAAAGAGGCTCTGCCTCTCTGTTCTCTTCAGTTTGACTCTAGTGGAGCTTTAAGAACTAAAGAGCAACACATTTATGGTCTTTGACCTGATAACGGAAGGCAAATTGTTTGTGACAAACACTGCAGCTGTAAGGTTTCTCTCCTGTGTGAGTTCTCATGTGTGTATTTAAAACTCCCTTCTGTAAAAAGGATTTCTTACAAACTGAACAGCTGAAGGGTTTCTCTCCTGTGTGAGTTCTCATGTGATTCTTTAAAACTCCCTTTTGTGAAAAGGATTTCTTACAAACTGAACAACTGAAAGGTTTCTCTCCTGTATGAGTACTCATGTGTATCTTTAAATCTCCCTTCTGTCCAAAGGATTTCTTACAGGCTGTACAACCGTAAGGTTTCTCTCCTGTATGAGTTCTCATGTGTTTCTTTAAATCTCCCTTCTGTCCAAAGGATTTCTTGCAGACTGTACAACTGTATGGTTTCTCTCCTGTATGAGTTCTCATGTGTACCTTTAAAGCTTCCTTCCGTCCAAAGGATTTCTTACAGACTGTACAACTGTATGGTTGCTCTCCTGTGTGAGTTCCCATGTGACTCTTTAAAACTACCTCCTGTCCAAAGGATTTCTTACAGACTCTACAACTGTATGGTTTCTCTCCTGTATGAATTATCATGTGTTTCTTTAAATCTCCCTTCTGTCCAAAGGATTTCTTGCAGACTGTACAACTGTAAGGTTTCTCTCCTGTATGAGTTCTCATGTGTGTCTTCAAATTTCCCTGGTATCCAAAAGATTTCTTACAGACTGAACAGCTGAAGGGTTTCTCTCCTGTATGAGTTCTCATGTGTATCTTTAAAGCTATCTTACGTCCTAAAGATTTCTCACAGACTGAACAGTTGAAAGGTTTCTCTCCTGTATGAGTTATCATGTGCTGACTCTGATGTGTCTTGGTGCCAAATCTTTTCCCAAACTCAGAGCACTTAAATAGTTTCTCTCTACATCTTGAATCACTGACAGGAATTTCATCATCTTCCAGAGACTTTGAACCTGACTGAGGTTCTCTTGTCTCCTTCCAGTCAGCACTGTCATCAGTTCCAGGTTCAGAAGAGTCTCCAGTCTTGTCTCCAGTCTCTGGTGTTAAATCTGTGTCACTAACAGAGGTGGTTGACACTTTCTCTGTTCTGTGGAGTCTCTTGTGTTTCAAAAGAGCTGCTCTATGTTTAAAACACTTCTTACAAACTGGACAGCTGTAAGGCTTCAGGCCAGTGTGACATCCCTCATCGCTCACAAAGACTTTGTTTCGTTTCAGAGCCGACTGAGATTCACTGGGAACTCTCCAATAATCACTGTCATCAGTCTCAGAAGAGTCTCCAGTCTTGTCTTCAGTTTCGGGTGTTAAATGTGTGTCTGGATTAGAGTTCTTTTCTAGTTCTGGTCCTGGTCCTCCACAGTCCTCTCCATCATCTTCTGTCTCCATCTGTGAGGACTGAGGTTTCTCTTCATCATCTTCACTCTTCACAGGGACAGGAGTGAATGTGAACTTGGTGATATCAGCCTCCTCCCACCCTTGAAGCTGCTCTCCCTCCTCACTCCTCCAAAGTTCCTCCTGTTCCTCTTTAATGTGTGAGGGCTCCGGGTCCTCCTGGTCCAGACTGGAGCTGCACTCCTGCTGCTCAGGGGGAACCTCTTCTTCAACCACCGACAGCTGCTGGACGTCTGCAGGGAACAGGAAACACACACAGAGGAAAACTAAGATTCCATGCTGACAAGGAGTGAACAGTGTGTGTTCATCTGTTTGAAACAGAGACAGGTCGACACATGAGCTGCACGGAGAATGGTCTGTCTGCATACTGTGATGGCTTTTGTGTGAAACCATCACTATTGTTTTTGTTTCATTTATGGGAGCCAGCCAGGAGCTTCCATGACAAAAGTTTTAGCGTCACTCTCCAAATGTCAGCCCAAATACACAAAGGAGGTATGACTTAAATGTCAAACCAATTGTTTATACTACCTGAACAAAAACAAGTCATTGGTAGGAAAAAGGACACCCAGGGGCTGCAAGGCAGAGGGGAAGCTAAAGGCGCAGCGAGCGGAGAATCGGAGGCGCTACAAGCCATCGATTCCCTCTGTTGTTTATCTTTACAGAGACATGGCTAAACCACCTCGTTCCGGATTCTAACAAGGACCTGCCGGGATTCACTGCCGTGAGACAAGGACACAGAAGCAAGCGGAAAAAGCAAAGGTAGAGGACTCATCATGTATGTGAACAACCGCTGGTGTGACCCAGGACATATCTCGGTAAAGAGTCTCATGTTGCCGGGACCTCGAGTTGCTAGCTGTTAGCTCGCGGTCATATATCTATCTTTTTAGCGCATTTCTTTATTCATTATCTGTACCTCTCGCTGTTAATACACACTGACCACACATCAAGATGTTTATCCAGCGGTTTGGATATCTCTTAGTTAGCTTTTTCGTGCTTTGGTCTTTCCTGGTGACTGGAAGCCGTGCCTGCTCTACAGCCGGCATTGTTTAAAGTCACCACCAGCTGATCGCCCTGGGGCCCCAAACCCTCTTCGTTGGGGAGAGACCCACAGTACCGAAGGAGTTAAGGAGGAGACGGCAAGGCTGCAGAGAAGGAGTTAAACGAAGGAGGAAGTTTAAACCCTGCATCCCGGCAGTTCTTACTGGAAACGTAAGGTCCCCAAATAAGATGGACGAAATGGAAGCGCTCGCCAGGACACAGCGGGAACACAGAGAGTCCAGTATCATGTTTTTCACAGAAACGTGGCTACACGACAGATACTGGACTCAAACGCCACCATCCCCGGCTACCACGCGGTCTGAGCCAACAGAGACCCCACTGCGAGCAGCAAGAAGAAAGGAGGGCTCGCCGTGCTTGTTAACAACAACAGGTGGTGTCACCCCGGGCACATCTCTGTGAAAGACCGGCTGCCGACGTCATCGACGCTGCAACCGCAGCACTACGGATGAAACGCCCCGGAGCATTCGTCATCATCACAGGTGACTTCAACCACGTCTCTCTCTCATCCACTATCCCAACGTTTCACCAGTTTGTCAAATGCACAACAAGGGACAATAAAACCATAGATCTGCTGTGTGCAAATGTCATAGAGGCATACAGCTCCACTGCCCTCCCTCCCCTGGTAAGGTCAGACCACAACCTCGTCCTGCTCTCCCCATCTTACACGCCTGTGGTTCAGCAGCAACCAGTGACAGTAAGAACTGTGAGGAAATGGTCTCCTGAGGCCATGGATCCACTGCAGGGTGCCCTAGAAGCCACTGACTGGAATTCACTTTACAAACCACACAGCGAGGACATTGATGGCATCACTGATTGCGTCTGTGATTACATTGAGTTCTGCAGAGACAACACCATCCCCAGTAAAGAGGTCCGCTGTAACCCAAATAACATATCCTGGGTTACCAGCGACTTGAAGGCCCTACTCAACTAGAAAAAGAGGGCCTTTAGGTCAGGGGACTGTGCAGAACTCAAGCATGTTCAGAGAGAAGGAAAAACTACAGGAGAAAACTGGAATCCAAACTGGAGAACAACAACACCAGGGATGTATGGAGGGGGATGAGTGAGATCACCGGCTTCCAGAGGAAAGGAGGAGGAACAGCCGAGGGAAATGAACAATGTGCGAACGAGTTTGACCTGTTTTTTGACAGGTCCAACCTCAGCTCCCCCAGCAGCCCCCCTGCTGCTCCTCCGAGCAACCACCTCTGGTCACAACCCCCCCACAGCTCCACACCAGCCCCACAACCCCACACCAACCCCCGCAGCAGACACCAGGTTCCTCCACCTCCTGCACCCCTCCCCCGCCCCCAACCTCCCTGCTGGCCCCCACCAAAGACCGTCTCACACCCCCCTCCCCCAGGACCCATGCACTTCCCCCATGCGGCCTACAAACTTCTGCAGCAGTCACCACTCTGCACTACCTCCCACCCCCCAGTCTGGACTTTACATCACAACCAGCCAGGTGAGGAGAGAGCTGGAGAGGCTCAGTCAGAGGAAAGCTGCTGGACCGGACCGCATCAGCTCTGTGTCGGCCAGCTCTGCGGAGTTCTCCAGCACCTCTTTAACCTGAGCCTCCACCTTCAAAGGAAAGGAAAACATCCTGCCTTGTTCCAGTGCCCAAAAAAGGACATCCTGTGGCTCTGGATGACTACAGGCCGATTGCACTGACCTCTCACATTATGAAGGTCATGGACAGGCTGGTTCTTGCACTACTCAGACCCCTAGTGTGCCCATCACAGGACCCCCTACAATTAGCAGATCAGCCCCATGCTGGGGTTGGCGTCATGTTCTTCGACTTCTCCAGCGCCTTTAACACCATCCAGCCCAAGCTGCTGAAGGCCAAACTGGAGAACATGCAGGTGGATTCTCCTCTCGTCACATGGGTCAATGACTATCTGACGGGCATGCCGCAGTATGTGAGATTACAAATCTGTGTGTCTGCCGGTCTGATCAGCAACATCGGCGCCCCCCAGGGAAGTGTGCTTTCGCCTTTCCTCTTCACCACCTACACTGCAGATTTTAACTACCGCACTGAGTTGTGTCATCTGCAGAAATTCTTTAATGACTCGGCCATTGTGGGGCGTGTAGAGGGTGGGAGGGAGGATGAGTACAGGGACCTGTACAGGGAATTGTTCAAATACAATTCTTTCAGAGACATTTTAGTTTAATGCAAAAGGAGCCGTTGGGCTCGGGTTCTTGCAGTTCTTGTCGGGTTCTAGCCCTTCTGGGTTTGAACCCTAATTACACAGATGACCAAACAGATATAATGGAAACTGCTTCATAAAGCAGCAAACAGATTTCAGCGAGTTTGCATTTTTGAAATGAACTCAGGGTTTTTACTCAGCATCATTCAGGCTCTGATGTCTGGAGGCTGCACGTCTGCTCATCAATCACACGTATTGATCACAGACACTGATTAGAGATGGATTTGAATTTATTAATGCTTACAATCGTTTTACTTCATCTGCTGAACGTGAACAGAGTTCCTGGAGGTTTAATAGAGCTGACCGCGACCCCTGCAGTGAGTAACGTCACAGAAGACCGACTCCTAAAATGTACCGACTTCACAGATTCTGAATCATCAGCAGGGTCGTCAGAGTGAACAGAGACAAGAAGCAGAGAAGGGAACAAACCTGCTGTGTGGAGCCGCAGCTGAGGGTCGGAAACAGCGTCCAGTAGCTTCTGTTGTCGCTCCTTCTCCTCTTTTGAACGACAAAGTTCCTCCTCGTACTCTGCTATCGTTCTTTCAAAGAGCCCAAATATCTCTTCAGCAGCCAAAGTGAGGCGCTGCTTCACCAACGCTCTCACCATTTGGAGTTTACTCATTGTGCTAACTCACAGCTAGCACGCTAAGCTAACTCGGATATCTCTGGATCTACCGGGAGATGAGTCAGAGGTGAAACCTTCAGAATTAAAGTTGAAACCTTCAGAATAAAAGGTGAAAGCTTCAGAATAAAAGGTGAATTCAGAGCGGTTTATCCGGAAACACTGAGGCTCTGATGGATCCCAAACACACACTCACGAACAAAGACACACACCGACGCCATTTTGTTCTAAAGATTCAGCCGCAGTTAGAAAAAAAATCACTTCCGGGTCACCCTTCAAAATAAAACCTCCAGAATTTACCACGTTTATATGAAATGAAATATGAATGTAGCAATATGAGTTTTTCCTTTATACATTATTCTGACAGCTTTAGTTACTTTACAAATGAAAACATTTGAAAAGTTGTTCAAATGTGATATTTAGTCATTTACGAGCTGAAACGATCAATAATCCGACTGACAGAAAATTAATGTGAACCTGTTTTGCTGAGTGAAGTCAATTTTGATTGAAAACAAAACTAAATCAATACTTACGTATGTTAATGTGTCAGTAATACTGTTGGTGTTTGGACAAATCAAACACTGTTACTGTAACTTTGAACTCTGGGTAATTGTGACGCCATTTCTCCCTATTTTCACTTTTTTACATTTGGTTCAAAGTAATTTCAGTCAAAAGCAACTGGACTTGTTTTTTTGTCAGGAAGACGTTTCACCTCTCATCCAAGAGGCTTCTTCATCTCATGTACGCGTCTGACCAGGACCAGGACCAGGACAAGGACCACTGGTACTGCCACTCCACGGGGCAAAGGCAGGAGGTGGAGGGTGCCAATGAGTTGGGCTTGGCTCCCTGGTGGTGCCAGCGGGACTCTGCAAGTGCTGGTGCCAGTGATCCGGTGGTGATGGAGCCAGTCCACGGCAGGGTGGTGTTGTCGGTGGCCGTCATACTCCGGTCACCAGTGCCGAAAGCCCTAAGATGGACCACAAGCTTCGCCTGGGTCATGGCGATGATGGAGAGACCCAGGGACTCTCCCTCAGAGCGTGGGGAGACAGGACTCGCACACATCATATCGCAAACTGTGCTTGGATCTGTCACCCCGGGACACAGAACCACCACAGGGGGGTGAGTTTAATTCCAGCCCTGGAGCCGAAATGTCCAGGGATCCCTTTTCTTGATTCTTCTTGTTATTATCAATTATTGTTTCAGACGCTTTATAACAAGAATCACAATCAGACTTTCTTTTGGTTTGTTTTAAAGAAAACACGTATTTAATAAAGTTTATACAGAAAACTTTTTCTTCAGAGTCTCAGTTCAGAACAAGTGTCTCCTGAAAGTCAACAGCAGTCGGCAGCATCACAAGAGCTGAACGGAGAGAATCATCATAAACTTACACCGTTGTTTCAAAACATTCATCAAGAAGAAAATCTCAAATAAAATGTGGAGTTTTGGAGTTTTTTTAAATTCAGCCCTCGTGTCTCACTACTGACATTTTTGTGTTTGAATGTTTCGATGGTTGTGGCTGTGTGAACACATATGACACACGTTTTGGCTCCTATAACCTGATTTAATCCTTATTTAATCAGAAAGTCTCCTTGAGATCAGGATCTCTTTTTCAAGAGCGACCTGAGAACAAGAAACATTCAGAAGAACGCAACAAAAAACAACACAATCATTCAACAAAAGGAGCCTACAAAGAGATACGAGAATAATAAAAGAAAAACTCCTGTTAATAAAACTTTAAAGTCTCACAGGAAAATGTTTGACTTTATCATCAGGAAAGTTTGTAATTCATCTCAACATTTGTGTGTTAGAGAGGGACATTTAAGGTCAAATACTGGATTTGCACAAAAATGACACTTTCTTTCCCACAAAATCCTTCTGAAAAAGAGCCTCTGCCTCTCTGTTATCCTCAGTTTGACTCTAATGGAGCTTTGAGGACTAATGACCAACACATTTATGGTCTTTGACCTGATAACGCCAGGAAAATCTTTTGTGACAAACACTGCAGCTGAAAGGGTTTTCTCCTGTATGAGTTCTCATGTGTACCTTTAACTTATCCTTTGCTCCAAAAGATTTCTTACAAACTGAACAGCTGAAGGGTTTCTCTCCTGTGTGAGTTCTCATGTGTATCTTTAAATATGCCTTCTGTCCAAAAGATTTTTTACAAACTGAACAGCTAAAGGGTTTCTCTCCTGTATGAGTTCTCACATGTCTCTTTAAATGTCCCTTCCTTACGAATGATTTCTTACAGAGTGAACAACTGAAAGGCTTTTCTCCTGTATGAGTTTTAATGTGATGCTTTAAACTTTTACCATATGCAAATAATTTCTTACAGATTGAACAGCTGTGAGGTTTCTCTTCTGTATGAGTTATCATATGCATATTCAAAGTTCCCTTCTGTCCAAAAGATTTGTTACAGACTGAACAACTGAAAGGTTTATCTCCTGTATGAGTTCTCATGTGTATCTTTAAATGTCCCTTCTGTCCAAAAGATTTCTTACAAATAGAACAGCTGTGAGGTTTCTCCCCTGTGTGAGTCCTCATGTGTATCTTTAAATCTTCTTTCCGTCCAAAATATTTCTTACAGACTGAACAGTTGAAAGGTTTCTCTCCTGTATGAGTTCTCATGTGTATCTGTAAATGTCCATTCTGTCCAAAAGATTTCTTACAGACATAACAGCTGAAAGGTTTCTCTCCTGTATGAGTTCTCATGTGTTTCTTTAAATCTCCCTTTTCTGCAAAAGACTTCTTACAGACTGAACAACTGAAAGGTTTCTCTCCTGTGTGAGTTCTTATGTGTATCTCTAAATGCCCCTTACGTGCAAAAGATTTCTTACAGACTGAACAGCTGAAAGGTTTCTCTCCTGTGTGAGTTCTCTGGTGCCACCTCAGATTTGTCTTGATGCCAAATCTTTTCCCACACTCAGAGCACTCAAATCGTTTCTTTCTACATCTTGAATCACTGACAGGAACTTCATCATCTTCCAGAGACTTTGAACCTGACTGAGGTTCTGTTGTCTCCTTCCAGTCAGCACTGTCATCAGTTTCAGGTTCAGAAGAGTCTCCAGTCTCTGGTGTTAAATGTGTGTCACTAACAGAGGTAGTTGACACTTTCTCTGTTCTGTAAGATTCACTGGGAACTGTCCAATCATCACTGTCATCACTGTCATCAGTCTCAGGTTCAGGTTCAGAAGAGTCTCCAGTCATGTCTTCAGTCTCTGGTGTTAAATGTGTATCTGGATGAGAGTTCCTGTCTGGTTCGGGCTCTGATCCTCTGCAGTCCTCTCCATCAGCTTCTGTTTCCATCAGTGAGGACTGAGGTTTCTCTTCATCATCTTCACTCTTCACAGGGAAGGGAGTGTATGTGAACTTGGTGATATGAGCCTCCTCCAGCCCTTGAAGCTGCTCTCCCTCCTGACTGCTCCACAGTTCCTCCTGTTCCTCTTTAATGTGTGGGGGCTCTAAGTCCTCCTGGTCCAGATCGGAGCTGCACTCCTGCTGCTCAGGGGGAACCTCTTCTTTAACCACCGACAGCTGCTGGACGTCTGCAGGGAAAAGGAAACACACATTGAGGAAAACTAAGATTCCATGCTGACGAGGAGTGTAACAGTGTGTGTTCATCTGTTTGAAACAGAGACAGGTTGACACATGAGCTGCACTGAGAATGTTCTGTCTGCATACTGTGATGGCAAATGAAGCCCAAGACTAGAACAATCTTCCTGGGAGGCAACAAAGCCACCATCCAGCACTCACAGAGACCACCCAACTTTCACTAAATGATCTAGCAACCATCTACCAATCACTCAGCAGCCAAAATAAGGCCAGAGACCAGACAGAGACCCAGGGGTTAAAGAGCATGTCAGCAGGCAAATAGGAGGGATCACTGTGACCACCGTTGCCGCCGTGGAGTCTTGCCACATCTCATGTGGATGTAGGAGGACAAAGGTTGTCACATTCTAGTCCCATCACAAACCTGTAAAGGAGGAAGAGACAGCACCAAGAAACAAAAATCCATATGAGAGTAAGCCACAGCTCACCAGCATGTGCCCCTCCACACCTGCACCGAAAACCCCTGCATGTCAACAACATCAAGCCACACCAATCAGTGAGGCCTGGAGAGCTGAACAACTCCCACACACCATCCTCACACAGATTCCAGGATTCCTGGGAATAGAGACATTGATTGTCATAGGGTCCATCACCAGCCCATATCACCCAGAGGGGAAGACTTCTGTACCTAAAGTTGTTTATGCCTTACTCCACCCGCTCAGAGGACACTGGATATTCTCCCCATTTACTCCTTTGTGGCAGATCACCCTGACTCCTCATTGCCCTCTTGTTCAACTTGTGTGTTAGTGACATGGTAGCCTACGCTGGTAGAAATTTACAGGGCAGCAACAGGCTAATTCAAGTTAACACTTTCCACAGCAACCAGCAGCCAGGAGGGCCTTCTTGTTTCAAAGAACAATGTTTCATGGATGACTTTTGTTCATAGAAATGGCTTAAATTGGAATCTGTCCATAATTTTGCTATTGCCATACTTGGTAACCATTTTACAAAAGCAGACCCTCACTTAAGACCTTAAGCTGCACTTAGCGTGTAACATGTCTTACATAATTGTGTAGGAACCTTGAAAGGAAGTGCTTCTTTGTGGATCCTTTATGTCTGACCATCTGCTCAGCGTCCCAGGAAGGGAGTGTGAGATAAGACGTTTTTATACTTCTTTCAATGTGAGATAAGGTGTTTTACAACCTCAAGCCCTCCTAGGGTAATTAAACCCAGAACTCCAGGACACTTCCTCCAGGATGGAAGACCTTTTATCCTAAAGCAACGTCAAATCTGACCGCAATTTGAACTGAAGGGTTTGTCTCTCTCTCACCCAGGAGACAGAGTGACATTCAGTGATAAGAACAAGAAACAGAGCTTGGAAAGTTTGAAAAACAGTTAAAGTTTTCTGTTTCATGGCTGTTCAAAGACATTCTTTCAAATGTGTAACAGAATATTCAGCATTTGTATCTTGCTTGTGATTATGTTGATGTGGTTACAGAAGTGCAAAGTCTCTGTCTATTTCCTGAAATATTCTGTGTTTTAATAATACTTCCCTTCACTCAGTAAGGTTATCTGTTAAAACCGCCTGCCTAAAGATTTTGGTTAAATTGGATATCAGAAAGATTAATAAGGGAAAATCACCCAGAGATAGTTTAATCTTCACTGTTTGGATGCTGGAATATAAAGCAGCTAATTCGCTCAGAACCAGAGGGCTGGGTTAGGCCAAGACCCCCCTTCTCGCTCCCCCGGGGAGATAAAGAACACACAGGGGTGTCTCTGTTTTACTTCATCTTCTCTTCAACTCACTCTACTTCCTCTTCATCTCTCTCTCTGCCCCTCTTCCCCCCTCTTCTGCTTTCTGCATTTTTGTTTTTCTTTTGTTCAACTTTGTTGTCCAAAAGTGTTTCTGTTTATTATTCTATTTTTTATCGCGCAACTTTTCTACAGTACGTTTTTATCTTTTGTAAGTTTAGTAAAACCCCTCGTGCTGGCTTTGCCTTTTTGTCAGCTGGCATATTGCATCGAACTCGCGACACCAGTCCACAGAACCGGGCAGAACTTTTTTTGTCAACCAACAAACAACAGCCAAAGGCAAGCCACGTGCAGAGCTGCAGTCACCTGAAGAGCTGAATCCAAGCCGGGACGGGAGCAGACAAGCCCCTCCGATCCAACTGCGCAGCTGACCCAGTCTACAGACTAGAACTGAGGTCCGCCAAACACCAGGACTCGGACCTACAGAACCTGCATCGGTACTGTAAGACGCCAGGGCGACTGTAATATCAACGACAAAGTAACGTTTTGATACAAGTCCTGGTCGAAAAACGTTGGTGATAATCGAGTTCTGATCAGAGTTCTGTTGACAGGCTAATTAGAGCCAGTTTAACTCCGCCAGTAATATTATAAACCAGCCCTGTAGGTCTGAACCACTCTGGCTTTAACTTTTTATATCCACATTTAACCCTTCGTCACTCATCTATTCAGTGTGGCACTATTCTGTATTATCTTTGTTAGTTCACCAAATAAAGGTTTATAACTTCACGTCATTGTGAGAATCTTCCCTTCTGTGCAGAGTTGATGGTCCCTGATGAGGCTGTCGTACGAACTAACGAGTTTGAGACGAGACTGATAACATTTAAATAATCAATTACTTTAAATTACTAAAAGGTATTAAACCTTCACCAAAGGTTAATAAACACCCTGCCTTATTTGGGTGTGGTGCCACTTTGAGGTAAATTAAATCCTAAATTTTAACGAGTCGAGTTTCTTCATAATTAATTCAGCGACTGATATATTCTAGCCATAATATGTGGAGGCTTACTCTCCTACTGTTGTATCTAGCTAACGGTACATTTTTGCTCGTGGGCTAAACATATTTAAACATATTTTGGAGAGACGGTTCTGCTAGTATTACCTAACTTTATGAATTACACTTATATCAAAATATTAAGGTTGTGTTCTTCACCTTGGTGTTGTTGGTTGAGGTTGTGTGTCTGATTCCAACACCATTATTTAACTATGAGACGTGCTGTCGTGCTGGACGCAGTTTCTGGTGTCACGTGTGTTGAATATGAGATCTGAAGCGAACAGAAAAATGATCTCAATTAAACGCCGTTCAGTTACCGTAAATTTGAGAAAGAAGCCGGTCTCCTGTTGTCCCGACGGCCGGTCTGACAGGGACAGCATGACGACTGGACTCACAGACAGGAAGTTCTTCGTTCTTCACAGACTTTGAACCTGACTGAGGTTCTCTGGTCTCGTTCCAGTCGTCACTGTCGTCAGTCTCAGATTCAGAAGCTGCTCTAGTCCCTGAACCTGACGGGCGTTTTCTGGTCCCCTTCCAAAAGTCACTATCAGATTGAAAATGTGGATCTGGATGTGAGTCCCTGTCTGGTTCTGGTCCTCCACAGTCCTCTCCATCAGCTTCTGTTTCCATCTGTGAGGACTGAGGTTTCTCTTCATCATCTTCACTCTTCACTCTTGACAGGGACGGGAGTGAACAGGAACTTGGTGATATCATGATCTTAAAGCTGCTCTCCCTCCTGACTGCTCCAGAAGTCCTGCTGTTCCTCTTTAATGTGTGGGGGCTCTGGGTCCTGGTCCAGACTGGAGCTGCACTCCTGCTGCTCAGGGGGAACCTCTTCTTTAACCACCACCAGCTGCTGAAACAAGGAAAGAACAAGTTTATGTTTAAGTGGAGCCTGCAAATATTTAATATCATGAAGATATAAACAGACATTAGATCTGCTGCAACAGTCCGGCTCCTTTTTGCTCTTTGCTCCAATAAGAGCAGAATAAACTTGGTACCTGACAGAACCTCAGTCCACTTCACCCTTTCCTGCTCAGACAACATTAGCTAGCTCTCATGCTCTTCGCTGATTACAGATGATTCATGTCATCTGAAAAATATGTCAACAACCGACATCTTTCTCTTCCTCTAAAGTTGGCGCAGAAAGGAGGAGAATCAAACCTGGCTCACACTGGTGATCGGACATCAGGCCAATTTCTGCTCTGCTGCCCCTTTGTTCCGGGTTCGATCTTTAAAAAATGGAAAGTTTGGTCTCAAACTAGCAGTTAGCTTCCGTTTTGCTAACAGCAGCTAACAGGGAATGTTGTGCTGGGTGCCCACCTCGTCATTTCCGTTCTCCACACCTTTGTCAGATATGTGCAGGTTATGAAACATGTTTGTGAGATCACAAAAAGCCCAAATGTCCTCCTGACCTGAGAGAAGACTTCAGACAGTCTGTTAGCATGAGCTAGCTGCTAACAGACTGTGAGTGTTTGTGTGGGTGGTTTAGCTAACGCTAGCTTAGCAAAACAACATGATGAGTAGCGATGTTTCCAGCAGGACAAAGAAAACGAACCTGTTCCTCTCCACAGCTTCATTTCCGGGGTTCAAACCTCCACCAGCTGTTCTCGATGGCAGCACTGCACCTCTGCACTCAGACTCCGTCACAAGCACCAGCGCCCTGCTGCTAACTCACAGCTAGCATGCTAAGCTAGCTCGGATATCTCTGTATCCACCGGGAGATGAGTAAGAGGTGAGACCTTCAGAATAAGAGGTGAAATCTTCAGAATAAAAGGTGAAACCTTCATAATAAAGGTGAATTCAGAGCGGTTTAGCCGGACACACTGAGGCTCTGATGGATCACAAACTAAGATTAGAACTCGACGCCATTTTGCTCTAAAGACTATGGTGGAACTAGAAAAAATCACTTCCGGGTCATCTCACCCTTCAAAATAAAACCTCCAGACTTGTACACGTTCATATGAATGAAATATTAATACAGCGTTATGGGCTGTTTCCTTTTCATGCCACTTTGAACCAAAGAAAGCTTTATTTCAAAAATGTAAATAAAAAAATAAAAATACAATGAGAGCAAAAGGAAACAACACAATAACTGAGAAGATGAATCTTATTTCATCTGTTTTCCACTGCTTATTAATAATAATAATAATAATCATGATCATAATGAAAGGCTTCATATTCATACTTCTTATTTTAAACACATTCTTCACAATTTGCTACATGTGTAAAAATTCACCACAGAAAATGATGTAAATAAAAGTTTATTTTCCACATAATTCTGATTCTGTTTGAGTCACTTTACAAATGAAAACACATGAAAACTTGTTAACGTGATGTTTAGTAACTTACACGCTGAAACAATCAATAAGCCGATATAAGATATCGTTATTATATCATTAAAGAATTCCACATTAGCCCACATTCTCCACCAAAACCACAGTCTTCTCTTCCAGCAAGCTGCAGATGGAGGCTGCCCTACATTACAAGCAGGGGCGGACCGGCTGAACGGACGGTCCCTCCCAGCCAGCGTTCATATTTTCATTTTAAACGGTTCTCTGGCTCTGGCCCGGCAGTCAGACTGGGTCAGGTTGTTGCCTCAGGTCTACTGATGCCAACCTCCTCCAAACCATCAGGACTAAGCTCTGGACTTGGGGCGACAGAGCCTTTGCTGCAGCGGCACCCTCCCTCTGGAATGCTTTTCCAGCCACATCGTCAACGCCAACACTCCTCCGTCCTTCAAGACAGCCCTCAAAACTCACCTTTTCACTCCTGATTATTCTCTTTTTGTTTTGTTTTGTGCTGTTGCTCTTGTCAAAGCGTCCTTGAGCACCTGTAAAAGTGCAATACAAACTTTAAGTTACACAGAAAACCCAAGAATGTCGAAATGAATAAAAGGTGAAGGTGATTAAAAATAAAAAAACAGTTGCAGCAAATGAACTGACATCTTCCTGAGTGGAAAAACCTTACAAGGTTAGCGAGAGCCCTGATGAGGCAGGACCAGGACCCAGTAGCAGAGAAATGACAGGTGCAGGCATGTTTGGCAATAATGTGCATGAGGTCAAAGAGGGGTTTGCATTTAAACAGTATGTATCAACATTCATTGCTTCAGACACCTTTGAACAAGAATCACAATCAGACTTTCTTTTGGTTTGTTTTAAAGAAAACACGTTTTTAATAAAGTTCATACAGAAAACTTTTTCTTCAGAGTCTCAGTTCAGAACAAGTTTCTCCTGAAAGTCAACAGCAGTCGGCAGCATCACAAGAGCTGAACGGAAAGAATCATCATAAACTTACACCGTTGTTTCAAAACATTCATCAAGAAGAAAAACTCAGATAATCTAAAAGTTACAAATCATCATCAGTTGCATCATACAAAAACAAAGAATTACAAACAGATACATCAGAAAAAAAGATATTTTTATAAAACTTTAAAGTCTCACAGGAAAATGTTTGACTTCATCTTTAGGAAAGTTTGTAATTCATCTCAACATTTGTGGGTTAGAGAGGAACATTTAAGGTCAAATACTGGATTGGCCCAAATATAAGACCGTTTTTTGTTCCTGGAAATCCTTCTGATAAAGAGGCTCTGCCTCTCTGTTCTCCTCAGTTTGACTCTAATGGAGCTTTAAGAACTAAAGACCAACACATTTATGGTCTTTGACCTGATAACGCCAAACAAATCTTTTGTGACAAACACTGCAGCTGAATGGTTTTTCTCCTGTGTGAGTTCTCATGTGTATCTTCAATTGTCCTTTCTGTCCAATGGATTTCTTACAGACTGAACAGCTGTAAGGTTTCTCTCCTGTATGAGTTCTCATGTGTAACTTTAAATATGCCTTCTGAACAAAGGATTTCTTACAAACTGGACAGCTGTAAGGTTTCTCTCCTGTATGAGTTCTCATGTGTAACTTTAAATCTCCCTTCTGTCCAAAGGATTTCTTACAGACTGGACAGCTGTAAGGTTTCTCTCCTGTATGAGTGCTCATGTGTATCTTCAATTGTCCCTTCTGTCCAAAGGATTTCTTACAGACTGAACAGCTGAATGGTTTCTCTGCTGTATGAGTTATCATGTGCATCTTCAACCTTCCCTTCAGTCCAAAGGATTTCTTACAGAATGAACAGCTGTAAGGTTTCTCTCCTGTATGAGTTATCATGTGTATCTTTAAATGTCCCTTCTTTCCAAAGGATTTCTCACAGACTGAACAGTTGAAAGGTTTTTCTCCTGTATGAGTTCTCATGTGTTTCTTTAAATCTCCCTTTCGTCCAAAAGATTTCTTACAGACTGAACAGCAGTGAGGTTTCTCTCCTGTGTGAGTTATCATGTGCTGCTTCAGATGTGTCTTGGTGCCAAATCTTTTCCCACACTCAGAGCACTTAAATTGTTTCTCTCTACATTTTGAATCACTGAGAGGAACTCCATCATCTTCCAGAGACTTTGAACCTGACTGAGGTTCTCTTGTCTCCTTCCAGTCAGCACTGTCATCAGTCTCAGTTTCAGGTTCAGAAGAGTCTGCAGTGTTGTCTTCAGTCTCTGGTGTTAAATGTGTATCTGGATGTGAGTTCCTGTCTGGTTCTGGTTCTGGTCCTCCGCAGTCCTCTCCATCAGCTTCTGTCTCCATCTGTGAGGACTGAGGTTTCTCTTCATCATCTTCACTCTTCACAGGGACAGGAGTGAATGTGAACTTGGTGATATCAGCCTCCTCCAGCCCTTGAAGCTGCTCTCCCTCCTGACTGCTCCACAGTTCCTCCTGTTCCTCTTTAATGTGTGGCGGCTCTGGGTCCTCCTGGTCCAGACTGGAGCTGCACTCCTGCTGCTCAGGGGGAACCTCTTCTTTAACCACTGACAGCTGCTGGACGTCTGCAGGAAACAGGAAACACACACAGAGGAAAACTAAGATTCCATGCTGACGAGGAGTGAACAGTGTGTTTCCATCTGTTTGAAACAGAGACAGGTCGACACACGAGCTGCACTGAGAATGTTCTGTCTGCATACTGTGATGGCTTTTGTGTGAAACTATCAACTATTGTTTTTGTTTCCTTTATGGGAGCCAGCCAGGAGGTTCCATGACCAAAGTTATAGAGTCACACTCCAAATGTCAGCCCAAATACACAAAGGAGGTATGACTTAATGTAAAACCAATTGTTCACACTACCTTAACAAAAACAAGTCATTTGTAGGAAAAAGACCAAACACACACAACAGGAAATACACTAAAATGAAAACAGACGATGAGAAACATCCACAAACGAAAGCAAACTTAATCCAACACCAGACAAAAAGTTCTCTTTGGAAAACAAAAACAAAATAAATGTTAATGTGAAATGTTTCCGTCTGAAACAGGAAACAGTTCAACGTTCAAAATAAACTCCATTTCCTTCAAAAACAAGCTTCATAGCAGCATTCAGTCAAACAGAGAGGGAGCTGTCAATCTAGACACACACACACTGCTCACTCAGTCAGCTGATCCGTCCTTTAGTCTGTTGTTGCTGGATGTTATTGTCTGGTTGGCTTGATTATCTTTAGTGGACCAAAGGACTGATCCCACCTCAACATCACGTTTCTGCCACAGTAGCAGAGCTGGACAAGATCCACTCACTCAGTCACTGCAAGGCTGCAGACACACCACTACACACCAGACACACCAAGTTGTAGACTGTCCCACCAGAAACAACAGGACAATTGATCTCTTGTATGCTAATGTGAGTGATGCATACATAACGACTCCCCTTCCCCCAATGGGGAAGTGTGGTAACAACCTGGTTCACCTAGAGCCACTGTATTACCCCCCCTGGTCCAAAAACAGCCGGAAACAACTGGCACCATCAGGAGGTGGTCCCCGGAGATGGAAAGTGCCCTGAGAGACAGTTACAGCACCAAAGTCTAGGATGTGCTGATCAACCCGCACGGTGAGGACATAGAGGGGATGACACATTGTCTGACGGAGTACCTGAACTTCTGCGCAGACATGGTCTCCGCTGTCAAGACTGGCCGCTGTTACCCGAATAACAAGCATTTGGTAACGCGGGATGTTAAGGTGTTCCTCAACAAGAAGAAGACTGTCTTCGGGAGCAGGGACAGGGAGGCCATGAAGGCAGCACAGCAGGAGGTGAAACACTGTGTGAGGGAAGCTAAGGACAGCTACAGGAGAAAGGTGGAGCAGAAGCTGAGGGAGAACAACATGAGGAAGGTCTGGGAGGGTGTGAGTACCATCACAGGTCACAACACAAAGACCAGAGATACAGGGGGGACAATGAAGAGGGCGAACAAGCTGAATGACTTCTTCAACAGGTTTAACCAGCCCATGTCCCCGCACCCCCACCCCCGCCGCAGCCATCTCTCCTTCTTCCCTCAACACCCCCCCCCCCCCCCCCCCCCCCCATGACACCACAAAAACAACCCCCTCCTTCTCCACCTCAACACAGTCCCCGCCTCATCACAGACCAGGTCGGCTGAGGAAGCTCCGGCCCAGGAAAGCAGCAGGCTCGGATAAAGTGTGTCCGAGACTACTGAAGACCTGTGCTGCAGAACTGGGGTAACCACTAAAACGGATCTTAAACCTTAACCTGCAGCTAGAGAGAGTGCCTACCCTTTGGAAGTCATCGTGCATCGTTCCAGTTCCAAAGAAGAACAGGCCCAGCGAGCTGAATGACTTCCGACTGGTGGCACTCACTTCACACCTGATAAAGACGTTGGAGCTGCTCTTCCTCAGCCTCCTCAGAACCCAGGTACAACACACCCAGGACTGCCTGCAGTTTGTGTACCAGCCAGCTGTTGGTGTGGAGGATGCCATCCTCTACATGCTGCACCGGGCTACTCCCATCTGTAAAAGGAAGGTGGAGGCTGTGGACTCATACAAACACCTCAGGCTGTGGCTGGACAATAAACTGGACACACACCATCCACCTGTACAGGAAGACACAAAGCAGGTTGTACTTCCTGAGGAGATGCGGTCCTTCAACATCTGCAGGAAACTGCTGGGGATGTTTTACTAGTCTGTTGTCACCTGTGTCCTCTTCTACACTGGGGTGTGCTGGGGGCATCATATCCAAGAAGGACACCTCCAGACTGGATAAACTGATCAGGCAGGCCGGCTCTGTGGTCAGGATGAAACTGGACTTACTGGTGCTGGTGGCAGAGAGGAGGACACTGGACAAACTGCTGGACATCATGGACAATGCCAGCCACCCCCTGAGCAGCATCATCAGCAGCCAGAGGAGCCTGTTCAGTGGAAGGCTGCTCCTGCCCAAGTGCAGGACCAACAGGCTCAAGATCTCCTTTGTCCCTCAGGCCATCATCCTCTACATCTCCTCACTCAGGGGGAGCAGGAAATAAAGACGACAGAAGGGAAGGAGTGGGAGCCGCTCACTGTGCAATTATTAATCCACTCTTACACAGCTGGAAACTTATCTTCTTTTCTTTGTGCAATAACTTTATCCACCACTTCAGTTTCATTTCATCTGCTCATTTCTGTCGTATACAGTCATACATATTTGATCTGATACATTTCCTCTACATTTAACTTCTGATTTAACTTTTACCTGTATTCTTACATCTACCTCATATATATTTGACTAAGAGTTTATTGTTTACTGGGTTTCTTTTATACGTTCTGTATTTATTCAGCTAAGAGTTTATTGGTTATCCTATACTGTTTTGTTATAGCTCCCTTGTGTTTTTCTAAGCTGCTGGAAACTTAATTTCCTTGAGGGAGTTCATCCCAAAAGATCAATAAAGAGAAGTCTAAGTCTCAAACCCCGCCCGGAGGTCCTGATGGGCTCTACCCCTTTTGCAGACCCTGAAATCCCTCTGCTATGGAAGGATCCCAGATGGTTGAGTGGAGGCGGAGTCAAGGAGAAACGAAGGTCTTCCAGCGATAGTCAGGTTACTGAAAGGTTACAGTAGCTGATAAAACTGACAGACTCTTGGGGCTCACATCTGCACCAATAACACCTGATCTTAGCACTGTGACAGGAGCCCACAGACAAATAACAACAATCGCTCAACATCTACAAAACGATGTCAAAGTCTACTTTAAAGTGATATGTAGATAGCTATAGACATTTTTAATGGACTCTAAATAATGTACATAAAGTTCACCAGCATACAGCACTGATAGAAATCATACGGGCTCACATTCAGCAGATGAGATTACGACAGAAACAAAAGCTACTTGCAGCTTGTTTACCATCAGCAATATTCACATACAACATGTAAATGCAACATGACAGAAAGCAGAAACAAAGTTGTGATGAAAATATGACTTCATGAAGCACAAGAGGAGGCAGAAAGGAGAGCTCTGCTGGAGCTGGGAGCTGACCACACGTTATGGAAACACTAACACTTCCTGACTGATGTCTCTGAACTAGGACCTGGCTGTCACGTGACTAAAACAACCAATGAGTAAACAAAGAAATGAGTAGACTTGAAAATAATGAACTCCTCTAAAATGACCACCAGAGGGAGACATACTACACAAGATAAGACCATTCTTACTGAACAGGACAAGAGGTCAGGAAATGGTCCGGACACTCACACTGATTCTAATGAGGGCTGCAGTCTGGAAACATGGACAGTTAGAAAGCAGCAGGAAACACTGGAAGCAAAGCAGAGCAGGTGTAGAGTTGGGACTGAACCAATCCAATACTGGTATCAGGTTCTGATGCTGTTGTCTTTCACTGATAAAAGATCGGATCGACATCACCAACACACGTACCGAACCAAATCAGTGATGGTAGAGAAGGAAAAGAAACTTGTTAAAGTGACATTCTGGTGTAAAATCACCCCAGGGTCTTTTTAGGCAAATGGGGTCATCAAAGGAGCCTTCCAGACATTTGTTTGTGTATGAACTGTTAACGTAGATTGCCAGGATAGACGCTAACAGCCTGCCGCGGCTAACACTGATGAGCTTGGGGCGGCGAGTTGAACGCATTGAAATGTCTTTTTTAACCACTAACACTGATCCAAATAACACCAAACCTCTGCAGGAGCTTGATAAGAGTCCCTTCACTTTAAAAGAAGCACCAACAACGTAGTTAGTGAACACGTAGTGTATTAAAAGAGTGGTTTAAAGAGTTACCAACTGGCCCGGTACCAGCTGCTCCATTCAAGTCAATCAGGCCTTAATAAAAAAAAAGTTTGGTTCCTGTTGGTTGTCAGTAAGGTCATGGGTCGCACATAAATCGACAGGGACGCTCGGAAACCGGAATCGGACAAAATCTTTCATAGGCCTTACCAAAGTCAATCCAAAAGGAAGGAGCCCATTGATGATTTACTCCAGCAAAACATGTCAACGCTGTGGTTTGTGGCAGTTTGGTGAAATCTAAGTTAATAACAGGTGGTAAAAGGTTTAGAAAAGTCCCACACAGCTTTCCCTGCAGCACCAAAACATTACGCAGATCTCAGGGGTCTGGGGGCGTGTTTGGCTGGAGACGAAGTGAAGAGAGACACAACGGTTGGTGTTTGTATCTTTCCCGGCTGCAAAGCAAAAATCAAAGCTTCCAACCCAGAGACTTTCCGTAGGCTGCCATTGCGGTACGATGACTGTGCTCCGGTAAACCAGCGGCTTATTGTTTTGAACCTGGACATTGAGACTCCGATGGAGACGCTGAGGCAGAGGGATGACCGTGTCTGCAGCAAACCACAACGTTTACATGTTTGGCTGGAGTAAATCATCAATGGGCTCCTTCCTTTTGGATTGACTTTGGTAAGAGACTTGAATGGAGCAGCTGGTGCCGGGCCAGGTGGTAACTCTTTAAACCACTCTTTTAATACACTCCTTGTTCACTAACTACGTTGTTGGTGCTTCTGTTTACGTGAAAGGACTCTTATCAAGCTCCTGCAGAGGTTTGGTGTTATTTGGAACAGTGTTAGTGGTTAAAAAAGACACTTTATTGCGTTCAACTCACCAACCCCGAGTTAATCCATATTAGCCGCGGCAGGCTGTCAGCGTCTCTCCTGAAAACCTACATTAACAGTTCATACAAGAAACAAATTGTGTCGATGGCTCATTTGATGACTCCTAAAATGTACCGACTTCACAGATTCTGAATTATCAGCAGGGTGTTCAGAGTGAACAGAGAGAAGAAGCAGAGAAAGGAACAAACCTGCTCTGTGAAGCCGAAGCTGAGGGTTGAAAACAGCGTCCAGTAGTTTCTGTTGTCGCTCCTTCTCCTCTTTTAAACGACAAAGTTCCTCCTCGTACTCTGCTATCGTTCTTTCAAAGAGCCCAAATATCTCTTCAGCAGCCAAAGTGAGGCGCTGCGTCACCAACGCTCTCTTCAGTGAGGACTGAGGTTCCTCTTCATCATCTTCAGTCTTCACAGGGACAGAAGTGGATGGGAACTTGGTGATATCATGATCTTGAAGCTGCTCTCCCTCCTGGCGGCTCCAGAAGTTCTGCTGTTCCTCTTTAATGTGTTGAACCTCCTGCTCCAGACTGGAGCTGCACCCCTGCTGCTCAGGAGGAACCTCTCCTTTAACCACCAACAGCTGCTGGACGTCTGCAGGAAACAGGAAACACACACACATGAGTGACCACTCCGACTCGACTCACATCAATAATAAGGAGAAAAAGAACCATGAATGATGAGCCCGCTGTAAAAAGTGCAGAATGCTCCTTTAACACATAATAAGGGACATGTTTGATAAGCACATGGACTGGTGTGAAATCTACTCATGACACATCTCTGGGCTTGATCACTGACGGTGTCCTCTTTGCTGACACCAGCAGAATTCAAAATGACGTCATCAAACGTCAACACATCAGGTTCTCCTAGACACGTCACATCCGGACTGGATTCTACTGAAGAGGCGACATTTTCTATCAAACTCACTTTTACATTTGTGAAAGTTGGATTCTGAAAATGCAAAGAAGCTAGATTTCACTTTTCACTTTTTTCAGAAGTAGACAAGATAAGACCAGGTCCAGAACCAGAGTCACTGTTCCTGGACCTGTCAAATCTGGACCGGATCACAGTAGAGAGGCTGAAGTTTCTAAAGAATAGAGAGAAGAAGCAGAGAAGGGAGCAAACCTGCTGTGTGGAGCCGCAGCTGAGGGTCGGAAACAGCGTCCAGTAGCTTCTGTTGTCGCTCCTTCTCCTCTTTTGAACGACAAAGTTCCTCCTCGTACTCTGCTATCGTTCTTTCAAAGAGCCCAAATATCTCTTCAGCAGCCAAAGTGAGGCGCTGCTGCACCAACCACCTCACCCGCTGCACTGCACTCATTCTGCTAACTCACAGCTAGCATGCTAAGCTAACTCGGATATCTCTGGATCTACCGGGAGATGAGTCAGAGGTGAAACCTTCAGAATAAAAGGTGAAGAGCACAAAGTTCATTCAGACAGGATTATCCGGACACACAGAGGCGGTGATGATCAGTGCTGCTGGATCTCACACACACTTTCTAAACACAACAACGGACTCTGCTCACACACGTCTGTGCTGGACGCCATCTTGATCGCAGTGTGTCGTTCTGTAAAGAAAACCACTTCCGGGGCGGCGGCTTCTTCTTCTTTGCGTTATTTGGCGGATTGTAACACCAGCTGTAAGGAGCATACCGCCACCTACTGTACTGGAGTATGTAGGACAGGATCTAGTAGCCTATAGTTTTATATTAAATGATCTTATAGAATAATAATAATAATAATGACACAAAACAAAACAAAGCAGAAAAAACTGATATATACAAACTCAGAAAGGCTCTGAAAGACCTGGCTGAGGAGGCTGAGCAGGGAAGCTTCTGGCTTTGGCTAAGAAGGAAGGACCAGGCATGGGGAAAGCAGGGGTCCTAGGGTTAGCTGCAGGGAGACATCCCTGCTGTTGCTCCACCACCGTGAGATGTCCCAGGATTAATGGAGCGAAACATCAATAAAGGGTGGCTACCTGCAGCTACCCGCACTGCCGGAGGTGCAACAAGCAGAAATTTTTAGCAGGCAGTCACTTGCCTGTACTACCATCTACAATGTCATGTTTAGGCATTAGAGCCAATGAGATGATAGCACATCTCCTCTTGCTACAAGAATCTCATCTTTTCTGTTTGAGCCTCAGAATTGAGGCAGCTTCACGCACTACTTTGTGTTGACAACTTGACTTCAGAATCAGACATATGGGACTCTGGCATTTTCTTTTCTTTTCTGGAATCATAATAAATTCTTCCCTAACAACCCTCTGCCCGGGCACTTACGTCCCTCTGAATTTACACAGAGAAAACCGAAAATGTTGAATTGAAAAAACGATGGTGGTGATAAAAATGAATTAACAGTTGGAGCAAATGAACTGACATCTTCCTGAGTGGAAAGACCTTACAAGGTTAGCGAGAGCACTGATGAGGCAGGGCCAGGACCCAGTAGCAGAGAAATGACAGGTGCAGGCATGTTTGGCAATAATGTGCATGAGGTCAAAGAGGGGTTTGCATTTAAACAGTATGTATCAACATTTACTGCTTCAGACACCTTTGAAAAAGAATCACAATCAGACTTTCTTTTGGTTTGTTTTAAAGAAAACACGTATTTAATAAAGTTTATGCAGAAAACTTTTTCTTCAGAGTCTCAGTTCAGAACAAGTTTCTCCTGAAAGTCAACAGCAGTCGGCAGCATCACAAGAGCTGAACGGAGAGAATCATCATAAACTTACACCGTTGTTTCAAAACATTCATCAAGAAGAAAAACTCAGATAATCTTAAAGTTACAAATCATCATCAGTTGCGTCATACAACAACAAAGAATTACAAACAGATACATCAGAAAAAATATATTTTCATAAAACTTTAAAGTCTCACAGGAAAATGTTTGACTTTATCTTCAGGAAAGCTTGTATTTCATCTCAACATATGTGGGTTAGAGAGGGACATTTAAGGTCAAATACTGGATTGGCACAATTATAAGACGTTTTTTTTGTTCCTGGAAATCCTTCTGAAAAAGAGGCTCAGCCTCTCTGTTCTCCTCAGTTTGACTCTAATGGAGCTTTGAGGACTAAAGACCAACACATTTATGGTCTTTGACCTGACAACGGAAGGCAAATTGTTTGTGACAAACACTGCAGCTGTAAGGTTTCTCTCCTGTGTGAGTTCTCATGTGTGTCTTTAAAACTCCCTTCTGTGAAAAGGATTTCTTACAAACTGAACAGCTGAAGGGTTTCTCTCCTGTGTGAGTTCTCATGTGATTCTTTAAAACTCCCTTTTGTGAAAAGGATTTCTTACAAACTGAACAACTGAAAGGTTTCTCTCCTGTATGAGTACTCATGTGTATCTTTAAATCTCCCTTCTGTCCAAAGGATTTCTTACAGACTGTACAACTGTAAGGTTTCTCTCCTGTATGAGTTCTCATGTGTTTCTTTAAATCTCCCTTCTGTCCAAAGGATTTCTTGCAGACTGTACAACTGTATGGTTTCTCTCCTGTATGAGTTCTCATGTGTACCTTTAAAGCTTCCTTCCGTCCAAAGGATTTCTTACAGACTGTACAACTGTATGGTTGCTCTCCTGTGTGAGTTCCCATGTGACTCTTTAAAACTACCTCCTGTCCAAAGGATTTCTTACAGACTGTACAACTGTATGGTTTCTCTCCTGTATGAATTATCATGTGTTTCTTTAAATCTCCCTTCTGTCCAAAGGATTTCTTGCAGACTGTACAACTGTAAGGTTTCTCTCCTGTATGAGTTATCATGTGTGTCTTCAAATTTCCCTGGTATCCAAAAGATTTCTTACAGACTGAACAGCTGAAGGGTTTCTCTCCTGTATGAGTTCTCATGTGTATCTTTAAAGCTATCTTACGTCCTAAAGATTTCTCACAGACTGAACAGTTGAAAGGTTTCTCTCCTGTATGAGTTATCATGTGCTGCCTCAGATGTGTCTTGGTGCCAAATCTTTTCCCAAACTCAGAGCACTTAAATAGTTTCTCTCTACATGTTGAATCACTGACAGGAACTACATCATCTTCCAGAGACTTTGAACCTGACTGAGGTTCTCTTGTCTCCTTCCAGTCAGCACTGTCATCAGTTCCAGGTTCAGAAGAGTCTCCAGTCTTGTCTCCAGTCTCTGGTGTTAAATCTGTGTCACTAACAAAGGTAAGGGACACTTTCTCTCTTCTGTGGAGTCTCTTGTGTTTCACAAGAGCTGCTCTATGTTTAAAACACTTCTTACAAACTGGACAGCTGAAAGGCTTCAGGCCAGTGTGACATCCCTCATCGCTCACAAAGACTTTGTTTGGTTTCAGAGCCGACTGAGATTCACTGGGAACTCTCCAATAATCACTGTCATCAGTCTCAGAAGAGTCTCCAGTCTTGTCTTCAGTTTCGGGTGTTAAATGTGTGTCTGGATTAGAGTTCTTTTCTAGTTCTGGTCCTGGTCCTCCACAGTCCTCTCCATCATCTTCTGTCTCCATCTGTGAGGACTGAGGTTTCTCTTCATCATCTTCACTCTTCACAGGGACAGGAGTGAATGTGAACTTGGTGATATCAGCCTCCTCCAGCCCTTGAAGCTGCTCTCCCTCCTCACTCCTCCAAAGTTCCTCCTGTTCCTCTTTAATGTGTGAGGGCTCCGGGTCCTCCTGGTCCAGACTGGAGCTGCACTCCTGCTGCTCAGGGGGAACCTCTTCTTCAACCACCGACAGCTGCTGGACGTCTGCAGGGAACAGGAAACACACACAGAGGAAAACTAAGATTCCGTGCTGACAAGGAGTGAACAGTGTGTGTTCATCTGTTTGAAACAGAGACAGGTCGACACATGAGCTGCACGGAGAATGGTCTGTCTGCATACTGTGATGGCTTTTGTTTGAAACCATCAACTATTGCTTTTGTTTCCTTTATGGGAGCCAGCCAGGAGCTTCCACGACCAAAGTTATAGAGTCACACTCCAAATGTCAGCCCAAATACACAAAGGAGGTATGACTTAAATGTCAAACCAATTGTTTATACTACCTGAACAAAAACAAGTCATTGGTAGGAAAAAGGACAACCAGGGGCTGCAAGGCAGAGGGGAAGCTAAAGGCGCAGCGAGCGGAGAATCGGAGGCGCTACAAGCCATCGATTCCCTCTGTTGTTCATCTTTACAGAGACATGGCTAAACCACCTCGTACCGGATTCTAACAAGGACCTGCCGGGATTCACTGCCGTGAGACAAGGACACAGAAGAAAGCGGAAAAAGCAAAGGTAGAGGACTCATCATGTATGTGAACAACCGCTGGTGTGACCCAGGACATATCTCCGTAAAGAGTCTCATGTTGCCGGGACCTCGAGTTGCTAGCTGATAGCTCACGGTCATATATCTATCTTTTTAGCGCATTTCTTTATTCATTATCTGTACCTCTCGCTGTTAACACACACTGACCACACATCAAGATGTGTATCCAGCGGTTTGGATATCTCTTAGTTAGCTTTTTCGTGCTTTGGTCTTTCCTGGTGACTGGAAGCCGTGCCTGCTCTACAGCCGGCATTGTTTAAAGTCACCACCAGCTGATCGCCCTGGGGCCCCAAACCCTCTTCGTTGGGGAGAGACCCACAGGACCGAAGGAGCTAAGGAGGAGACGGCAAGGCTGCAGAGAAGGAGTTAAACGAAGGAGGAAGTTTAAACCCTGCATCCCGGCAGTTCTTACTGGAAACGTAAGGTCCCTGGCAAATGAGATGGATGAACTGGAAGCGCTCGCCAGGACACAGCGGGAACACAGAGAGTCCAGTATCATGTGTTTCACAGAAAAGCGGCTACACGACAGATACTGGACTCAAACGCCACCATCCCCGGCTTCCACGCGGTCCGAGCCAACAGAGACCCCACTGCGAGCAGCAAGAAGAAAGGAGGGCTCGCCGTGCTCGTTAACAACAACAGGTGGGGTCACCCCGGGCACATCTCTGTGAAAGACCGGCTGCCGACGTCATCAACGCTGCGACCGCGGCACTACAGACGAAACACCCCGGAGCATTCGTCATCATCACAGGTGACTTCAACCACGTCTCTCTCTCATCCACTATCCCAACGTTTCACCAGTTTGTCAAATGCACAACAAGGGACAATAAAACCATAGATCTGCTGTGTGCAAATGTCATAGAGGCATTCAGCTCCACGGCCCTCCCTCCCCTGGGAAGGTCAGACCACAACCTCGTCCTGCTCTCCTCATCATACACGCCTGTGGTTCAGCAGCAACCAGTGACAGTAAGAACTGTGAGGAAATGGTCTTGTGAGGCCATGGAGTCACTGCAGGGTGCCCTAGAAGCAACTGACTGGAATGCACTTTACAAACCACACAGCGAGGACATTGATGGCATCACTGATTGCGTCTGTGATTACATTGAGTTCTGCAGAGACACCATCCCCAGTAAAGAGGTCCGCTGTAACCCAAATAACATATCCTGGGTTACCAGCGACCTGAAGGCCCTACTCAACTAGAAAAAGAGGGCCTTCAGGTCAGGGGACTGTGCAGAACTCAAGCATGTTCAGAGAGAAGGAAAAACTACAGGAGAAAACTGGAATCCAAACTGGAGAACAACAACACCAGGGATGTATGGAGGGGGATGAGTGAGATCACCGGCTTCCAGAGGAAAGGAGGAGGAACAGCCGAGGGAAATGAACAATGTGCGAACGAGTTTGACCTGTTTTTCAACAGGTCCGACCTCAGCTCCCCCAGCAGCCCCCCTGCTGCTCCTCAAAGCAACCACCTCTGGTCACAACCCCCCCACAGCTCCACACCAGCCCCACAACCCCACACCAACCCCCGCAGCAGACACCAGGTTCCTCCACCTCCTGCACCCCTCCCCCGTCCCCAACCTCCCTGCTGGCCCCCACCAAAGACCGTCTCACACCCCCCTCCCCCAGGACCCATGCACTTCCCCCATGCGGCCTACAAACTTCTGCAGCAGTCACCACTCTGCACTACCTCCCACCCCCCAGTCTGGACTTTACATCACAGCCAGCCAGGTGAGGAGAGAGCTGGAGAGGCTCAGTCAGAGGAAAGCTGCTGGACCGGACCGCATCAGCTCTCGCGTGCTGAAGGCCTGTGCCGGCCAGCTCTGCGGAGTTTTCCAGTACCTCTTTAACCTGAGCCTCCACCTTCAAAGGAAAGGAAAACATCCTGCCTCTTTCCAGTGCCCAAAAAAGGACACCCTGTGGCACTGGATGACAACAGGCCGATTGCACTGACCTCTCACATTATGATGGTCATGGACAGGCTGGTTCTTGCACACCTCAGACCCCTAGTGTGCCCATCACAGTTCTCCAGCGCCTTTAACACCATCCAGCCCAAGCTGCTGAAGACCAAACTGGAGAACATGCAGGTGGATTCTCCACTCGTCACATGGGTCAATGACTATCTGACGGGCATGCCGCAGTATGTGAGATTACAAATCTGTGTGTCTGCCCGTCTGATCAGCAACATCGGCGCCCCCCAGGGAACTGTGCTGTCGCCCTTCCTCTTCACCACCTACACTGCAGATTTTAAGTACCGCACTGAGTCGTGTCATCTGCTGAAATTCTCTGATGACTCGGCCATTGTGGGGCGGGTAGAGGGTGGGAGGGAGGATGAGTACAGGGACCTGTACAGGGAATTGTTAAAATACATTTCTTTCAGAGACACTTTAGTTCAATGCAAAAGGAGCCGTTGGGCTCGGGTTCTTGCAGTTCTTGTCGGGTTCTAGCCCTTCTGGGTTTGAACCCTAATTACACAGATAACCAAACAGAAATAATGGAAACTGCTTCATAAAGCAGCAAACAGAATTCAGTGAGTTTGCATTTTTGAAATGAACTCAGTGTTTTTACTCAGCATCATTCAGGCTCTGCTGTCTGGAGGCTGCACGTCTGCTCATCAATCACACTTATTGATCACAGACACTGATTGGAGATGGATTTGCATTTACAAATGCTTAGAAATGTTTTACTTTATCTGCTGAACGTGAACAGAGTTCCTGGAGGTTTAATAGAGCTGACCGCGACCCCTGCAGTGAGTAACGTCACAGAAGACCGACTCCTAAAATGTACCGACTTCACAGATTCTGAATTATCAGCAGGGTCGTCAGAGTGAACAGAGAGAAGAAGCAGAGAAGGGAGCAAACCTGCTGTGTGGAGCCGCAGCTGAGGGTCGGAAACAGCGTCCAGTAGCTTCTGTTGTCGCTCCTTCTCCTCTTTTGAACGACAAAGTTCCTCCTCGTACTCTGCTATCGTTCTTTCAAAGAGCCCAAATATCTCTTCAGCAGCCAAAGTGAGGCGCTGCGTCACCAACGCTCTAACCATTTGGAGTTTACTCATTGTGCTAACTCACAGCTAGCACGCTAAGCTAACTCGGATATCTCTGGATCTACCGGGAGATGAGTCAGAGGTGAAACCTTCAGAATTAAAGGTGAAAGCTTCAGAATAAAAGGTGAAAGCTTCAGAATAAAAGGTGAATTCGGAGCGGTTTATCCGGACACACTGAGGCTCTGATGCATCACAAACACACACTCCCGAACAAAGACAAGCACACCGACGCCATTTTGTTCTAAAGATTCAGCCGCGTGTAGAATAAATCACTTCCGGGTCATCTTACCCGTCAAAATAAAACCTCCAGAATTCACCACGTTTATATGAAATGAAATATGAATGTAGCATTATGAGTTGTCTCCTTTATACATTATTCTGAAAGCTTTAGTTACTTTACAAATGAAATCATATGAAAAGTTGTTAAAATGTGATATTTAGTAATTTACGAGCTGAAACAATCAATAATCCGACTGACAGGAAATTAATGTGAACCTGTTTTGCTGATTGAAGTCAATTTTGATTGAAAACAAAACTAAATCAATACTTACGTATGTTAATGTGTTAGTAATACTGTTGGTGTTTGGACAAATCAAACACTGTTCCTGTCCTTAATCCTGCTTTTGAAATGCTCCGTGCTGATGAGGGATTCCAGTGTGCAATGATCCTGTAGTTTATTCCAAGATAGGGGAGCGAAATATTTAAAAGCACTTTCATCAAACACAGTTTTGGTTCGAGGAACATTGAACATAATCAGGCTGCTGGAGCGGGTGCTTCAGGTTCTGGTGTTTCCAGGAGCCAGCAGAGAACACAGACTGGATGGATGTTGATGTAAAATAGAAACACAAACCAATACATTTTTCTATAAACCAATGCTCCGTTCTACAGGTGTGTAATGAACGTGCAATGGTGAGTTCGGAACAAGGAAACAACATTTATTTCTTTACAAAAAACCCAACTTCACCCTGATTGTTTTACTTCGGCTCAATATGGTTTTTAAAAGACAGATTTCCCCTTTAAGGAAAAAACTCAGATATTTATAGGCTGAGACTTTCTCAATCACCTTATTATTGAGAGGAACAATCCGTAAGTTCTTTACATTTTTTCTTACAAACAACTGTTTTAAGTGTTGAGAAGCTGATACTTTAGCTTTATCAACATTAATACAAGTCTCAAGCATCACAGAATTCTCTGAACTACATTAAAGGCAGATTGAAGGTCCTTAATTAAACTTATTAAAGATGAGGCACAGCGGTAAAAAATGGTGTCATCTGCATAAAAATGAAATTTTGTATTTGTGACATTACTACAGAAATTATCAAAATACATATATATTCATTTGATTAGTCATGTAGTCAGAAAAAAGGTCAGCTTGGACACATTGTGTCCAATCGCTCAAGTAATTTTCAAACCATTTAACAGTTTTAGAGGCCGTCCCTAAGTTAACAAGCTCCTGTACTAGAACAGAGTCGTCCACTGTGTCAACATCTCGTCCTCTAACCTCATTTAATCCTTATTTAATCAGGCAGTCTCCTTGAGATCAGGATCTCTTTTTCAAGAGCGACCTGAGAACAAGAAACATTCAGAAGAACGCAACAAAAAAAACACAATCAAACAACAACAGGAGATTACAAAGAGATATGAGAATAATAAAAGAAAAACTCATGTTAATAAAACTTTAAAGTCTCTCAGGAAAATGTTTGACTTCATCTTTAGGAAAGTTTGTAATTCATCTCAACATTTGTGTGTTAGAGAGGGACATTTAAGGTCAAATACTGGATTGGCACAAATATAAGACTGTTTTTTGTTCCTGGAAATCCTTCTGATAAAGACCTCTGCCTCTCTGTTCTCCTCAGTTTGACTCTAATGGAGCTTTAAGGACTAAAGACCAACACATTTATGGTCTTTGACCCGATCACGCCAGGCAAATCTTTTGTGACAAACACTGCAGCTGAAAGGTTTCTCTCCTGTGTGAGTTCTCATGTGTTTCTTTAAATTTTCTTTCCGTCCAAAATATTTCTTACAGAGTGAACAACTGAAAGGTTTTTCTCCTGTATGAGTTTTAATGTGATGTTTTAAACTTTTACCATATGCAAATAATTTCTTACAGACTGAACAGTTGAAAGGTTTCTCTCCTGTATGAGTTCTCATGTGTATCTGTAAATGTCCCTTCTGTCCAAAAGATTTGTTACAGACTGAACAACTGAAAGGTTTATCTCCTGTATGAGTTCTCATGTGTATCTTTAAATATCCCTTTTGTCCAAAAGATTTCTTACAAATAGAACAGCTGTGAGGTTTCTCCCCTGTGTGAGTTCTCATGTGTATCTTTAAATCTTCTTTCCGTCCAAAATATTTCTTACAAACTGAACAGTTGAAAGGTTTCTCTCCTGTATGAGTTCTCATGTGTATCTGTAAATGTCCCTTCTGTCCATAAGATTTCTTACAAACTGAACAGCTGAAAGGTTTCTCTCCTGTATGAGTTCTCATGTGTTTCTTTAAATCTCCCTTTTCTCCAAAAGATTTCTTACAGACTGAACAACTGAAAGGTTTCTCTCCTGTGTGAGTTCTCATGTGTATCTCTAAATGTCCCTTACGTGCAAAAGATTCCTTACAGACTGAACAGCTGAAAGGTTTCTCTCCTGTTTGATTTATCTGGTGCCACCTCAGATTTGTCTTGATGCCAAATCTTTTCCCACACTCAGAGCACTTACATCGTTTCTTTCTACATCTTGAATCACTGACAGGAACTTCATCATCCCTCAGAGACTTTGAACCTGACTGAGGTTCTCTTGTCTCCTTCCAGTCAGCACTGTCATCGGTTTCAGGTTCTGAAGAGTCTGCATTGTTGTCTTCAGTCTCTGGTGTTAAATGTGTATCTGGATGAGAGTTCCTGTCTGGTTCTGGTTCTGGTCCTCTGCAGTCCTCTCCATCAGCTTCTGTCTCCATCTGTGAGGACTGAGGTTTCTCTTCATCATCTTCACTCTTCACAGGGACAGGAGTGAATGTGAACTTGATGATATCAGCCTCCTCCAGCCCTTGAAGCTGCTCTCCCTCCTGACTGCTCCACGGTTCAACCTGTTCCTCTTTAATGTGTGGGGGCTCTGGGTCCTCCTGGTCCAGACTGGAGCTGCACTCCTGCTGCTCAGGGGGAACCTCTTCTTTAAACACCGACAGCTGCTGTACGTCTGCAGGAAACAGGAAACACACACTGAGGAAAACTAAGATTCAATGCCGACCAGGAGTGAACAGGGTGTGTTCATCTGTTTGAAACAGAGACAGGTTGACACATGAGCTGCACTGAGAATGTTCTGTCTGCATACTGTGATGGCTTTTGTGTGAAACCATCACTATTGTTTTTGTTTCCTTTATGGGAGCCAGCCAGGAGCTTCCATGACAAAAGTTATAGAGTCACACTCCAAATGTCAGCCCAAATACACAAAGGAGGTATGACTTAAATGTCAAACCAATTGTTCAAACTACCTGAACAAAGACAAGTCATTTGTAGGAAAAAGGAGATCCAGGGGCTGCAAGGTCGAGGCGTAACTAAAGGCCCAGCGACCGGGGAAACGGAGGCGCTACAAGCCATCGATTCCCTCCGTAATCACAGAAAATGTGAACTCGCTACCGAAAAAGATCGACGAGCTGTCCAAGCTTGTCAACCAGCTGATCTACTGTGAGAGCAGCTTGTTCATCTTTACAGAGACATAGCTAATCCACCTTGTACCGGATGCTAACGAGGACCTGCCGGGATTCACTGCCGTGAGACAGGGACACAGAAGAGAGCGGAAAAAGCAAAGGTAGGGGACTCATCGTGTATGTGAACAACCGCTGGTGTAACCCAGGACATATCTCCGTAAAGAAAGTCTCATGTTGCCGGGACCTCGAGCTGCTAGCTGTTAGCTTGCGGTCATATTATCTAACGAGAGAGTTCAGTCACGTGATCACTGTCCATGTTTACATCCCTCCCAGAGGGGACGCAACCACTGCCTGTGACAAGATCCAATCAGTCACTGCAAGGCTGCAGACACACCAACCTGAGGCATTTATGATCTTCTCTGGGGACTTTAATCATGCAAATTTGGATTCTACTTTGGCTGTTTTTCACCAGGTTGTAGACTGTCCCACCAGAAACAGCAGGACAATTGATGATGAATACGGGATGAATACGGGATGAATACAGAGCGACCCCCCCCCCCCCCCCCCCCCACTGGGGAAGACTGATCACAACCTGGTTCACCTAGAGCCACTGTATACCCCCCCGGTCCAAAAACAGATGGTGACAACTCGCACCATCAGTAGGTGGTCCCCGGAGATGGAAAGTACCCTGAGAGACTGTTACAACACCACAGTCTGGAATGTGCTGATCAAGCCGCACGGTGAGGACGTAGAGGGGATGACACATTGTCTGACTGAGTACCTGAACTTCTGCGCAGACGTGGTCTCCCCTGTACAGACTGACCGCTGTTACCATCTTTAAGAGGGCGCCGTGCCAGTGGCAGCCTATCATAGCAGCTCCCGGTACTTCGTATTTTTTATTACGTTTTTAGCGCATTTCTTTATTTATTATCTGTACCCCGCGCTGTGGATACACACTGTCCACACATTAAGAGGTTTATCCAACGGTTTAGATATCTCTTAGTTAGCTTTTTCGTGCTTTGGTCTCTACTGGTGACTGGAAGCCGTTCCTGCTCTACAGCCGGCATTGTTGACAGACGTAACCACCTGATCGCCCTGGGGCCCCAAACCCTCTTCGTCGGGGAGAGACTCACAGTACCGAAGGAGCTAAGGAGGAGACGGCGAGGTTGCAGAGCAGGAGTTAAAGGGAGGAGGAAGTTTAAACCCTGCATCGTGGCAGTTCTTACTGGAAACGTAAGGTCCCCAAATAAGATGGACGAACTGGAAGCGCTCGCCAGAACGCAGCGGGAATACAGAGAGTCCATTATAATGTGTTTCACAGAAACGTGGCTACATGACCAGATACCGGACTCAAACGCCACCATCCCCGGCTTCCACGCGGTCCAAGCCGACAGAGACACCACCGCGAACGGCAAGAAGAAAGGAGGAGGGCACGCCTTGCTCGTTAACAACAGGTGGTGTCACCCCAGGCACATCTCCTTAAAAACCGGTTCTGCAGCCTAGACATTGAGCTCATCGCGTTCGGACTGCGTCCATATTATCTGCCACGGGAGTTTACCAGCGCCACCGCCATTATTGTTGGAAATGCAGACGCAGCGTGAGACGTCATCAACGCTGTGACCGCGGCACTACAGACGGAACACGCCGGAGCATTCGTCATCATCACAGGTGACTTCAACCACGTCTCTCTCTCATCCACTCTCCCAACGTTTCACCAGTTTGTCAAACGCACAACAAGGGACAATAAAACCATAGATCTGCTGTGTGCAAATGTCAAAGAGGCTTTCAGCTCCACGGCCCTCCCTCCCCTGGGAAGGTCAGACCACAACCTCGTCCTGCTCTCCCCATCATACATGCCTGTGGTTCAGCAGCAACCAGTAACAGTAAGAACTGTGAGGAAATGGTCTCCTGAGGCCATGGAGTTACTGCAGGGTGCCCTAGAAGCCACTGACTGGGATGCACTTTACATACAACACAGCGAGGACATTGATGGCATCACTGATTGTGTCTGTGATTACATTGGGTTCTGCAGAGACACCATCCCCAGTTTAGAGGTCCGCTGTAACCCAAATAACAAACCCTGGGTCACCAGCGACCTGAAGGCCCTACTCAACGAGAAAAAGAGGGCCTTCAGGTCAGGGGACTGTGCAGAACTCAAGCATGTTCAGAGAGAAGGAAAACTACAGGAGAAAACTGGAATCCAAACTGGAGAACAATGACACCAGGGATGTATGGAGGGGGATGAGTAAGATCACCGGCTTCCAGAGGAAAGGAGGAGGAACAGCTGAGAGAAATGAACAATGTGCGAACGAGTTTGACCTGTTTTTCAACAGGTTTCGACCTCAGCTCCACCAGCAGCCCCCCTACTGCTCCTCAAAGCAACATCCTCTGGTCACAACCCCCCCAAAGCCCCACACCAGCCCCACAACAACCCCTGCAGCAGACACCAGGTTCCTCAAGCCTCTTGCTCCCCCTCCCCCACCTCCCTGCTGGCCCCCTCCACAGACCTTCTCACACCCCCCTCCCCCAGGACCGTTGCACTTCCCCCACTGCTGCCTACAAACTTCTGCAGCAGTCACCACTCTGCACTACCTCCCACCCCCCAGTCTGGACTTAACATCACAGCCAGCCAGGTGAGAAGAGAGCTGGAGAGGCTCAGTCAGAGGAAAGCTGCTCGACCGGACCGCATCAGCCCTCGCGTGCTGAAGGCCTGTGCCGGCCAGCTCTGCAGAGTTCTCCAGCACCTCTTTAACCTGAGCCTCCACCTTCAAAGGAAAAGAAAACATCCTGCCTTGTTCCAGTGCCCAAAAAAGGACATCCTGTGGCACTGGACGACTACAGGCCGATTGCACTGATCTCTCACATTATGAAGGTCATGGAGAGGCTGGTTCTTCCACACCTCAGAGCCCTAGTGTGCCCATCACAGGGCCCCCTATAATTAGCAGATCAGCCCCATGTTTGGGTTGATGATGCACTCATCTACCTGCTGCAGGAAGCCTTCTCCTCCCTGGATAGACCCAACACTGCTGTCCGCATCATGTTCTTCGACTTCTCCAGCGCCTTTAACACCATCCAGCCCGAGCTGCTGAAGGCCAAACTGGAGAACATGCAGGTGGCTTCTCCTCTGGTCACATGGGTCAATGACTATCTGACGGGCAGGCCGCAGTATGTGAGATTACATAACACTGTGTGTCTGCCCGTCTGATCAGCAACATTGGCGCCCCCCAGGGAACTGTGCTGTCGCCCTTCCTCTTCACCACCTACACTGCAGATTTTAAGTACCGCACTGAGTCGTGTCATCTGCAGAAATTCTCTGATGACACGGCCATTGTGGGGCGTGTAGACGGTGGGAGGGAGTATGAGTACAGGGACCTGGTCAGCAATTTTGTCAAATGGTGTGAGGAGAACCACCTGCAGCTGAACGTGGCGAAGACGAAAGAGATGGTGGTGGACTTTAGGAGGAACAAGCCCCCGCCCTCTCCAGTCTGTATTGGTGGGACGGACATCAACATTGTGGACTCCTACAAGTACCTGGGTGTTGTTCTGGACAATAAACTGGAGTGGACTGCAAACAGCCAGGGAGTCTACAAGAAGGGCCTGAGCCGGCTGTTGTCGCGATCATCATCTTCTTTGCTGTGGTGTCCTGGGGTGCAGGCATCAAAGCAAAAGACGCAAACAGACTAAACACACTCATTAGGAAGGCAGGGTATGTTGTCAGCTCCAAGCTTGTCACCCTGGAGGAGGTGGAGGAGAACAGGATGCAAAACTGCTGGTGATCATGGACAATGTCTCTCATCCCCTCCACGAAACCCTGGACGAGCTTCAGAGCAGCTTCAGCAGCAGACTCATCCAACCTTGCTGCCTTAAAGAACGGCACAGGAAACCATTCCTACCTGCTGCCATCAGACTGTACAACGCTTCACAGCAACGCTCAGGGAATAATCTCACACTATTCGAAGTGACTTATCATTGAAATGCACCTTTCTCTCTCTTGCACCTTAAAATCCACATAGTATATTGTAATATAGTGTTTATCTGAGATACTGTACTTTTATTGTAGTTCATGTTTTGTATTTTATTTTTAGTACATCTGATTGTTTTGTACCACTGCTACGATGACCTAATTTCCCCTCTGGGATAAATAAAACTATCTATCTATCTATCTATCTATCTATCTATCTACCTATCTAGACACTGATTAGAGATGGATTTGAATTTATAAATGCTAACAATCGTTTTACTTTATCTGCTGAACGTGAACAGAGTTCCTTGAGGTTTAATAGAGCTGACCGCGACCCCTGCAGTGAGTAACGTCACAGAAGACCGACTCCTAAAATGCACCGACTTCACAGATTCTGAATTATCAGCAGGGTCGTCAGAGTGAACAGAGAGAAGAAGCAGAGAAGGGAACAAACCTGCTCTGTGGAGCCGCAGCTGAGGGTTGAAAACAGCGTCCAGTAGTTTCTGTTGTCGCTCCTTCTCCTCTTTTAAACGACAAAGTTCCTCCTCGTACTCTGCTATCGTTCTTTCAAAGAGCCCAAATATCTCTTCAGCAGCCAAAGTGAGGCGCTGCTTCACCAACGCTCTCTGCAGTGAGGACTGAGGTTCCTCTTCATCATCTTCACTCTTCACAGGGACAGAAGTGGATGGGAACTTGGTGATATCATGATCTTGAAGCTGCTCTCCCTCCTGGCTGCTCCAGAAGTCCTGCTGTTCCTCTTTAATGTGTTGAACCTTCTGCTTCAGACTGGAGCTGCACCCCTGCTGCTCAGGAGGAACCTCTCCTTTAACCACCAACAGCTGCTGGACGTCTGCAGGAAACAAGGAAACACAGAAACATGAGTGACCACTCCGACTCAACTCACATCAATAATAAGGAGAAAAAGAACCATGAATGATGTGCCCGCTGTAAAAAGTGCAGAATGCACCTTTAACACATAATAAGGGACATGTTTGATAAGCACATGGACTGGTGTGAAATCTACTCATGACACATCTCCGGGCTTGATCACTGACGGTGTCCTCTTTGCTGACACCAGCAGAATTCAAAATGACGTCATCAAACGTCACCACCTCAGGTTTTCCTACACACGTCACATCCGGACTGGATTCTACTGAAGAGGCGACATTTTCTATCAAACTCACTTTGACATTTGTGAAAGTTGGATTCTGAAAATGCAAAGAAGCTAGATTTCACTTTTCCCTTTTTTTCAGAAGTAGACAACATAAGACCAGGTCCAGAACCAGAGTCACTGTTCCTGGACCTGTCAGATCTGGACCGGATCACAGTAGAGAGGCTGAAGTTTCTAAAGAACAGAGAGAAAAAGCAGAGAAGGGAGCAAACCTGCTGTGTGGAGCCGCAGCTGAGGGTCGGAAACAGCGTCCAGTAGCTTCTGTTGTCGCTCCTTCTCCTCTTTTGAAAGACAAAGTTCCTCCTCGTACTCTGCTATCGTTCTTTCAAAGAGCCCAAATATCTCTTCAGCAGCCAAAGTGAGGCGCTGCTTCACCAACCACCTCACCCTTTGGACTTTACTCATTCTGCTAACTCACAGCTAGCATGCTAAGCTAACTCGGATATCTCTGGATCTACTGGGAGATGAGTCAGAGGCGAAACCTTCAGAATAAAAGGTGACACCTTCAGTATAAAAGGTGAAAGCTTCAGAATAAAAGGTGAATTCAGAGCGGTTTATCCGGACACACTGAGGCTCTGGTGGATCACAAACACACGCTCACGAACAAAGACACACACCGACGCCATTTTGTTCTAAAGATTCAGCCGCAGGAAAAAATCACTTCCGGGTCATGTCAACCTTCAAAATAAAACCTCCACGTTTATATGAAATGAAATATGAATGTAGCATTATGAGTTTTCTCCTTTTTTTCCCTACATTATTCTGACAGCTTTAGTTACTTTACAAATGAAAACATATGAAAAGTCGTTCAAATGTGATATTTAGTCATTTATCGAGCTGAAACGATCAATAATCCGACTGACAGGAAATTAATGAGAACCTGTTTTGCTGAGTGAAGTAAATTTTGATTGAAAACAAAACTAAATCAATACTTAAGTATGTTAATGTGTCAGTAATACTGTTGGTGTTTGGACAAATCAAACACGGTTACTGTAACTTTGAACTCTGGGTAATTGTGACGCCATTTCTCCCTATTTTCACTTTTTTTTACATTTGGTTCAAAGTCATTTCAGTCAAAAGCAACTGGACTTGGTTCTTTGTCAGGAAGACGTTTCACCTCTCATCCAAGAGGCTTCTTCAGCTCATGTACGCATCTGACCAGGCCGGGACTGGACCAGGAGCAGGAGCAGGACCAGGCTGGGACTGGGCCAGGACCAGGACATGGGCCAGAACCAGAACCAGAATATTTCCCTGTGTATTGCTGTGCAGTGATACTAATCTCTATGTTCAGAGAAATGATTTGGTTCAGAGCTCCTGACTGTAAAATAAATCTGGGAACTAGAGGTTGCTTTCAAATGTGGAGGTTTGGAGCTTTTTTTAAATTCAGCCCTCGAGTCTCACTACTGACATTTTTGTCTTTGAATGTTTAGATCGTTGTGGCTGTGTTAACACATATGACACACGTTTTGATTTAATCCTTATTTAATCAGGCAGTCTCCTTGAGCTCAGCATCTCTTTTTCAAGAGCGACCTGAGAACACGAAACATTCAGAAGAACGCAACAAAAACAACACAATCATACAACAACAAGGAATTACAAAAAGATACAAAAATCTATCTCTCTCAAATAAGAAAATCAAACCATTTAAAACAGACAACAGTCGCAAACCTAGGAAAAAAAGGAGGCTCACACTAGCTCTCTGAACCAAAAGTACTAAAGCAGTCCCCTGCTCTACCTAGTGTTCTATACAATCACTTCCTGTTGTGTGTGCCAAGCCGAGTCTGTATTTAAAGCTGGTCCCTGGCCCAGTCTACCAAGTGCCCCTGTAGACGTGCCACACCAGCAGTCTACTACAGACTGATATCCGGAGGGAGAGAGACCTCGACACAGCAACGGGTCCACTCCTACGGATTGGTCCTGTGCAGCAACACCTGGAGCAGAGCAGAACAAAGGAGCGGAGGTCAAGTGGCAGAGGCCATCGGCCCTAGGGCCGTAACACTCCTGTATGAGTTCTCTGGTGTATCTTTAAACTTCCCTTCTGTCCAAAAGATTTCTTACAGACTGAACAGCTGAAAGGTTTTTCTCCTGTGTGAGTTCTCATGTGTATCTTTAAATATCCCTTCTGTCGAAATGATTTACTACAGACCGAACAGCTGAAAGGTTTTTCTCCTGTATGAGTTATCATGTGTTTCTTTAAACTTTTACTATTTGCAAAAGATTTCTTACAGACTGAACAGCTGAAATGTTTCTCTCCTGTATGAGTTCTCATGTGTAACTTTAAATATCCCTTCCGTCCAAAAGATTTCTTACAAACTGAACAGCTGAAAGGTTTCTCTCCTGTATGGGTTCTCATGTGGTTCTTTAAACTTCCACCATCTGTAAAAGAATTCTTACAAACTGAACAGCTGTATGGTTTTTCTCCTGTATGAGTTGTCGTGTGTTTCTTTAAACTTCCACTCTCTGTAAAAGATTTCTTACAGACTGAACAGCTGTACGGTTTTTCTCCTGTATGAGTTCTCATGTGTTTCTTTAAACTTCCACACGCTGTAAAAGATTTCTTACAATCTGAACAACTAAAAGGTTTATCTCCTGTATGAGTTCTCATGTGTATCTTTAAACTTCCACTCTCTGTAAAAGATTTCTCACAAAGTGAACAACTAAATGGTTTCTCTCCTGTATGAGTTCTCATGTGTATGTTTAAATGTCCCTTCCGTCCAAAAGATTTCTTACAGACTGAACAACTGAAATGTTTTTCTCCTGTATGAGTTCTCATGTGTATCTTTAAATATCCCTTCTGTCCAAACGATTTCTTACAGACTGAACAGCTGAAAGGTTTCTCTCCCGTGTGAGTTATCATGTGCCGCCTCAGATTTGTCCTGATGCAAAATCTTTTCCCACACTCAGAGCACTTAAATAGTTTCTCTCTACGTCTTGAATCACTGACAGGAACTTCATCATCTGTCAGAGACTTTGAACCTGACTGAGGTTCTCTTGTCTCCTTCCAGTCAGCACTGTCATCAGTTTCAGGTTCAGAAGAGTCTCCAGTCTTGTCTCCAGTGTCTGGTGTTAAATGTGTGTCACTAACAGAGGTAGTTGACACTTTCTCTGTTCTGTAAGATTCACTGGGAACTGTCCAATCATCACTGTCATCACTGTCATCAGTCTCAGGTTCAGGTTCAGAAGAGTCTCCAGTCTTGTCTCTAGTCTCTGGTGTTAAATGTGTATATGGCTGCGAGTTCCTGTCTCGTTCTGGTCCTCCACAGTCCTCTCCATCAGCTTCTGTTTCCATCAGTGAGGACTGAGGTTTCTCTTCATCATCTTCACTCTTCACAGGGACAGGAGTGAATGTGAACTTGGTGAGATCAGCCTCCTCCAGCCCTTGAAGCTGCTCTCCCTCCTGACTGCTCCACAGTTCCTCTTGTTCCTCTTTAATGTGTGGGGGCTCTGGGTCCTCCTGGTCCAGACTGGAGCTGCACCCCTGCTGCTCAGGGGGAACCTCCTCTTTAACCACCGACAGCTGCTGGACGTCTGCAGGAAACAGGAAACACACATTGAGGGAAAACTGTTAACTAGGGGTTTAACATTGTGTATGTTAATATGTTTGATGCAGAGACAGAATGACACATGCATGGTACTGTACTGAAAATAAGCTGATTTTCCTGTGCTTACTTAATGATGCTGCTATAGGCCCAGTCTACTGGGGGGTAATCCTGCTCCTGATCTTCTGAGCTTCTCTCCTCTCTGTATCATTCATGTCTCATCACTGCATGTTACTAATTTAACTTCTTCCCTGGAGTTGTTTGTTCTTTGTCGTCTCTCAAGTCTCTGATGGTGGTGGTGCCTGCTGCCGTGGTCCTGCATGACGCTTCCTGCTACTATTATCACTGTTACTCATATATCATTAGTTTTATATATATATAAAAAAATAAATAAATAAAACGTAACATAACATAATATACATGTATATCTCATTGTATCACAGCTGTTATTACTTCTACTCATCATCATCAGGTTGGTACCTCGAGCTGAGGGAGTCCACAGACGAGTCCGTAAGGAATGCAAATGCCAAGGTTCAAACTGGTCGAAAGTGGAACGCCCAAACCGAGGTCGACCAAGCTGTCGGTCGGCTTTAGCACCAGAAGATCATGGGCAGAGTGTGGCAAGGAAGAGCAGGGCTAGGATGGGGAGAGGCGCCACGCTTTTGGTCCAAGGTCAACCGCAAAGAGAGGAAGGAGATGGTGGTAGCAGAGGTGACAAGGACAGAAGAAGACCGCTACAAGATCAAGGCTGTGTCACAGAGTCGACAAGGAAGTTGGACAACCAGGGAGAGAATGGCGAACCGGAACATCAGTTGGTCAGGAGTGTGGAAGATCCCCCAGGCAAGACTCAGCTTCCTCATTCGCTCAACGTACGACACGCTTCCCTGCCCTCGGAATCTTCACCAGTAGTTTAGTAGAGAAGAATCCTGTGCACTCTGCAATGCCCCCACCGCAAGCCTCCAGCACATCTTGTCAGACTGCAAGATCGCTCTCTCACAGGGGCACTACAGATGGCACCCCGACCAGGTCCTCATAAAGCTAGCTGAAGTGCTAGAGGAGTGTCCACAGAGTAGCAAGCAACCACCATCAGCAGAGGACCCTATCATCTTTGTCTCGGAAGGAGGAGTAAGGAGAAGCCCCAGGCCAAGAAAACCGGCAAGGACCTTCTCCCTCGGCCAGGAGTGGAACATGAGGGTTAACCTGGACAGGCATCTCAAATTCCCCACAGAGATAACCACCACATCCCTCCAGCCAGACAGTACCACTGGAGGAGAGGATTGAGGCCACGTTTGAACGGAATAAGGCCAAGCACACAGAGCTCGCTGATGAGTGTCGGGAAGCTGGCTGGAAGACTGCCATCTACCCAGTGGAGGTCGGATGTCGAGGCTTCTTGGGCTTGTCCCATGCGCCTCTTGAGGGAAGCAGGAGTAACTGGAAGGAAGTTAAGGAGTGCAACAAAGGATCTGGCAGAGGAGGCTGAGAAAGGGAGCTTTTGGCTCCGGCTAAGGAGGAAGGATCAGTGTTGGGGGAAGAACATCTAACCCCAGATAACAGCCACAGGGGAGAACAGTCATCAGCTGCAGGGGGTGACAGGGAGACATCCCTGTCACTGCTCTGCCACCAGGAGACGTTGCAGGATCAAAGGGGCGAAACGTCGAAGAATGGTGGTTCGTGGCTGATGACCCTGCAGCTGATGACCCTGTGGCTAAACCCATGAGCACTGGAGGAGGTGCGACAGGCAGCAATGCCCAGCAGGTGGTAACATCTTCCTGTGCAATTACCAATCATATTTACCACAATAATTATTATCATTGTCATATTCTATCACCTAACATGGAGTTGGATGTGGTGCATCAGAAAGCCCACGCAAACAAAGGTAAATCATCTTTGTAGGGGTGAAGAGGACAATGGGTCAGCAGCATCCCATAGCACTGTGCCATGGGGATCAGTATGGATGTGGCTGGCTCCATGGCAGTGACAGGTGAAAGGGGTGAAAAAACACCTCTTGGTGCTTCCAGATTCAATGTCAGGATAGGTGGTCATCAGTACAGTGAGGGAAGCTAACAGCAGGAGTGTTGTAGCATGCTTGATCAAGTTTTCAGTACCTTTGGATAGCCCAAAGAAGTTCAAACAGACAATGGAACCTTTTTTCACAATGTACAAGTGGACCAGTGGAATCCAGTGACATGGAGTATGAGGTTCTACTCGCCACCGTACTCTCCGCAAGTGAACGGGATGGTGAAACAAACCTGAGGGCTCTGAGTGAAAAAGTACCCTTATAAGTTTAATGTTGTTTAGCTGATGCTTTTATCCAAAGCGACTTCCATTCACACCCACACCACTACTTCTGGGCTTGCAACATTATTAAACTTTTATATTGGCTCCGTGGTGAAGTTGTAGATGTCTGCCCGCCATGGGCTCATACTGAGAGAACATCTTCTTCCTGCTCCTTGCACTTGAAAAGGGCTTCGATCCTTGACCAGTTTTGAATAACTATACGTTTCTCCCTTCCTGCACCGACCCTGCATTCCTCATATAGTCAGATAAGGGCCTCAAAACTCTTGAGGACCTGTATGATGAAGGTGTTTTTGCTTCCTTTGCATTTATGTCGGACAAATACAGCCTGCCTAATAGCCACTTTTTCGGTTCCTTCAAATGAAACATTTTATCCAAAAGCCATTCCCACATTTACGAACCGCCCCCCTGAAGCTGAGATGGAACAATTCCTGTCTCTCAATGTACAACACAAACGACTGATGTCATTGTGTCACTGTCATGTCACTGATGTCATTTAAAATAAGTTTGCTCTTTTGAGCCCAGTCCTCACTGTCTCACCTAAAAATGCATGGGAAAAGGATTTGACCAGTGGAGGGACATATTAAAACTGGTCCACTCAAAGTCAATTTGTGCCAGGCACGGCCTACTACAGTGGAAGGTGCTTCATAGAGCCCATTTCACCAACGCTAAACTGGCTAAGATATACCCTAGTCACAGTGACGCTTGTAACCGCTGTAAGCAGGCCCCAGCAGACCACGCACATGCTCGCACAAGCTTGCTGAATTTCGGTCTGATAAATTTCAAACAGGCTCTTGACACAAATTTGGAACCAAATCTCCTGACTGCATTTTTTGGGCTCCCTTCGTCTAAAAATCTGCCCATCACTACACAACGTGTGGTGCCCTCCACAACCCTGCTCGCCAGACGTAAAATTCTCCTTAAATATAAAGATTTTTCTCCACCGACTCACAATAGTTGTATACGTGAAATTTTACAATGTCTAAGGTTAGAGAAGTTAAGGTTTTCACAGAGGGGATCTTTGACAGCACCAAACCTAACAGCGTCGTCAGAGTGAACAAAGAGAGAAGAAGCAGAGAAGGGAACAAACCTGCTCTGTGGAGCCGCAGCTGAGGGTTGAAAACAGCGTCCAGTAGCTTCTGTTGTCGCTCCTTCTCCTCTTTTGAACGACAAAGTTCCTCCTCGTACTCTGCTATCGTTCTTTCAAAGAGCCCAAATATCTCTTCAGCAGCCAAAGTGAGGCGCTGCTTCACCAACGCTCTCTGCAGTGAGGACTGAGGTTCCTCTTCATCATCTTCACTCTTCACAGGGACAGAAGTGGATGGGAACTTGGTGATATCATGATCTTGAAGCTGCTCTCCCTCCTGGCTGCTCCAGAAGTCCTGCTGTTCCTCTTTAATGTGTTGAACCTCCTGCTCCAGACTGGAGCTGCACCCCTGCTGCTCAGGAGGAACCTCTTCTTTAACCACCAACAGCTGCTGGACGTCTGCAGGAAACAGGAAACACACACACATGAGTGACCACTCCAACTCAACTCACATCAATGATAAGGAGAAAAAGAAACATGAATAATGAGCCCGCTGTAAAAAGTGCAGAATGCTCCTTTAACACATACTAAGGGACATGTTTGATAAGCACATGGACTGGTGTGAAATCTACTCATGACACATCTCTGGGCTTGATCACTGACGGTGTCCTCTTTGCTGACACCAGCAGAATTCAAAATGACGTCATCAAACGTCAGCACCTCAGGTTTTCACGTCACATCCGGACTAGATTCTACTGAAGAGGCGACATTTTCTATCAAAGTCACTTTGACATTTGTGAAAGTTGGATTCTGAAAACGCAAAGAAGCTCGATTTCACTTTTCCCTTTTTTTCAGAAGTAGACAAAATAAGACCAGGTCCAGAACCAGAGTCACTGTTCCTGGACCTGTCAAATCTGCACCGGATCACAGTAGAGAGGCTGAAGTTTCTAAAGAACAGAGAGAAGAAGCAGGGAAGGGAGCAGACCTGCTGTGTGGAGCCGCAGCTGAGGGTCGGAAACAGCGTCCAGTAGCTTCTGTTGTCGCTCCTTCTCCTCTTTTGAACGACAAAGTTCCTCCTCGTACTCTGCTATCGTTCTTTCAAAGAGCCCAAATATCTCTTCAGCAGCCAAAGTGAGGCGCTGCTTCACCAACGCTCTCACCCGCTGCACTGCACTCATTGTGCTAACTCACAGCTAGCACGCTAAGCTAACTCGGGTATCTCTGGATCTACCGGGAGATGAGTCAGAGGTGAAACCTTCAGAATAAAAGGTGAAGTGCACAAAGTTCATTCGGACAGGATTATCCAGACACACAGAGGCGGTGATGATCAGTGCTGCTGGAGCTCACACACACTTTCTAAACACAACAACGGACTCTGTTCACACACATCTGTGCTGGACGCCATCTTGATCACAGTGTGTCGTTCTGTAAAGGAACCAGCTTCCGGGGCGGTGGCTTCTTCTTCTTCGCGTTATTTGGCGGATTGTAACACCAGCTGTAAGGAGCATACCGCCACCTACTGAACTGGAGTATGTAGGACAGGATCTAGTAGCCTATAGTTTTACATTAAATTATCTTATAGAATAATAATAATGACACAAAACAAAACAAAGCAGTGATGATATATATACAAACTCAGAAAGGCTCTGAAGGACCTGGCTGAGGAGGCTGAGCAGGGAAGCTTCTGGCTTTGGCTAAGAAGGAAGGACCAGGCATGGGGAAAGCAAGGGTTTGCTGCAGGGAGACGTCCCTGCTGTTGCTCCACCACCGTGAGATGTCCCAGGATTAATGGAGCGAAACATCAATAAAGGGTGGCTACCTGCAGCTACCCGCAACCGCACCGCCGGAGGTGCAACAAGCAGAAATGTTTAGCAGGCAGTCACTTGCCTGTACTACCATCTACAATGTCATGTTTAAGCATTAGAGCCAATGAGATGATAGCACATCTCCTCTTGCTACAAGAATCTCATCTTTGCTGTTTGAGCCTCAGAATTGAGGTGGCTTCACGCACTACTTTGTGTTGACGACTTGACTTCAGTATCAGACATATGGGACTCTGGCATTTTCTTTTCTTTTCTGGAATCATAATAAATTCTTCCCTAACAACCCTCTGCCCGGGCACTTACGTCCCTCTGAATTTACACAGAGAAAACCGAAAATGTTGAATTGAAAAAACGATGGTGGTGATAAAAATGAAAAAACAGTTGCAGCAAATGAACTGACATCTTCCTGAGTGGAAAGACCTTACAAGGTTAGCGAGAGCACTGATGAGCAGGACCAGGACCCAGTAGCAGAGAAATGAATGGTGCAGGCATGTTTGGCAATAATGTGCATGAGGTCAAAGAGGGGGTTTGCATTTAAACAGTATGTATCAACATTCATTGCTTCAGACACCTTTAAACAAGAATCACAATCAGACTTTCTTTAGAATGTTTTAAAGAAAACACATGTTTAATAAAGTTTATACAGAAAACTTTTTCTTCAGAGTCTCAGTTCAGAACAAGTTTCTCCTGAAAGTCAACAGCAGTCGGCAGCATCACAAGAGCTGAACGGACAGAATCATCATAAACTTACACCGTTGTTTTAAAACATTCATCAAGAAGAAAAACTCAAATAATCTAAAAGTTACAAATCATCATCAGTTGCATCATATAACAACAAAGAAATACAAACAGATACATCATAAAAAAATATCTTTTTATAAAACTTTAAAGTCTCAGGAAAATGTTTGACTTTATCTTCAGGAAAGTTTGTAATTCATCTCAACATTTGTGGGTTAGAGACGGACATTTAAGGTCAAATACTGGATTGGCACAAATATAAGACCGTTTTTTGTTCCTGGAAATCCTTCTGATAAAGAGGCTCTGCCTCTCTGTTCTCCTCAGTTTGACTCTAATGAAGCTTTGAGGATTAATGACCAACACATTTATGGACTTTGACCCGATCACGCCAGGCAAATCTTTTGTGACAAACACTGCAGCTGAAAGGTTTCTCTCCTGTATGAGTTCTCATGTGTACATTTAACTTATCCTTTGCTCCAAAAGATTTCTTACAGACTGAACAGCTGTAAGGTTTCTCTCCTGTATGAGTTCTCATGTGTTTCTTCAAATGTACCAACTGTCCAAAAGACTTTTTACAAATGGAACAGCTATAAGGTTTCTCTCCTGTATGAGTTCTCATGTGATTCTTTAAAATTCCGTTCAGTCCAAAGGATTTCTTACAGACTGAACAGCTGTAAGGTTTCTCTCCTGTATGAGTTCTCATGTGTTTCTTCAAATGTCCCTTCTGTCCAAATGATTTCTTACAGACTGAACAGCTGTAAGGTTTCTCTCCTGAATGAGTTAGCATGTGCATCTTTAAATCTCCCTTCTGTCCAAAAGATTTCTCACAGACTGAACAGCTGTGAGGTTTCTCCCCTGTATGAGTTCTCATGTGGTTCTTTAAACGTCCACCATCTGTAAAAAAATTCTTACAAACTGAACAGCTGTAAGGTTTTTCTCCTGTATGAGTTCTCATGTGTTTCTTTAAACTTCCACTCTCTGTAAAAGATTTCTCACAGACTGAACAGCTGTAAGGTTTTTCTCCTGTATGAGTTCTCATGTGTTTCTTTAAACTTCCACACGCTGTAAAAGATTTCTTACAATCTGAACAACTAAAAGGTTTATCTCCTGTATGAGTTCTCATGTGTATCTTTAAGCTTCCACTCTCTGTAAAAGATTTCTTACAAAGTGAACAACTAAAAGGTTTCTCTCCTGTATGAGTTCTCATGTGTTTGTTTAAATGTCCCTTCCGTACAAAAGATTTCTTACAAACGGAACAGCTGAAATGTTTTTCTCCTGTATGAGTTCTCATGTGTATCTTTAAAGTTCCCTTCTGTCCAAAAGATTTCTTACAGACTGAACAGCTGTGAGGTTTCTCTCCTGTATGGGTTCTCATGTGCCGCCTCAGATTTGTCTTGATGCCAAATCTTTTCCCACACTCAGAGCACTTAAATCGTTTCTCTCTACATCTTGAATCACTGACAGGAATTTCATCATCTTTCAGAGACTTTGAACCTGACTGAGGTTCTCTTGTCTCCTTCCAGTCAGCACTGTCATCAGTCTCAGGTTCAGAAGAGTCTCCGGTCTTGTCTTCAGTCTCTGTTGTTAAATGTGTGTCATTAACAAAGGTAACTGACACTTTCTCTGTTCTGTGGAGTCTCCTGTGTTTCACAAAAGCTGCTCTATATTTAAAACACTTCTTACAAACTGGACAGCTGAAAGGCTCCAGGCCAGTGTGACATCCCTCATCGCTCACAAAGACTTTGTTTGGTTTCAGAGCCGACTGAGATTCACTGGGAACTCTCCAATAATCACTGTCACCACTGTCATCAGTTTCAGGTTCAGAAGAGTCTCCAGTCTTGTCTTCAGTCTCTGGTGTTAAATGTGTATCTGGATTAGAGTTCTTTTCTAGTTCTGGTTCTGGGCCTCCACAGTCCTCTCCATCAGCTTCTGTTTCCATCTGTGAGGACTTAGGTTTCTCTTCATCATCTTCACTCTTCACAGGGACAGGAGTGAATGTGAACTTGGTGATATCAGCCTCCTCCAGCCCTTGAAGCTTCTCTTCCTCCTGACTGATCCACAGTTCCTCCTGTTCCTCTTTAATGTGTGGGGGCTCTGGGTCCTCCTCGTCCAGACTGGAGCTGCACTCCTGCTGCTCAGGGGGAACCTCTTCTTTAACCACCGACAGCTGCTGGACGTCTGCAGGAAACAGGAAACACACACAGAGGAAAACTAAGATTCCATGCTGACGAGGAGTGAACAGTGTATGTTCATCTGTTTGAAACAGAGACTGGTCGACACATGAGCTGCACTGAGAATGTTCTGTCTGCATACTGTGATGGCTTTTGTGTGAAACTATCAACTATTGTTTTTGTTTCCTTTATGGGAGCCAACCAGGAGGTTCTATGACAAAAGTTATAGAGTCACAGAGGAAATGTCAGCCCAAATACACAAAGGAGGTATGACTTAAATGTAAAACCAGTTGTTCACACTACCTGAACAGAAACAGGTCATTTGTAGGAAAAAGGAGACCCAGGGGCTGCAAGGTCGAGGCGACGCTAAAGGCCCAGCGAGCGGAGAATCTGAGGCGCTACAAGCCATCGATTCCCTCTGTAATCACGGGGAATGTGAACTCACTGCTGAACAAGATTGACAAGCTGTCCGCGCTTGTCAACCAACGGATCTACTGTGAGAGCAGCTTGTTCATCTTTACAGAGACATAGCTAATCCAGTTAGTACCGGATGCTAACGAGGCCCTGCAGGGATTCACTGCCGCGAGAGCCGACCGACACACAGAAGCGAGCGGAACAAGCAAAGGTAGGGGACTCATCGTGTATGTGAACAACCGCTGGTGTAACCCAAGGCCTATCTACGTAAAGAAAGTCACATGTTGCCGGGACCTTGAGCTGCTCAATCTTAGCTTGCGGCCATATTATCTGCCCGAGAGAGTTCAGTCACGTGATCACCGTCTGTGTTTACATCCCTCCCAGAGTGGACGCAGCCACTGCCTGTGACAAGATCCACTCACTCCAGTCACTGCAAGGCTGCAGACACACCACCCTGAGGCATTTATGATCTTCTCTGGGGGCTTTAATCATGCAAATTTGGATTCTACTCTGGCTGTTTTTCACCAGGTTGTAGACTGTCCAACCAGAAACAGCAGTACAATTAATCTCCTGTATTCTAATGTAAGGGATGAATACAAAGCGACTCCCCCCCCGGGGAAGTATGATCACAACCTGGTTCACCTAGAGCCACTGTATACCCCCCCGGTCCAAAAACAGATGGTAACAACTCGCACCATCAGGAGGTGGTCCCCGAAGATGGAAAGTGCCCTGAGAGACAGTTACAGCACCACAGTCTGGAATGTGCTGATCAAGCTGCAAGGTGAGGACGTAGAGGGGATGACACATTGTTTGATAGAGTACCTGAACTTTTGCGCAGACGTGGTCTCCCCTGTCAAGACTGTCCGCTGTTACCATCTTTAAGATGGCGCCGTGCCAGTGGCAGCCTATTGTAGCAGCTCCCGGTACTTCCTAGTTTTTATTGTGTTTTTAGCATATTTCTTGATTTATTATCTGTGCCCCGCGCTGTGGATACACTCTGTCCACACATCAAGATGTTTATCCAACGGTTTGGATATCTCTTAGTTAGCTTTTTCGTGCTTTGGTCCTGGTGACTGGAAGCCATGCCTGCTCTACAGCCGGCATTGTTTAAAGTCGTAACCAGCTGATCGCCCCGGGGCCCCAAACCCTCTTCGTCAGGAGAGACCCACAGTACCGGAGGAGTAAAGGAGGAGACGGCGAGGCTGCAGAGAAGGAGTTAAACGAAGGAGGAAGTTTAAACCCTGCATCCCGGCAGTTATTACTGGAAACGTAAGGTCCCTGGCAAATGACCCTGGCACGTCACGTGGTGACTGCTGCCTACAAACTTCTGCAGCAGTCAGTGGAAAGCTGATTGACCGGATCGCATCAGCCTGCGTGCTGAAGGCCTATGTCGGCCAGCTCTGCGGAGTTCTCCAGCACCTCTTTACCCTGAGCCTCCACCTTCAATGGAAAGGAAAACATCCTGCCTTGTTCCAGTGCCCAAAAAAGGACATCTTGTGGCGCTGGATGACTACAGGCTGATTGCACTGACCCCCCTTCACATTATGAAGGTCATGGAGAGGCTGGTTCCTGCACACCTCAGACCCCAGTTCCTGGAGGTTTAGTAGAGCTGACCACGACCCCTGCAGTGAGTAACGTCACAGAAGACCGACTCCTAAAATGTGCTGACTTCACAGATTCTGAATTATCAGCAGGGTCGTCAGAGTGAACAGAGAGAAGAAGCAGAGAAGGGAACAAACCTGCTCTGTTGAGCCGCAGCTGAGGGTTGAAGACAGCGTCCAGGAGCTTCTGTTGTCGCTCCTTCTCCTCCTTTGAACGACAAAGTTTCTCCTCGTACTCTGCTATCGTTCTTTCAAAGAGCCCAAATATCTCTTCAGCAGCCAAAGTGAGGCGCTGCTTCACCAACGCTCTCTGCAGTGAGGACTGAGGTTCCTCTTCATCATCTTCACTCTTCACAGGGACAGAAGTGGATGGGAACTTGGTGATATCATGATCTTGAAGCTGCTCTCCCTCCTGGCTGCTCCAGAAGTCCTGCTGTTCCTCTTTAATGTGTTGAACCTCCTGCTCCAGACTGGAGCTGCACCCCTGCTGCTCAGGAGGAACCTCTTCTTTAACCACCAACAGCTGCTGGACGTCTGCAGGAAACAAGGAAACACAGACACATGAGTGACCACTCCGACTCGACTCACATCAAGAGAAAAAAGAACCATGAATGATGTGCCTACTGTAAAAAGTGCAGAATGCTCCTTTAACACATAATAAGGGACATGTTTGATAAGCACATGGACTGGTGTGAAATCTACTCATGACACATCTCTGGGCTTGATCACTGACGGTGTCCTCTTTGCTGACACCAGCAGAATTTTGCGTTCCTTGACCTTAAGAAGGCATTTGATACTGTTAATCATAGAATTCTCATGTCAAAGTTAGCTAGTTTTAATTTTTGTTCAGATACACTTAAGTGGATTGAATCATACTTGTCAAATCCATCTCAGTCGGTTCAGGTACAGAATCATCAATCAGCTGCTCTTCATCAATCCACAGGAGTCCCACAAGGATCCATACTGGGCCCTTTGCTATTTACATTATATATCAATGTCTTACCATATGTATATCCAGATGCCAACATCCAAATTTATGCTGACGACACAGTCATTTATGTACATGGTAGCAGTATGACACAGGTTGCTGATAAACTTACAAACTCCATGACTCATGTAACAGCATGGTTAAAGCAACGCTGTTTACAGCTGAATGTGTCTAAAACAGTATGTATGTGTTTCACCAAGAAGAACAGTCCTAGTGTTGAGCCGGATATCTTTGCATCAGGCGAGAGGCTACAGGTTGATTCTGAATACAAGTACCTTGGTGTTTTGGTTCTAAACTTTCTTTCAAGGCTCAGGTGAAAAAGGTCTGTAACTGGGTCAAATTCAATCTCTCAGACTTCAGACTCATTTGAGATTATATGTCAACAGAGGCAAAGATGCATTCTATGTTTTTTTCCCACATCATCTGCTGTTTAACTATATGGTCACAGGCTGGCAACACTTCTCTAAAACCAACAGAATCTCTGCATAAACCAACAGTTAAAATCCTTGACAACAAACCAGTAAATTTTCATCATTGCTCAATATTAAGAAAATAGAACCTGCTGAGTTGGGACTATTTGATTAAATATGTAAATACTTGTCTTATGTACAAGATGATACATGGTTCCACCTCTCCTCTGCTCAGACAGTCCGTCAACATAAGAACAACTGCACATGGGTTCACAAGAGGTGAAGCAAGAGGAGACTGTGTTATTCCACTGAGGAAAAGTTCCTTTAGTCCGTCTGCGTTCTGTGTTAGAGCTGCACTACGATGGAAATCCACCCCAGCAACTATTAGAGACCTGAAGAGCTTTAGTTTACCCAGAGCTCATGTGAAGAGATGGTTCCTTGGTGCTCAGCTCTGTCAGCACTAACACCTGATGACACCTTCCTGTCCTCGGTGCGTCTGTGCTGAACCTGCAGCCATCTTCTTTTTACTGCGTGCGTCTTATTGTGCCCTTGTTCTTATTGTGTTGCATCGTTCTGTATTTGTGCGTCTGCTCTGCTGCTGTGGTGTGATGTGTCTTGCGTCTTGAATGATATTTTCTAAATTGTTGCTACTTTGTCATGTTTGTTAGCTGCTGTGCATGTTTTTGCAGTTTGCCCTGGCTTTAATTTTGTAACTTTGTAATTTTAATCTCATTGTTTCTATATTCTGTTCTGTTTTTAGGGCGACGTTAACGTCTGTCCGGGGACAACAGATGAGAAACAGCCTCTTGGCTAATTCTGGCGCATTTACAGTAATATTATTAATGTGCACTGTTTTCACATAAACTCAACTTAAACTTAATTCAAAATGACGTCATCAAACTTCACCACCTCAGGTTTTCCTAGACACTTCACATCCGGACTAGATTCTACTGAAGAGGCGACATTTTCTATCAAACTCACTTTTACATTTGTGAAAGTTGGATTCTGAAAATGCAAAGAAGCTAGATTTCACTTTTCCCTTTTTTCAGAAGTAGACAACATAAGACCAGGTCCAGAACCGGAGTCACTGTTCCTGGACCTGTCAGATCTGGACCGGATCACAGTAGAGAGGCTGAAGTTTCTAAAGAGCAGAGAGAAGAAGCAGAGAAGGGAGCAGACCTGCTGTGTGGAGCCGCAGCTGAGGGTCGGAAACAGCGTCCAGTAGCTTCTGTTGTCGCTCCTTCTCCTCTTTTGAACGACAAAGTTCCTCCTCGTACTCTGCTATCGTTCTTTCAAAGAGCCCAAATATCTCTTCAGCAGCCAAAGTGAGGCGCTGCTTCACCAACGCTCTCACCCTTTGGACTTTACTCATTGTGCTAACTCACAGCTAGCATGCTAAGCTAACTAGGACATCTCTGGATCTACCGGGAGATGAGTCAGAGCTGAAACCTTCAGAATAAACGGTGAAACCTTCGGTATAAAAGGTTAAACCTTCAGAATAAAAGGTGAATTCAGAGCGGTTTATCCGGACACACTGAGGCTCTGGCGGTTCACAAACACACACTCACGAACAAAGACACACACCGAGACACACTCATCTCACCCTTCAAAATAAAACCTCCAGAATTTACCACGTTTATATTAAATGAAATATGAATGTAGCATTATGAGTTTTCTCCTTTATACATTATTCTGACAGCTTTAGTTACTTTACAAATGGAAACATATGAAAAGTTGTTCAAATGTGATATTTAGGAATTTACGAGCTAAAAAAATCAATAATAATCTCAAACAGGTTTAAAGACAAACAGATGAATATCTAACTGAATCAGAGATGTTTATATATTTATATATTTACATACTTACCCTAACAACAAACCAAACTCTACAGAGTGATCAGGGAGGTGACGTCCTGTCACTTTCACCTTCCTGCTGCTTTTGAAAGTGAAATTCAAGATTCAAGTTGGAAGAAGCTTTATTAATCCCGAGGTAAATTATTGTGCAACAGTTTCAATACAAAGGTGGGAAAGGATCAGAGTAGCAAAAAGCTAACATAATCAAATCAAAATAACGCTAACATAAAATAAATCAAACAATTAACTAAGTGTGACAAAGTGCAACAGACATTGTGGTTAAACGCAGGTTTATACAATATACAACAATACGCAGCGTGCAGTTTAACAGCAGACTGAAATAAAATAAGTACAAACTAGATAAGTGAGAAGGAGCGATAAGTGATAATAGTGTTAAAAGTGTAGAAATTATCCCAAACGTATTCTCCGTCTTTTCCCGATGTAGCGGCGTGCATCCGCAAATACGCTGCGTGTGGAACAAAGATCCCTGAACAGGAGAACGAGAGAGGGAGGAACCACCCGGGACCAGATCTGACCTTTAGGGGTTTTAGTAATGGAGTCACTGGAACTACTGGAGTAAATGTTTCAGCCCTGCTTACAAAAAATCCTTTAAACACAAACTGAAACTGTGTTTGACTAAATCAAAAACTTGAGGATGGAAATCCCCAGAACTGTGTCATGAATGAGTTATTCTCAAGTCCATGCGACTCAAGACGACCTGGATCTGAGTTCCTGTCTGGTTCTGGTCCTCCACAGTCCTCTCCATCAGCTTCTGTTTCCTTCTGTTAGGACTGAGGTTTCTCTTCATCATCTTCACTCTTCACAGAGACAGGAGTGAATGGGAACTTGGTGATGTCATGACCCTGAAGCTGCTCTCCCTCCGGGCTGCTCCTAAGCTCCCGTGGCTGAGAGGATTCACCATCACACTTGTGGTTTTTGAACTGATGCAGCCAAGTGAATCTTTCGTGGCAGACATTGCAGATGAAAGGCTTCTCCCCTGTGTGGGTTCTCATGTGTAACTGTAAATGTTCGCTCCGTGAAAAACATCTACTACAAAGTGAGCAGCTGTAAGGTTTCTCTCCTGTATGACACTTCAGATGGTTCTGCAGATGAGCCTTCTGACCAAATCTTTTACCACACACTGAGCAGCTGAAAGGTTTCTCTCCTGTGTGCGTTCTCATGTGTTTCTTTATATATCCCTTCTGTAAAAAGGATTTTTTACAGACTGAACAACTGAAAGGTTTCTCTCCTGTATGAGTTCTCATGTGTACCTTTAACGTATCATTTACGCCAAAAGATTTTTTACAAACGTAACAGCAAAATGGTTTCTCTCCTGTGTGAGTTCTCATGTGCATCTTTAAATCTCCCTTCTGTCCAAAAGTTGTGAGGTTTCTCTCCTGTATGATTTATCTGGCGCCGCCTCAGATTTGTCTTGATGCCAAATCTTTTCCTACACTCAGAGTGCTTAAATAGTTTCTCTTTAGATCTTGAATCACTGACAGGACCTTCATCATCTTTCAGAGAATTTGAACCTGACTGAGGTTCTCTTGTCTCCTTCCAGTCAGCAGTGTCATCAGTTTCAGGTTCAGAAGAGTCTCCAGTCTTGTTTCCAGTTTCTGGTGTTAAATGTGTATCTGGATGTGAGTTCCTGTCTGGTTCTGGTGCTGGTCCTCCACAGTCCTCTCCATCAGCTTCTGTTTCCATCTGTGAGGACTGAGGTTTCTCTTCATCATCTTCACTCTTCACAGGGACAGGAGTGATATGAGCCTCCTCCAGCCCTTGAAGCTGCTCTCCCTCCTGACTGCTCCACAGTTCCTCCTGTTCCTCTTTAATGTGTGGGGGCTCTGGGTCCTCCTGGTCCAGACTGGAGCTGCACTCCTGCTGCTCAGGGGGAACCTCTTCTTTAACCACCGACAGCTGCTGGATGTCTGCAGGAAACAGGAAACAGACACAGAGGAAAACTAAGATTCCATGCTGATGAGGAGTGAACAGTGTGTGTTCATCTGTTTGAAACAGAGACAGGTCGACACATGAGCTGCACTAAGAATGTTCTGTCTGCATACTGTGATGGCTTTTGTGTGAAACTATCAACTATTGTTTTTGTTTCCTTTATGGGAGCCAGCCAGGAGGTTCCATGACCAAAGTTATAGAGTCACACTCCAAATGTCAGCCCAAATACACAAAGGAGGTATGACTTAAATGTCAAACCAATATTTCAAACTACCTGAACAAAAACAAGTCATTTGTAGGAAAAAGACCAAACACACACAACAGGAAATACACTAAAATGAAAACAGACGATGAGAAACATCCGCAAACGAAAGCAAACTTAATCCAACACCAGACAAAAAGTTCTCTTTGGAAAACAAAAACAAAATAAATGTTAATGTGAAATGTTTCCGTCTGAAACAGGAAACAGTTCAACGTTCAAAATAAACTCCAGTTCCTTCAAAAACAAGCTTCATAGCAGCATTCAGTCAAACAGAGAGGGAGCTGTCAATCTACACACACACACTGCTCACTCAGTCAGCTGATCCGTCCTTTAGTCTTTTGTTGCTGGATGTTATTGTGTAGAGATTGTAGTTATATATATATATATATATATATATATCCTATGGATATTTCTAACTTTGAAATGCAACAAAGAGCCAGTTTTCTCAATTACTCGAGAGGAACTGCTGGCTTTGCGCACATAGGGACAAGCGGGGATACAACACCCCGTACTGGGGACGCTGAGGAGGAGGTCGAGGGCCTGCAAGGTCATGGCGAAGCTAAAGGCCCAGCGAGCGGACAATCAGAGGCGCTACAAAGCATCGATTTCCTCCTTAATCACGGGGAATGTGATCTCGCTGCCGAACAGGATCGACGAGCTGTCCGTGCTTGTCAACCAGCAGATCTACTGTGAGAGCAGCTTTACAGAGACATAGCTAATCCACCTCGTACCGGATGCTAATGAGGACCTGCCAGGATTCACTGCCGTGGGACAGGGACACAGAAGCAAGCCAGGAAATATCTCAGTAAAGAAAGTCTCATGTTTCCGGGACCTCTAGCTGCTAAATGTTAGCCTACGGCCATATTATCTGCCGAGAGAGTTCTGTCACCTGATCACCGTCTGTGTTTACATCCCTCCCAGAGCGGACGCAGCCACTGCCATGTTTGCCAATATTGTGCATGAGGTCAAAGAGGGGGTTTGCATTTAAACAGTATGTATCAACATTCATTGCTTCAGACACCTTTGAACAAGAATCACAATCAGACTTTCTTTTGGTTTGTATTAAAGAAAACACGTATTTAATAAAGTTTATACAGAAAACTTTTTCTTCAGAGTCTCAGGTCAGAACAAGTTTCTCCTGAAAGTTAACAGCAGTCAGCAGCATCACAAGAGCTGAACGGAAAGAATCATCATGAACTTACACCGTTGTTTCAAAACATTCATCAAGAAGAAAAACTCAGATAATCTAAAAGTTACATATCATCATCAGTTGCATCATACAAAAACAAAGAATTACAAACAGATACATCATAAAAAAAGATATTTTCATAAAACTTTAAAGTCTCACAGGAAAATGTTTGACTTTATCTTCAGGAAAGTTTGTAATTAATCTCAACATTTGTGGGTTAGAGAGGGACATTTAAGGTCAAATACTGGATTGGCCCAAATATAAGACGTTTTTTTGTTCCTGGAAATCCTTCTGAAAATGAGCCTCAGCCTCTCTGTTGTCCTCAGTTTGACTCTAATGGAGCTTTGAGGACTAAAGACCAACACATTTATGGTCTTTGACCTGACAACGGAAGGCAAATTGTTTGTGACAAACACTGCAGCTGTAAGGTTTCTCTCCTGTGTGAGTTCTCATGTGTGTATTTAAAACTCCCTTCTGTGAAAAGGATTTCTTACAAACTGAACAGCTGAAGGGTTTCTCTCCTGTGTGAGTTCTCATGTGATTCTTTAAAACTCCCTTTTGTGAAAAGGATTTCTTACAAACTGAACAACTGAAAGGTTTCTCTCCTGTATGAGTACTCATGTGTATCTTTAAATCTCCCTTCTGTCCAAAGGATTTCTTACAGACTGTACAACTGTAAGGTTTCTCTCCTGTATGAGTTCTCATGTGTTTCTTTAAATCTCCCTTCTGTCCAAAGGATTTCTTGCAGACTGTACAACTGTATGGTTTCTCTCCTGTATGAGTTCTCATGTGTACCTTTAAAGCTTCCTTCCGTCCAAAGGATTTCTTACAGACTGTACAACTGTATGGTTGCTCTCCTTTGTGAGTTCCCATGTGACTCTTTAAAACTACCTCCTGTCCAAAGGATTTCTTACAGACTGTACAACTGTATGGTTTCTCTCCTGTATGAATTATCATGTGTTTCTTTAAATCTCCCTTCTGTCCAAAGGATTTCTTGCAGACTGTACAACTGTACGGTTTCTCTCCTGTATGAGTTATCATGTGTGTCTTCAAATTTCCCTGGTATCCAAAAGATTTCTTACAGACTGAACAGCTGAAGGGTTTCTCTCCTGTATGAGTTCTCATGTGTATCTTTAAAGCTATCTTACGTCCTAAAGATTTCTCACAGACTGAACAGTTGAAAGGTTTCTCTCCTGTATGAGTTATCATGTGCTGCCTCAGATGTGTCTTGGTGCCAAATCTTTTCCCAAACTCAGAGCACTTAAATAGTTTCTCTCTACATGTTGAATCACTGACAGGAACTCCATCATCTTCCAGAGACTTTGAACCTGACTGAGGTTCTCTTGTCTCCTTCCAGTCCGCACTGTCATCAGTTCCAGGTTCAGAAGAGTCTCCAGTCTTGTCTCCAGTCTCTGGTGTTAAATCTGTGTCACTAACAGAGGTGGTTGACACTTTCTCTGTTCTGTGGAGTCTCTTGTGTTTCACAAGAGCTGCTCTATGTTTAAAACACTTCTTACAAACTGGACAGCTGAAAGGCTTCAGGCCAGTGTGACATCCCTCATCGCTCACAAAGACTTTGTTTGGTTTCAGAGCCGACTGAGATTCACTGGGAACTCTCCAATAATCACTGTCATCAGTCTCAGAAGAGTCTCCAGTCTTGTCTTCAGTTTCGGGTGTTAAATGTGTGTCTGGATTAGAGTTCTTTTCTAGTTCTGGTCCTGGTCCTCCACAGTCCTCTCCATCATCTTCTGTCTCCATCTGTGAGGACTGAGGTTTCTCTTCATCATCTTCACTCTTCACAGGGACAGGAGTGAATGTGAACTTGGTGATATCAGCCTCCTCCAGCCCTTGAAGCTGCTCTCCCTCCTCACTCCTCCAAAGCTCCTCCTGTTCCTCTTTAATGTGTGAGGGCTCCGGGTCCTCCTGGTCCAGACTGGAGCTGCACTCCTGCTGCTCAGGGGGAACCTCTTCTTCAACCACCGACAGCTGCTGGACGTCTGCAGGGAACAGGAAACACACACAGAGGAAAACTAAGATTCCATGCTGGCAAGGAGTGAACAGTGTGTGTTCATCTGTTTGAAACAGAGACAGGTCGACACATGAGCTGCACGGAGAATGGTCTGTCTGCATACTGTGATGGCTTTTGTGTGAAACCATCAACTATTGTTTTTGTTTCCTTTATGGGAGCCAGCCAGGAGCTTCCACGACCAAAGTTATAGAGTCACACTCCAAATGTCAGCCCAGATACACAAAGGAGGTATGACTTAAATGTCAAACCAATTGTTTATACTACCTGAACAAAAACAAGTCATTTGTAGGAAAAAGGAGACCCAGGGGCTGCAAGGCAGAGGGGAAGCTAAAGGCGCAGCGAGCGGAGAATCGGAGGCGCTACAAGCCATCGATTTCCTCTGTTGTTCATCTTTACAGAGACATGGCTAAACCACCTCGTACCGGATTCTAACAAGGACCTGCCGGGATTCACTGCCGTGAGACAAGGACACAGAAGCAAGCGGAAAAAGCAAAGGTAGAGGACTCATCATGTATGTGAACAACCGCTGGTGTGACCCAGGACATATCTCCGTAAAGAGTCTCATGTTGCCGGGACCTCGAGTTGCTAGCTGATAGCTCGCGGTCATATATCTATCTTTTTAGCGCATTTCTTTATTCATTATCTGTACCTCTCGCTGTTAATACACACTGACCACACATCAAGATGTGTATCCAGCGGTTTGGATATCTCTTAGTTAGCTTTTTCGTGCTTTGGTCTTTCCTGGTGACTGGAAGCCGTGCCTGCTCTACAGCCGGCATTGTTTAAAGTCACCACCAGCTGATCGCCCTGGGGCCCCAAACCCTCTTCGTTGGGGAGAGACCCACAGTACCGAAGGAGCTAAGGAGGAGACGGCAAGGCTGCAGAGAAGGAGTTAAACGAAGGAGGAAGTTTAAACCCTGCATCCCGGCAGTTCTTACTGGAAACGTAAGGTCCCTGGCAAATGAGATGGATGAACTGGAAGCGCTCGCCAGGACACAGCGGGAACACAGAGAGTCCAGTATCATGTGTTTCACAGAAACGTGGCTACACGACAGATACTGGACTCAAACGCCACCATCCCCGGCTTCCACGCGGTCCGAGCCAACAGAGACCCCACTGCGAGCAGCAAGAAGAAAGGAGGGCTCGCCGTGCTCGTTAACAACAACAGGTGGGGTCACCCCGGGCACATCTCTGTGAAAGACCGGCTGCCGACGTCATCAACGCTGCGACCGCGGCACTACAGACGAAACACCCTGGAGCATTCGTCATCATCACAGGTGACTTCAACCACGTCTCTCTCTCATCCACTATCCCAACGTTTCACCAGTTTGTCAAATGCACAACAAGGGACAATAAAACCATAGATCTGCTGTGTGCAAATGTCATAGAGGCATACAGCTCCACTGCCCTCCCTCCCCTGGGAAGGTCAGACCACAACCTCGTCCTGCTCTCCCCATCTTACACGCCTGTGGTTCAGCAGCAACCAGTGACAGTAAGAACTGTGAGGAAATGGTATCCTGAGGCCATGGAGTCACTGCAGGGTGCCCTAGAAGCCACTGACTGGAATGCACTTTACAAACCACACAGCGAGGACATTGATGGCATCACTGATTGCGTCTGTGATTACATTGAGTTCTGCAGAGAGACCATCCCCAGTAAAGAGGTCCGCTGTAACCCAAATAACATATCCTGGGTTACCAGCGACCTGAAGGCCCTACTCAACGAGAAAAAGAGGGCCTTCAGGTCAGGGGACTGTGCAGAACTCAAGCATGTTCAGAGAGAAGGAAAAACTACAGGAGAAAACTGGAATCCAAACTGGAGAACAACAACACCAGGGATGTATGGAGGGGGATGAGTGAGATCACCGGCTTCCAGAGGAAAGGAGGAGGAACAGCCGAGGGAAATGAACAATGTGCGAACGAGTTTGACCTGTTTTTCAACAGGTCCGACCTCAGCTCCCCCAGCAGCCCCCCTGCTGCTCCTCAAAGCAACCACCTCTGGTCACAACCCCCCCACAGCTCCACACCAGCCCCACAACCCCACACCAACCCCCGCAGCAGACACCAGGTTCCTCCACCTCCTGCACCCCTCCCCCGTCCCCAACCTCCCTGCTGGCCCCCACCAAAGACCGTCTCACACCCCCCTCCCCCAGGACCCATGCACTTCCCCCATGCGGCCTACAAACTTCTGCAGCAGTCACCACTCTGCACTACCTCCCACCCCCCAGTCTGGACTTTACATCACAGCCAGCCAGGTGAGGAGAGAGCTGGAGAGGCTCAGTCAGAGGAAAGCTGCTGGACCGGACCGCATCAGCTCTCGCGTGCTGAAGGCCTGTGTCGGCCAGCTCTGCGGAGTTCTCCAGTACCTCTTTAACCTGAGCCTCCACCTTCAAAGGAAAGGAAAACATCCTGCCTCTTTCCAGTGCCCAAAAAAGGACATCCTGTGGCACTGGATGACTACAGGCCGATTGCACTGACCTCTCACATTATGAAGGTCATGGACAGGCTGGTTCTTGCACACCTCAGACCCCTAGTGTGCCCATCACAGTTCCCCCTACAATTAGCAGATCAGCCCCATGCTGGGGTTGGCGTCATGTTCTTCGACTTCTCCAGCGCCTTTAACACCATCCAGCCCAAGCTGCTGAAGACCAAACTGGAGAACATGCAGGTGGATTCTCCTCTCGTCACATGGGTCAATGACTATCTGACGGGCATGCCGCAGTATGTGAGATTACAAATCTGTGTGTCTGCCCGTCTGATCAGCAACATCGGCGCTCCCCAGGGAAGTGTGCTTTCGCCCTTCCTCTTCACCACCTACACTGCAGATTTTAACTACCGCACTGAGTTGTGTCATCTGCAGAAATTCTTTAATGACTCGGCCATTGTGGGGCGTGTAGAGGGTGGGAGGGAGGATGAGTACAGGGACCTGTACAGGGAATTGTTCAAATACAATTCTTTCAGAGACATTTCAGTTCAATGCAAAAGGAGCTGTTGGGCTCGGGTTCTTGCAGTTCTTGTCGGGTTCTAGCCCTTCTGGGTTTGAACCCTAATTACACAGATGACCAAACAGAAATAATGGAAACTGCTTCATAAAGCAGCAAACAGAATTCAGTGAGTTTGCATTTTTGAAATGAACTCAGGGTTTTTACTCAGCATCATTCAGGCTCTGATGTCTGGAGGCTGCACGTCTGCTCATCAATCACACTTATTGATCACAGACACTGATTAGAGATGGATTTGCATTTGCAAATGCTTAGAAATGTTTTACTTTATCTGCTGAACGTGAACAGAGTTCCTGGAGGTTTAATAGAGCTGACCGCGACCCCTGCAGTGAGTAACGTCACAGAAGACCGACTCCTAAAATGTACCGACTTCACAGATTCTGAATTATCAGCAGGGTCGTCAGAGTGAACAGAGAGAAGAAGCAGAGAAGGGAACAAACCTGCTGTGTGTAGCCGCAGCTGAGGGTCGGAAACAGCGTCCAGTAGCTTCTGTTGTCGCTCCTTCTCCTCTTTTGAACGACAAAGTTCCTCCTCGTACTCTGCTATCGTTCTTTCAAAGAGCCCAAATATCTCTTCAGCAGCCAAAGTGAGGCGCTGCTTCACCAACGCTCTCACCATTTGGAGTTTACTCATTGTGCTAACTCACAGCTAGCACGCTAAGCTAACTCGGATATCTCTGGATCTACCGGGAGATGAGTCAGAGGTGATACCTTCAGAATAAAAGGTGAAAGCTTCAGAATAAAAGGTGAAAGCTTCAGAATAAAAGGTGAATTCAGAGCGGTTTATCCGGAAACACCGAGGCTCTGATGGACCACAAACACACACTCACGAACAAAGACACACACCGACGCCATTTTGTTCTAAAGATTCAGCCGCAGTTAGAAAAAAAATCACTTCCGGGTCACCCTTCAAAATAAAACCTCCAGAATTTACCACGTTTATATTAAATGAAATATGAATGTAGCATTATGAGTTTTCTCCTTTATACATTATTCTGACAGCTTTAGTTACTTTACAAATGAAAACATATGAAAAGTTGTTCAAATGTGATATTTAGTCATTTACGAGCTGAAACAATCAATAATCCGACTGACAGGAAATTAATGTGAACCTGTTTTGCTGAGTGAAGTCAATTTTGATTGAAAACAAAACTAAATCAATTCTTACGTATGTTAATGTGTTAGTAATACTGTTGGTGTTTGGACAAATCAAACACTGTTACTGTAACTTTGAACTCTAGGTAATTGTGATGCCATTTCTCCCTATTTTCACTTTTTTACATTTGGTTCAAAGTAATTTCAGTCAAAAGCAACTGGACTTGTTTTTTTGTCAGGAAGACGTTTCACCTCTCATCCAAGAGGCTTCTTCATCTCATGTACGACCAGGACCAGGACCAGGACCAGGACAAGGACCACTGGCACTGCCACTCCACGGGGCAAAGGCAGGAGGTGGAGGGTGCCAATGACTTGGGCTTGGCTCCCTGGTGGTGCCAGCGGGACTCTGCAAGTGCTGGTGCCAGTGATCCGGTGGTGATGGAGCCAGTCCATGGCAGGGTGGTGTTGTCGGTGGCCGTCATGCTCTTGTCACCAGCGCCGAAAGCCCTAAGATGGACCACAAGCTTCGCCTGGGTCATGGCGATGATGGAGAGACCCAGGGACTCTCCCTCAGAGCGTGGGGAGACAGGACTCGCACACATCATATCGCAAACTGTGCTTGGATCCGTCATCCCGGGACACAGAACCACAACAGGGAGGTGAGTTTAATTCCGGCCCTGGAGCCGAAATGTCCAGGGAGCCCTTTTCTTGATTCTTCTTGTTATCATCAATTATTGTTTGAGATGCTTTGTAACAAGAATCACAATCAAACATTCTTTTGGTTTGTTTTAAAGAAAACACGTATTTAATAAAGTTTATACAGAAAACTTTTTCTTCAGAGTCTCAGTTCAGAACAAGTTTCTCCTGAAAGTCAACAGCAGTCGACAGCATCACAAGAGCTGAACGGACAGAATCATCATAAACTTACACCGTTGTTTCAAAACATTCATCAAGAAGAAAAACTCAAATAAAATGTGGAGTTTTGGAGTTTTTTTAAATTCAGCCCTCGTGTCTCACTACTGACATTTTTGTCTTTGAATGTTTCGATGGTTGTGGCTGTGTTAACACATATGACACACGTTTTGGCTCCTATAACCTGATTAAATCCTTATTTAATCAGGCAGTCTCCTTGAGATCAGGATCTCTTTTTCAAGAGCGACCTGAGAACAAGAAACATTCAGACGAACACAACAAAAACAACACAATCATACAACAACAGGAGATTACAAAAAGATACAAGAATAATGAAAGAAAAACTCCTGTTAATAAAACTTTAAAGTCTCACAGGCAAATGTTTGACTTTATCTTCAGGAAAGTTTGTAATTCATCTCAACATTTGTGTGTTAGAGACGGACATTTAAGGTCAAATACTGGATTGGCCCAAAAATAACAGTTTCTTTTCCACAACATCCTTCTGAAAAAGAGCCTCTGCCTCTCTGTTCTCCTCAGTTTGACTCTAATGGAGCTTTGAGGACTAATGACCAACACATTTATGGTCTTTGACCTGATCACGCCAGGAAAATCTTATGTGACAAAAACTACAGCTGAAAGGGTTTTCTCCTGTGTGAGTTCTCATGTGTACCTTTAACTTATCCTTTGCTCCAAAAGATTTCTTACAAACTGAACAGCTGAAGGGTTTCTCTCCTGTATGAGTTCTCATGTGTACCTTTAAATATGTCTTCTGTCCAAAAGATTTCTTACAAACTGAACAACTAAAGGGTTTCTCTCCTGTATGAAGTCTCATGTGTGTCTTTAAATGTCCTTTCACTACGAAAGATTTCTTACAGACTGAACAACTGAAAGGTTTTTATCCTGTATGAGTTTTAATGTGATGCTTTAAACTTTCTCTATATGCAAATAATTTCTTACAAACTGAACAGCTGAAAGGTTTCTCTCCTGTATGAATTCTCATGTGTATTTTTAAACATCCCTTCTGTCCAAAAGATTTCTTACAGACTGAACAGCTGTAAGGTTTCTCTCCTGTATGAGTTCTCATGTGTTTCTTCAAATGTACCAACTGTCCAAAAGACTTTTTACAAATGGAACAGCTATAAGGTTTTTCTCCTGTATGAGTTCTCATGTGTATCTTTAAATATCCCTTCTGTCCAAAAGATTTCTTACAGACTGAACAGCTGTAAGGTTTCTCTCCTGTATGAGTTATCATGTGCCGCCTCAGATTTGTCTTGATGCCAAATCTTTTCCCACACTCAGAGCACTTAAATCGTTTCTTTCTACATCTAGAATCACTGACAGGAACTTCATCATCTTTCAGAGACTTTGAACCTGACTGAGGTTCTCTTGTCTCCTTCCAGTCAGCACTTTCATCAGTTTCAGGTTCAGAAGAGTCTGTAGTCTTGTCTTCAGTCTCTGGTGTTAAATGTGTGTCACTAACAGAGGTGGTTGACACTTTCTCCTTTCTGTGGAGTCTCTTGTGTTTCACAAGAGCTGCTCTATATTTAAAACACTTCTTACAAACTGGACAGCTGAAAGGCTCCAGGCCAGTGTGACATCCCTCATCGCTCACAAAGACTTTGTTTGGTTTCAGAGCCGACTGAGATTCACTGGGAACTCTCCAATAATCACTGTCATCAGCCTCAGAAGAGTCTCCAGTCTTATCTCCCGTTTCTGGTGTTAAATGTGTATCTGGATTAGAGTTCTTTTCTAGTTCAGGTTCTGGTCCTCCACAGTCCTCTCCATCAGCTTCTGTTTCCATCAGTGAGGACTGAGGTTTCTCTTCATCATCTTCACTCTTCACAGGGACAGGAGTGAATGTGAACTTGGTGATATCAGCCTCCTCCAGCCCTTGAAGCTGCTCTCCCTCCTCACTGCTCCGCAGTTCCTCCTGTTCCTCTTTAATGTGTGGGGGCTCTGGGTCCTCCTGGTCCAGACTGGAGCTGCACTCCTGCTGCTCAGGGGGAACCTCTTCTTTAACCACCGACAGCTGCTGGACGTCTGCAGGAAACACACACAGAGGAAAACTAAGATGGAAAGTGCCCTGAGAGACTGTTACAACACCACAGTCTGGGATGTGCTGATCAAGCCGCACGGTGAGGACGTAGAGGGGATGACACATTGTCTGACAGAGTACCTGAACTTCTGCGCTGACATGGTCTCCCCTGTACAGACTGGCAGCTGTTACAATCTTTAAGATGGCGCCGTGCCAGTGGCAGCCTATCGTAGCAGCTCCCAGTACTTCCTAGTTTTTATTATGTTTTAAGTGTATTTCTTTATTTATTATCTGTACCCCGCGCTGTGGATACACACTGTCCAAACATCAAGATGTTTATCCAACGGTTTGGATATCTCTTAGTTAGCTTTTTCGTGCTTTGGTCTCTCCTGGTGACTGGAAGCTGTTCCTGCTCTACAGCCGGCATTGTTTAAAGTCACCACCAGCTGATCACCCCGGGGCCCCAAACCCTCTTCGTTGGGGAGAGACCCACAGTACCGAAGGAGCTAAGGAGGAGATTGCGAGGCTGCAGAGCAGGAGTTAAACGAAGGACAAAGTTTAAACCCTGCATCCCGGCAGTTATAATTGGAAACGTAAGGTCCCTGGCAAATGAGATGGAAGAACTGGAAGCGCTCGCCAGGACGCAGTAGAAATACAGAGAGTCCAAAATCATGTGTTTCAGAGAAACGTGGCTGTACGACAAGATACCAGACTCATGTTCAGAGAGAAGGAAAACTACAGGAGAAAACTGGAATCCAAACTGGAGAACAATGACACCAGGGATGTATGGAGGGGGATGAGTGAGATCACCAGCTTCCAGAGGAAAGGAGGAGGAACAGCTGAGAGAAATGAACAATGTGCGAACGAGTTTGTCCTGTTTTTCAACAGGTTTCGACCTCAGCTCCCCCAGCAGCCCCCCTACCGCTCCTCAAAGCAACCACCTCTGGTCACAACCCCCCCAAAGCCCCACAACAACCCCTGCAGCAGACACCAGGTTCCTCAAGCCTCTTGCTCCCCCTCCCCCACCTCCCTGCTGGCCCCCTCCACAGACCTTCTCACACCACCCTCCCCCAGGACCCATGCACTTCCCCCACTGCTGCCTACAAACTTCTGCAGCAGTCACCACTCTGCACTACCTCCCACCCCCCAGTCTGGACTTAACATCACAGCCAGCCAGGTGAGGAGAGAGCTGGAGAGGCTCAGTCAGAGGAAAGCTGCTCGACCGGACCGCATCAGCCCTCGCGTGCTGAAGGCCTGTGCCGGCCAGCTCTGCAGAGTTCTCCAGCACCTCTTTACCCTGAGCCTCCACCTTCAAAGGAAAAGAAAACATCCTGCCTTGTTCCAGTGCCCGAAAAAGGACACCCTGTGGCACTGGATGACAACAGGCCGATTGCACTGACCTCTCACATTATGAAGGTCATGGAGAGGCTGGTTCTTCCACACCTCAGACCCCTAGTGTGCCCATCACAGGGCCCCCTACAATTAGCAGATCAGCCCCATGTTTGGGTTGATGATGCACTCATCTACCTGCTGCAGGAAGCCTACTCCTCCCTGGATAGACCCAACACTGCTGTCCGCGTCATGTTCTTCGACTTCTCCAGCGCCTTTAACACCATCCAGCCCGAGCTGCTGAAGGCCAAACTGGAGAACATGCAGGTGGCTTCTCCTCTGGTCACATGGGTCAATGACTATCTGACGGGCAGGCCGCAGTATGTGAGATTACATAACACTGTGTGTCTGCCCGTCTGATCAGCAACATTGGCGCCCCCCAGGGAACTGTGCTGTCGCCCTTCCTCTTCACCACCTACACTGCAGATTTTAAGTACCGCACTGAGTCGTGTCATCTGCAGAAATTCTCTGATGACAAGGCCATTGTGTGGCGTGTAGACGGTGGGAGGGAGTATGAGTACAGGGACCTGGTCAGCAATTTTGTCAAATGGTGTGAGGAGAACCACCTGCAGCTGAACGTGGCGAAGACGAAAGAGATGGTGGTGGACTTTAGGAGGAACAAGCCCCCGCCCTCTCCAGTCTGCATTGGTGGGACGGACATCAACATTGTGGACTCCTACAAGTACCTGGGTGTTGTTCTGGACAACAAACTGGAGTGGACTGCAAACAGCCAGGGAGTCTACAAGAAGGGCCTGAGCCGGCTGTTGTCGCGATCATCATCTTCTTTGCTGTGGTGTCCTGGGGTGCAGGCATCAAAGCAAAAGACGCAAACAGACTAAACACACTCATTAGGAAGGCAGGGTCTGTTGTCAGCTCTAAGCTTGTCACCCCGGAGGAGGTGGAGGAGAACAGGATGCAAAACTGCTGGTGATCATGGACAATGTCTCCCATCCCCTCCATGAAACCCTGGACGAGCTTCAGAGCAGGAGACTCATCCAACCTTGCTGCCTTAAAGAACGGCACAGGAAACCATTCCTACCTGCTGCCATCAGACTGTACAACGCTTCACAACAACGCTTCACAGCAACGCTTCACAGCAACGCTTCACAGCAACGCTCAGGGAATAATCTCACACTATTCGAAGTGACTTATCACTGAAATGCACCTTTCTCTCTCTTGCACCTTAAAATCCACATAGTATATTGTAATATAGTGTTTATCTGAGATACTGTACTTTTATTGTAGTTCGTATTTTGTATTTTATTTTTTGTACTTCCGATTGTTTTGTACCGCTGCTACGATGACCTAATTTCCCCTCGGGGATAAATAAAACTATCTATCTATCTATCTATCTATCTATCTACCTATCTAGACACTGATTAGAGATGGATTTGAATTTATTAATGCTTACAATCGTTTTACTTCATCTGCTGAACGTGAACAGAGTTCCTGGAGGTTTAATAGAGCTGACCGCGACCCCTGCAGTGAGTAACGTCACAGAAGACCGACTCCTAAAATGTACCGACTTCACAGATTCTGAATTATCAGCAGGGTCGTCAGAGTGAACAGAGAGAAGAAGCAGAGAAGGGAACAAACCTGCTCTGTGGAGCCGCAGCTGAGGGTTGAAGACAGCGTCCAGTAGTTTCTGTTGTCGCTCCTTCTCCTCTTTTGAACGACAAAGTTCCTCCTCGTACTCTGCTATCGTTCTTTCAAAGAGCCCAAATATCTCTTCAGCAGCCAAAGTGAGGCGCTGCTTCACCAACGCTCTCTGCAGTGAGGACTGAGGTTCCTCTTCATCATCTTCACTCTTCACGGGGACAGAAGTGGATGGGAACTTGGTGATATCATGATCTTGAAGCTGCTCTCCCTCCTGGCGGCTCCAGAAGTCCTGCTGTTCCTCTTTAATGTGTTGAACCTCCTGCTCCAGACTGGAGCTGCACCCCTGCTGCTCAGGAGGAACCTCTCCTTTAACCACCAACAGCTGCTGGACGTCTGCAGGAAACAAGGAAACACAGACACATGAGTGTCCACTCCAACTCGACTCACATCAATGATAAGGAGAAAAAGAACCATGAATGATGTGCCCGCTGTAAAAAGTGCAGAATGCAACTTTAACACATAATAAGGGACATGTTTGATAAGCACATGGACTGGTGTGAAATCTACTCATGACACATCTCTGGGCTTGATCCGGACTAGATTACTGAAGAGGCGACATTTTCTATCAAACTCACTTTTACATTTGTGAAAGTTGGATTCTGAAAATGCAAAGAAGCTAGATTTCACTTTTCCCTTTTCTCAGAAGTAGACAACATAAGACCAGGTCCAGAACCAGAGTCACTGTTCCTGGACCTGTCAAATCTGGACCGGATCACAGTAGAGAGGCTGAAGTTTCTAAAGAACAGAGAGAAGAAGCAGAGAAGGGAGCAAACCTGCTGTGTGGAGCCGCAGCTGAGGGTCGGAAACAGCGTCCAGTAGCTTCTGTTGTCGCTCCTTCTCCTCTTTTGAACGACAAAGTTCCTCCTCGTACTCTGCTATCGTTCTTTCAAAGAGCCCAAATATCTCTTCAGCAGCCAAAGTGAGGCGCTGCTGCACCAACCACCTCACCCGCTGCACTGCACTCATTCTGCTAACTCACAGCTAGCACGCTAAGCTAACTCGGATATCTCTGGATCTACCGGGAGATGAGTCAGAGGTGAAACCTTCAGAATAAAAGGTGAAGAGCACAAAGTTCATTCAGACAGGATTATCCGGACACACAGAGGCGGTGACGATCAGTGCTGTTGGAGCTCACACACACTTTCTAAACACAACAACGGACTCTGCTAACACACGTCTGTGCTGGACGCCATCTTGATCGCAGTGTGTCGTTCTGTAAAGAAAACCACTTCCGGGGCGGCGGCTTCTTCTTCTTTGCGTTATTTGGCAGATTGTAACACCAGCTGTAAGGAGCATACCGCCACCTACTGAACTGGAGTATGTAGGACAGGATCTAGTAGCCTATAGTTTTACATTTAATGATCTTATATAATAAAAATAATAATAATGACACAAAACAAAACAAAGCAGAAAAAACTGATATATATACAAACTCAGAAAGTCTCTGAAAGACCTGGCTGAGGAGGCTGAGCAGAGAAGCTTCTGGCTTTGGCTAAGAAGGAAGGACCAGGCATGGGGAAAGCAGGGGTCCTAGGGTTAGCTGCAGGGAGACGTCCCTGCTGTTGCTCCACCACCGTGAGATGTCCCAGGATTAATGGAGCGAAACATCAATAAAGGGTGGCTACCTGCAGCTACCCGCAGCCGCACCGCCGGAGGTGCAACAAGCAGAAATGTTTAGCAGGCAGTCACCTGCCTGTACTACCATCTACAATGTCATGTTTAAGCATTAGAGCCAATGAGATGATAGCACATCTCCTCTTGCTACAAGAATCTCATCTTTGCTGTTTGAGCCTCAGAATTGAGGCGGCGTCACACACTACTTTGTGTTGACGACTTGACTTCAGAATCAGACATATGGGACTCTGACATTTTCTTTTCTTTTCTGGAATCATAATAAATTCTTCCCTAACAACCCTCTGCCCGGGCACTTACGTCCCTCTGAATTTACACAGAGAAAAACGAAAATGTTGAATTGAAAATACGATGGTGGTGATAAAAATGAAAAAACAGTTGCAGCAAATGAACTGACATCTTCCTGAGTGGAAAGAACTTACAAGGTTAGCGAGAGCACTGATGAGGCAGGACCAGGACCCAGTAGCAGAGAAATGACAGGTGCAGGCATGTTTGGCAATAATGTGCATGAGGTCAAAGAGGGGGTTTGCATTTAAACAGTATGTATCAACATTCGTTGCTTCAGACACCTTCGAACAAGAATCACAATCAGACTTTCTTTTGGTTTGTTTTAAAGAAAACACATATTTAATAAAGTTTGTACAGAAAACTTTTTCTTCAGAGTCTCAGTTCAGAACAAGTTTCTCCTGAAAGTCAACAGCAGTCGGCAGCATCACAAGAGCTGAACGGACAGAATCATCATGAACTTACACCGTTGTTTCAAAACATTCATCAAGAAGAAAAACGCAAATAATCTAAAAGTTACAAATCATCATCAGTTGCATCATACGACAAAAAAGAATTACAAACTGATACATCAGAAAAAATTATATTTTTATAAAACTTTAAAGTCTCACAGGAAAATGTTTGACTTCATCTTTAGGAAAGTTTGTAATTCATCTCAACATTTGTGGGTTAGAGAGGGACATTTAAGGTCAAATACTGGATTGGCCCAAATATAAGACCGTTTTTTGTTCCTGGAAATCCTTCTGATAAAGAGGCTCTGCCTCTCTGTTCTCCTCAGTTTGACTCTAATGGAGCTTTAAGAACTAAAGACCAACACATTTATGGTCTTTGACCTGATAACGCCAAACAAATCTTTTGTGACAAACACTGCAGCTGAAAGGTTTTTCTCCTGTGTGAGTTCTCATGTGTATCTTCAATTGTCCTTTCTGTCCAATGGATTTCTTACAGACTGAACAGCTGTAAGGTTTCTCTCCTGTATGAGTTCTCATGTGTAACTTTAAATATGCCTTCTGAACAAAGGATTTCTTACAAACTGGACAGCTGTAAGGTTTCTCTCCTGTATGAGTTCTCATGTGTAACTTTAAATCTCCCTTCTGTCCAAAGGATTTCTTACAGACTGGACAGCTGTAAGGTTTCTCTCCTGTATGAGTTCTCATGTGTATCTTCAATTGTCCCTTCTGTCCAAAGGATTTCTTACAGACTGAACAGCTGAATGGTTTCTCTCCTGTATGAGTTATCATGTGCATCTTCAACCTTCCCTTCAGTCCAAAGGATTTCTTACAGAATGAACAGCTGTAAGGTTTCTCTCCTGTATGAGTTATCATGTGTATCTTTAAATATCCCTTCTTTCCGCAGGATTTCTCACAGACTGAACAGTTGAAAGGTTTTTCTCCTGTATGACTTATCATGTGTTTCTTTAAATCTCCCTTTCGTCCAAAAGATTTCTTACAGACTGAACAGCTGTGAGGTTTCTCTCCTGTATGAGTTATCATGTGCTGCCTCAGATGTGTCTTGGTGCCAAATCTTTTCCCACACTCAGAGCACTTAAATCGTTTCTCTCTACATTTTGAATCACTGTCAGGAACTCCATCATCTTTCAGAGACTTTGAACCTGACTGAGGTTCTCTTGTCTCCTTCCAGTCAGCACTGTCATCAGTTTCAGGTTCAGAAGAGTCTGCAGTCTTGTCTTCAGTCTCTGGTGTTAAATGTGTGTCACAAACAGAGGTAGTTGACACTTTCTCTCTTATGTGGAGTCTCTTGTGTTTCACGAGAGCTGCTCTATGTTTAAAACACTTCTTACAAACTGGACAGCTGAAAGGCTCCAGGCCAGTGTGACATCCCTCATCGCTCACGAAGACTTTGTTTGGTTTCAGAGCCGACTGAGATTCACTGGGAACTCTCCAATAATCACTGTCATCAGTCTCAGAAGAATCTCCAGTCTTGTCACCAGTCTCTGGTGTTAAATGTGTGTCTGGATGTGAGTCCCTGTCTGGTTCTGGTCCTCCGCAGTCCTCTCCATCAGCTTCTGTCTCCATCTGTGAGGACTGAGGTTTCTCTTCATCATCTTCACTCTTCACAGGAACAGGAGTGGATGTGAACTTGGTGATATCAGCCTCCTCCAGCCCTTGAAGCTGCTCTCCCTCCTGACTGCTCCACAGTTCCTCCCGTTCCTCTTTAATGTGTGGGGGCTCTGGGTCCTCCTGGTCCAGACTGGAGCTGCACTCCTGCTGCTCACGGGGAACCTCTTCTTTAACCACCGACAGCTGCTGGACGTCTGCAGGAAACAGGAAACACACACAGAGGAAAACTAAGATTCCATGCTGACGAGGAGTGAACAGTGTGTGTTTTCATCTGTTTAAAACAGAGACAGGTTGACACATGAGCTGCACTGAGAATGTTCTGTCTGCATACTGTGATGGCTTTTGTGTGAAACTATCAACTATTGTTTTTGTTTCATTTATGGGAGCCAGCCAGGAGCTTCCATGACAAAAGTTATAGAGTCACAGTCCAAATGTCAGCCCAAATACACAAAGGAGGTATGACTTAATGTAAAACCAATTGTTCACACTACCTGAACAAATACAAGTCATTTGTAGGAAAAAGACCAAACACACACAACAGGAAATACACTAAAATGAAAACAGACGATGAGAAACATCCACAAACAAAAGCAAACTTAATCCAATACCAGACAAAAACTTCTCTTTGGAAAACAAAAACAAAATAAATGTTAATGTATAATGTTTCCGTCTGAAACAGGAAACAGTTCAACGTTCAAAATAAACTCCATTTCCTTCAAAAAGAAGCTTCATAGCAGCATTCAGTCAAACAGAGAGGGAGCTGTCAATCTACACACACACACACTGCTCACTCAGTCAGCTGATCCGTCCTTTAGTCTGTTGTTGCTGGATGTTATTGTCCGGTTGGCTTGATTATCTTTAGTGGATCAAATGACTGATCCCACCTCAACATCACGTTTCTGCCACAGTAGCAGAGCTGGGTTGGCACGATAGTTTGAAGCTTTAATGACGTCAGTTAAAGTGACCCAGTGATCAGCAGCAGCAGTCACTGGACCAATAGAGAACAAGAGGAGGTTTACCCAGTTGTTTCTAGGGCTGCAAAGGGGCGACAGTTTCCTGTGATTTTCCGGAAACTTTCAATGGGTAGTTAAGATGTTAATTAACTGGAAATTGGTGTTATTTTACTCATCCAGCCCTCATCCCTTACTCTTCTGAAGTTGAGTTGTATGCTATTGCCTCTGCTAAAAGCTTATTGCAATGGTCAAACTGTAGCACATGTCCGTTTATTGACGTGCTACTTCAACCACTCACATGGAAACCAACCTGTGACGCTGATGAGAGCGACGGGTGAAAACATGGTTTCTACCAACAAAAGCCTTCAGGGCCGTTCTCTGGTGTTCTTTTAAAGAAAAGATTCTCTAGCTTGGAAACACGGATGAAACCGCAGCATCCATGTTGACACCTGCTTCCTCCATGAGAGCCGCCATTGTTGTCTGAATCCCAACAGTCTCTTCTCCGCTACATCACATCTATAGTACTGACCGAGCTGGCCCTGTAGGAGACGGCTGCCTCTCCAGTAGCTCTCCAGTTTTTAGCTCTTTTACCCTTTTTTGACCTCTTTCTTTCTACTTTTTTTACTCTTCTTGTGAAGAGATTGTGTGTTTTATATATAAAAATGCATCAAAGAGCCAGATTTCACTGGAACTGCTGGCTTTGCGCACATAGGGACAAGCGGGGATACAACACCGTGTACCGGGGGCGCTGAGGAGGAGACCCAGGGGCTGTAAGGTCGAGGCGAAGCTAAAGGCCAAGCGGGCGGAGAATCGGAAGCACTACAAGCCATCGATTCCCTCCGTAATCACGGGGAATGTGAACTCGCAGCCGAAAAAGATGGACAAGCTGAACAACCAGCGGATCTACTGTGAGAGCAGCTTGTTCATCTTTACAGAGACAAAGCTAAACCACCTTGTACCGGATGCTAACGGGGACCTGCCGGGATTCACTAACGTGAGAGTCAACAGAGACACAGAAGCGAGCGGAAAAAGCAAAGGTAGGGGACTCATGTATGTGAACAACCGCTGGTGTAATCCCCTCCCCCCACTGGGGAAGTCTAATCACAACCTGGTTCACAGACAGCCACTGTATATCCCCCCGGTCCAAAAACAGATGGTGACACTTGCACCATCAGGAGGTGGTCCCCAGAGATGGAAAGTGCCCTGAGAGCCTGTTACAACACCACAGTCTGGGATGTGCTGATCAACCCGCACGGTGAGGACGTAGAGGGGATGACACATTGTCTGACAGAGTAACTGAACTTCTGCGCAGACGTGGTCTCCCCTGTCAAGACTGGCCGCTGTTACCATCTTTATGATGGCGCCGTGCCAGTGGCAGCCTATCGTAGCAGCTCCCGGCACTTCGTAGTTTTATTGGGTTTTAAGCGTATTTCTGTATTTATTATCTGTACCCCGCGCTGTGGATACACACTGTCCAAACATCAAGATGTTTATCCAACGGTTTGGATATCTCTTAGTTAGCTTTTTTGTGCTTTGGTCCTGGTGACTGGAAGCCGTGCCTGCTCTACAGCCGGCATTGTTTAAAGTTGCAACCAGGTGATCGCCCCGGGGCCCCAAACCCTCTTCGTCGGGGAGACAACCACAGTACCGAAGGAGCTAAGGAGGAGACGGCGAGGCTGCAGAGAAGGAGTTAAAGGGAGGAGGAAGTTTAAACCCTGCATCCCGGCAGTTCTTACTGGAAACGTAAGGTCCCTGGCAAATGAGATGGACGAACCGGAGGCGCTCGCCAGGACGCAGCGGGAATACAAAGAGTCCAGTATCATGTGTTTCACAAAAACGTGGCTACACGACCAGATACCGGAATCAAACGCCACCATCCCCGGCTTCCATACGGTCCAAACCGACAGAGACCCCACCGCGAGCGGCAAGAAGAAAGGAGGAGGGCTCGCCGTGCTCGTTAACAACAGGTGGTGTCACCCCAGGCACATCTCTGTAAAAGACCGGTTCTGCAGCCCAGACATCGAGCTCATCGCGATCTGACTGCATCCTTATTATCTGCCACGGGAGTTTACCAACGTCATCGCCATAACTGTTTGCATTCCGCCATCTGGAAATGCCGACGCAGCGTGAGACGTCATCAACGCTGCGACCGCCGCACTACAGACGAAACACCCCGGAGCAATCGTCATCATCACAGGTGACTTCAACCACGTCTCTCTCTCATCCACTCTCCCAACGTTTCACCAGTTTGTCAAATGCACAACAAGGGACAATAAAACCATAGATCTGCTGTGTGCAAATGTCAAAGAGGCATACAGCTCCACGGCCCTCCCTCCCCTGGGAAGGTCAGACCACAACCTCGTCCTGCTCTCCCCATCATACATGCCTGTGGTTCAGCAGCAACCAGTGACAGTAAGAACTGTTAGGAAATGGTCTCCTGAGGCCATAGAGTCACTGCAGGGTACCCTAGAAGCCACTGACTGGGATGCACTTTACAAACCACATGGCGAGGACATTGATGTCATCACTGATTGCATCTCTGATTACATTGGGTTCTGCAGAGACACCATCCCCAGTAAAGAGGTCCGCTGTTACCCAAATAACAAACCCTGGATTACCAGCGACCTGAAGGCCCTACTCAACGAGAAAAAGAGGGCCTTCAGGTCAGGGGACTGTGCAGAACTCAAGCAAGTTCAGAGAGAAGGAAAACTACAGGAGAGACTGGAATCCAAACTGGAGAACAATAACACCAGGGACGTATGGAGGGGGATGAGTGAGATCACCGGCTTCCAGAGGAAAGGAGGAGGAACAGCTGAGAGAAAGGAACAATGTGCAAACGAGTTTGACCAGTTTTTCAACAGGTTCGACCTCAGCTCCCCCAGCAGCCCCCCTGCTGCTCCTCTGAGAAACCACCCCTGGTCACAATCCCCCCACAACTCCACAGCAGCGCAACAACCAACCCCCGCAGCAGACACCAGGTTCCTCAAACCTCCTGCTCCCCCTTCCCCTCCCCCACCTCCCTGCTGGCTCCGACTACAGACTGTCTCACACCCCCCTCCCCCAGGACCCTAGCACTTCCCCCACTGCTGCCTACAAACTTCTGCAGCAGTCACCACTCTGCACTACCTCCCATCCCCCAGTCTGGACTTAACATCACAGCCAGCCAGGTGAGGAGAGAGCTGGAGAGGCTCAGTCAGAGGAAAGCTGATTGACCGGACCGCATCGGCTCTCGAGTGCTGAAGGCCTGTGCCGGCCAGCTCTGCAGAGTTCTCCAGCACCTCCTTAACCTGAGCCTCCACCTTCAAAGGAAAGGAAAACATCCTGCCTAGTTCCAGCGCCCAAAAAAGGACACCCTGTGGCACTGGATGACTACAGGCTGATTGCACTGACCTCTCACATTATGAAGGTCATGGACAGGCTGGTTCTTGCACTACTCAGACCCCTAGTGTGCCCATCACAGGACCCCCATACAATTAACATATCAGCCCCATGTTGGGGTTGATGATGCACTCACCTACCTGCTGCAGGAAGCCTACTCCTCCCTGGATAGACCCAACACCGCTGTCCAGAAATTCTCTGATGACTCTGTGGACTCTGTGGACTTTAGGAGGAACAAGCCCCCGCCCTCTCCAGTCTGCATTGGTGGGACGGACATCAACATTGTGGACTCCTACAAGTACCTGGGTGTTGTTCTGGACAATAAACTGGAGTGGACCGCAAACATGCAGGCAGTCTACAAGAAGGGCCTGAGCCGGCTTCACTTCCTGAGGAGGCTCCGGATGCTTCAGATGTTCTATCAGTCTGTTGTCGCGATCATCATCTTCTTCGCTGTGGTGTCCTGGGGTGCAGGCATCAAAGCAAAAGACGCAAACAGACTAAACACACTCATAAAGAAGGCCTGGTCTGTTGTCGGCTCTAAGCTTGTCACCCTGGAGGAGGTGGAGGAGAACAGGATGCAAAACTGCTGGTGATCATGGACAATGTCTCTCATCCCCTCCATGAAACCCTGGACGAGCTTGAGAGCAGGAGACTCATCCAACCTTGCTGCCTTAAAGAACGGTACAGGAAATCATTCCTACCTGCTGCCATCAGACTGTACAGCGCTTCACAGCAACGCTGAGCAGCGCTCAGGGAATAATCTCACACTATTCGAAGTGACTTATCACTGAAATGCACCTTTCTCTCTCTTGTACCTTAAAATCCACATAGTATATTGTAATATAGTGTTTATCTGAGATACTGTACTTTTATTGTAGTTCATGTTTTGTATTTTATTTTTAGTACATCTGATTGTTTTGTACCGCTGCTACGATGACCTAATTTCCCCTCGGGGATAAATAAAACTATCTATCTATCTATCTATTTTTGTATCTATCTAGATACTGATTAGAGATGGATTTGAATTTATTAATGCTTACAATCGTTTTACTTCATCTGCTGAACGTGAACAGAGTTCCTGGAGGTTTAATAGAGCTGACCGCGACCCCTGCAGTGAGTAACGTCACAGAAGACCGACTCCTAAAATGCACCGACTTCACAGATTCTGAATCGTCAGCAGGGTCGTCAGAGTGAACAAAGAGAAGAAGCAGAGAAGGGAACAAACCTGCTCTGTGGAGCCGCAGCTGAGGGTTGAAAACAGCGTCCAGTAGTTTCTGTTGTCGCTCCTTCTCCGCTTTTGAACGACAAAGTTCCTCCTCGTACTCTGCTATCGTTCTTTCAAAGAGCCCAAATATCTCTTCAGCAGCCACAGTGAGGCGCTGCTTCACCAACGCTCTCTGCAGTGAGGACTGAGGTTCCTCTTCATCATCTTCACTCTTCACAGGGACAGAAGTGGATGGGAACTTGGTAATATCATGATCTTGAAGCTGCTCTCCCTCCTGGCTGCTCCAGAAGTCCTGCTGTTCCTCTTTAATGTGTTGAACCTCCTGGTCCAGACTGGAGCTGCACCCCTGCTGCTCAGGAGGAACCTCTTCTTTAACCACCAACAGCTGCTGGACGTCTGCAGGAAACAAGAAAACACACATGAGTGACCACTCCAACTCAACTCACATCAATAATAAGGAGAAAAAGAACCATGAATGATGTGCCCGCTGTAAAAAGTGCAGAATGCTCCTTTAACACACAATAAGGGACATGTTTGATAAGCACATGGACTGGTGTGAAATCTACTCATGACACATCTCTGGGCTTGATCACTGACGGTGTCCTCTTTGCTGACGCCAGCAGAATTCAAAATGACGTCATCAAACTTCACCACCTCAGGTTTTCCTAGACACGTCACATCCGGACTAGATTCTACTGAAGAGGCGACATTTTCTATCAAACTCACTTTGACATTTGTGAAAGTTGGATTCTGAAAATGCAAAGAAGCTAGATTTCACTTTTCACTTTTTTCAGAAGTAGACAACATCCGACCAGGTCCAGAACCAGAGTCACTGTTCCTGGACCTGTCAGATCTGGACCGGATCACAGTAGAGAGGCTGAAGTTTCTAAAGAACAGAGAGAAGAAGCAGAGAAGGGAGCAAACCTGCTGTGTGGAGCCGCAGCTGAGGGTCGGAAACAGCGTCCAGTAGCTTCTGTTGTCGCTCCTTCTCCTCTTTTGAACGACAAAGTTCCTCCTCGTACTCTGCTATCGTTCTTTCAAAGAGCCCAAATATCTCTTCAGCAGCCAAAGTGAGGCGCTGCTTCACCAACCACCTCACCCTTTGGACTTTACTCATTGTGCTAACTCACAGCTAGCATGCTACGCTAACTCGGATATCTCTGGATCTACCGGGAGATGAGTCAGAGGCGAAACCTTCAGAATAAAAGGTGAAGAGCACAAAGTTCATTCAGACAGGATTATCCAGACACACAGAGGCGGTGATGATCAGTGCTGCTGGAGCTCACACACACTTTCTAAACACAACAACGGACTCTGCTTACACACGTCTGTGCTGGACGCCATCTTGATCACAGTGTGTCGTTCTGTAAAGAAAACAGCTTCCGGGGCGGCGGCTTCTTCTTTTTCGCGTTATTTGGCGGATTGTAACAGCAGCTGTAAGGAGCATACCGCCACCTACTGAACTGGAGTATGCAGGACAGGATCTAGTAGCCTATAGTTTTACATTAAATGATCTTATATAATAATAATAATGACACAAAACAAAACAAAGCAGAAAAAACTGATATATACAAACTCAGAAAGGCTCTGAGAGACCTGGCTGAGGATGCTGAGCAGGAAAGCTTCTGGCTTTGGCTAAGAAGGAAGGACCAGGCATGGGGAAAGCAGGGGTCATAGGGTTAGCTGCAGGGAGACGTCCCTGCTGTTGCTCCACCACCGTGAGATGTCCCAGGATTAATGGAGCGAAACATCAATAAAGGGTGGCTACCTGCAGATACCCGCAATAAGCAGAAATGTTTAGCAGGCAGTCACTTGCCTGTACTACCATCTACAATGTCATGTTTAAGCATTAGAGCCAATGAGATGATAGCACATCTCCTCTTGCTACAAGAATCTCATCTTTGCTGTTTGAGCCTCAGAATTGAGGCAGCTTCACGCACTACTTTGTGTTGACGACTTGACTTCAGTATCAGACATATGGGACTCTGGCATTTTCTTTTCTTTTCTGGAATCATAATAAATTCTTCCCTAACAACCCTCTGCCCGGGCACTTACGTCCCTCTGAATTTACACGGATAAAACCGAAAATGTTGAATTGAAAAAACGATGGTGGTGATAAAAATGAATTAACAGTTGCAGCAAATGAACTGACATCTTCCTGAGTGGAAAGACCTTACAAGGTTAGCGAGAGCACTGATGAGGCAGGACCAGGACCCAGTAGCAGAGAAATGACAGGTGCAGGCATGTTTGGCAATAATGTGCATGAGGTCAAAGAGGGGGTTTGCATTTAAACAGTATGTATCAACATTCACTGCTTCAGACACCTTTGAACAAGAATCACAATCAGACTTTCTTTTGGTTTGTTTTAAAGAAAACACGTGTTTAATAAAGTTTGCACAGAAAACTTTTTCTTCAGAGTCTCAGTTCAGAACAAGTTTCTCCTGAAAGTCAACAGCAGTCGGCAGCATCACAAGAGCTGAACGGAGAGAATCATCATAAACTTACACCGTTGTTTCAAAACATTCATCAAGAAGAAAAACTCAAATAATCTAAAAGTTACATATCATCATCAGTTGCATCATACAACAACAAAGAATTACAAACACATACAATAGAAAAAATTATCTTTTTATAAAATTTTAAAGTCTCACAGGAAAATGTACGACTTTATCTTTAGGAAAGTTGTAATTCATCTCAACATTTGTGTCTTAGAGAGGGACATTTAAGGTAAAATACTGGATTGGCACAAATATAAGACCGTTTTTTGTTCCTGGAAATCCTTCTGATAAAGAGGCTCTGCCTCTCTGTTCTCCTCAGTTTGACTCTAATGGAGCTTTGAGGACTAAAGACCAACACATTTATGGTCTTTGACCCGATCACCACAGGTAAATCTTTTGTGACAAACACTGCAGCTGAAAGGTTTCTCTCCTGTGTGAGTTCTCATGTGTAACTTTAAATATCCCTTCTGTCCAAAGGATTTCTGGCAGACTGAACAGCTGATGGGTTTCTCTCCTGTATGAGTACTCATGTGTATCTTTAAATCTCCCTTCTGTCCAAAGGATTTCTTACAGACTGTACAAGTGTAAGGTTTCTCTCCTGTATGAGTTCTCATGTGTGTCTTCAGATGTTCCTTCTGTCCAAAGGATTTCTTACAGACTGTACAGCTGTAAGGTTTCTCTCCTGCATGAGTTCCCATGTGTATCTTTAAACATCCCTTCCGTCCAAAGGATTTCTTACAGAATTCACAACTGTAAGGTTTCTCTCCTGTATGAGTTCTCATGTGTATCTTTAAATCTCTCTTACGTCCAAAGGATTTCTTACAGACTGAACAGCTGTAAGGTTTTCTCCTGTATGAGTTCCCATGTGTCTCTTTAAAAATAATTCCTGTCCAAAGGATTTCTTACAGACTGAACAACTGTAAGGTTTCTCTCCTGTATGAGTTCTCATGTGTGTCTTCAAATTTCCCTTGTATCCAAAAGATTTCTTACAGACTGAACAGCTGAAAGGTTTCTCTCCTGTATGAGTTCTCATGTGTACCTTTAAATCTATCTTACGTCCTAAAGATTTCTTACAGACTGAACAGCTGAAAGGTGTCTCTTCTGTGTGAGTTCTCAGGTGTATCTTTAAAACTTCCTTCCGTCCAAAGGATTTCTTACAAACTGAACAGCTAAAAGGTTTCTCTCCCGTGTGAGTTCTCAGGTGTGTCTTTAAATCTCCCTTCTGTGAAAAGGATTTCTTACAAACTGAACAGCTGAAAGGTTTCTCTCCTGTATGAGTTCTAATGTGTATTTGCAAACGTCCCTTCCGTCCAAAAGATTTCTCACATACTGAACAGTTGAAAGGTTTCTCCCCTGTATGAGTTATCATGTGTCTCTTTAAATCTCCCTTTTGTCCAAAAGATTTCTTACAGACTGAACAGCTGTGAGGTTTCTCTCCTGTATGAGTTATCATGTGCTGCCTCAGATGTGTCTTGGCGCCAAATCTTTTCCCACACTCAGAGCACTTAAATCGTTTCTCTCTACATTTTGAATCACTGACAGGAACTTCATCATCTTTCAGAGACTTTGAACCTGACTGAGGTTCTCTTGTCTCCTTCCAGTCAGCACTGTCATCAGTTTCAGGTTCAGAAGAGTCTCCAGTCTTGTCTCCAGTCTCTGGTGTTAAATGTGTGTCACTAACAGAGGTAGTTGACACTTTCTCTGTTCTGTGGATTCTCTTGTGTTTCACAAGAGCTGCTCTATGTTTAAAACACTTCTTACAAACTGGACAGCTGAAAGGCTCCAGGCCAGTGTGACATCCCTCATCGCTCACAAAGACTTTGTTTGGTTTCAGAGCCGACTGAGATTCACTGGGAACTCTCCAATAATCACTGTCATCAGTCTCAGAAGAATCTCCAGTCTTGTCACCAGTCTCTGGTGTTAAATGTGTGTCTGGATGTGAGTCCCTGTCTGGTTCTGGTTCTGGTCCTCCACAGTCCTCTCCATCAGCTTCTGTCTCCATCTGTGAGGACTTAGGTTTCTCTTCATCATCTTCACTCTTCACAGGGACAGGAGTGGATGTGAACTTGGTGATATCAGCCTCCTCCAGCCCTTGAAGCTGCTCTCCCTCCTGACTGCTCCACAGTTCCTCCTGTTCCTCTTTAATGTGTGGCGGCTCTGGGTCCTCCTGGTCCAGACTGGAGCTGCACCCCTGCTGCTGACGGGGAACCTCTTCTTTAACCACTGACAGCTGCTGGACGTCTGCAGGAAACAGGAAACACACACAGAGGAAAACTAAGATTCCATGCTGATGAGGAGTGAACAGTGTGTTTTCATCTGTTTGAAACAGAGACAGGTCGACACACGAGCTGCACTGAGAATGTTCTGTCTGCATACTGTGATGGCTTTTGTGTGAAACCATCACTATTGTTTTTGTTTCTTTAATGGGAGCCAGCCAGGAGCTTCCATATCAAAAGTTATAGTGTCACACACCAAATGTCAGCCAAGATACACAAAGGAGGTATGAATTAAATGTCAAACCAATTGTTCACACTACCCAGAACAAAAACAAGTCATTTGTAGGAAAAAGACCAAACACACACAACAGGAAATACACTAAAATGAAAACAGACGATGAGAAACATCCGCAAACGAAAGCAAACTTAATCCAACACCAGACAAAAAGTTCTCTTTGGAAAACAAAAACAAAATAAATATTAACGTGAAATGTTTCCGTCTGAAACAGGAAACAGTTCAACGTTCAAAATAAACTCCAGTTCCTTCAAAAACAAGCTTCATAGCAGCATTCAGTCAAACAGAGAGGGGGCTGTCAATCTACACACACACACTGCTCACTCAGTCAGCTGATCCGTCCTTTAGTCTGTTGTTGCTGGATGTTATTGTCCGGTTGGCTTGATTATCTTTAGTGGATCAAAGGACTGATCCCACCTCAACATCACCTTTCTGCCAGAGTAGCAGAGCTGGGTTGGCACGATAGTTTAAAGCTTTAATGACGTCAGTTAAAAGTGACCCAGTGATCAGCTGCAGCAGTCACTGGACCAATAGAGAACAAGAGGAGGTTTACCAAGTTGTTTCTAGGGCTGCAAAGGGGCGACAGTTTCCTGTGTTTTTCCAGAAACTTTCAATGGGTAGTTAAGCCGTTAATTAACTGGAAATTGGTGTTATTTTACTCATCCAGCCCTCATCCCTTACTCTTCTGAAGTTGAGTTGTATGCTATTGCCTCTGCTAAAAGCTTATTGCAATGGTCAAACTGTAGCACATGTCCGTTTATTGACGTGCTACTTCAACCGCTCACATGGAAACCAACCTGTGACGCTGATGAGAGCGACGGGTGAAAACATGGTTTCTACCAACAAAAGCCTTCAGGGCCGTTCTCTGGTGTTCTTTTAAAGAAAAGATTCTCTAGCTTGGAAACACGGATGAAACCGCAGCATCCATGTTGATACCTGCTTCCTCCATGAGAGCCGCCATTGTTGTCTGAATCCCAACAGTCTCTTCTCCGCTACGTCACATCTATAGTACTGACCGAGCTGGCCCTGTAGGAGACGGCTGCCTCTCCAGTAGCTCTCCAGTTTTTAGCTCTTTTACCCTTTTTTGACCTCTTTCTTGCTACTTTTTTTACTCTTCTTGTGAAGAGATTGTGTGTTTTATATATAAAAATGCATCAAAGAGCCAGATTTCACTGGAACTGCTGGCTTTGCACACATAAGGACAAGCGGGGATACAACACCGCGTACCGGGGGCGCTGAGGAGGAGACCCAGGGGCTGTAAGGTCGAGGCGAAGCTAAAGGCCAAGCGCGCGGAGAATCGGAAGCACTACAAGCCATCGATTCCCTCCGTTATCACGGGGAATGTGAACTCGCAGCCGAAAAAGATGGACAAGCTGAACAACCAGCGGATCTACTGTGAGAGCAGCTTGTTCATCTTTACAGAGACATGGCTAAACCACCTTGTACCGGATGCTAACGGGGACCTGCCTTGATTCACTAACGTGAGAGTCAACAGAGACACAGAAGCAAACGGAAAAAGCAAAAGGTAGGGGACTGATCATATATGTGAACAACCGCTGGTGTAACCCAAGGCATATCTCTGTAAAGAAAGTCTCATGTTGTTGGGACCTCGAGTTGCTAGCTGTTAGCTTGCGGCCATATTATCTGCCGAGAGAGTTCTGTCACGTGATCACCGTCTGTGTTTACATCCCTCCCAGAGCGGATGCAGCCACTGCCTGTGACAAGATCCACTCAGTCACTGCAAGGCTGCAGACACACCACTACACACCAGACACACCAAGTTGTAGACTGTCCAACCAGAAACAACAGGACAATTGATCTCTTGTATGGTAATGTGAGTGATGCATACATAATGACTCCCCTCCCCCCAATGGGGAAGTGTGGTAACAACCTGGTTCACCTACAGCCCCTGTATACCCCCCTGGTCCAAAAACAGCCGGTAACAACTCGCACCATCAGGAGGTGGTCCCCGGAGATGGAAAGTGCCCTGAGACACAGTTACAGCACCACAGTCTGGAATGTGCTGATCAACCCGCACGGTGAGGACGTAGAGGGGATGACACATTGTCTGACAGAGTACCTGAACTTCTGCGCTGACGTGGTCTCCGCTGTCAAGACTGGCCACTGTTACCCGAATAACAAGCATTTGGTAACGCGGGATGTTAAGGTTGTCCTCAACAAGAAGAAGACTGTCTTCGGGAGCAGGGACAGGGAGGCCATGAAGGCAGCACAGCAGGAGGTGAAACACTGTGTGAGGGAAGCTAACGACAGCTACAGGAGAAAGATGGAGCAGAAGCTGAGGGAGAACAACATGAGGGAGGTCTGGGAGGGTGAGAGGACCATCACAGGTCACAACACAAAGAACAGAGATACAGGGGGGAATATGGAGAGGGCGAACAAGCTGAATGACCCCCCCCCCCCCTTGACACCACAAAAACACCCCCCCTCCCCCTCCACCTCAACACAGTCCCCGCCTCATCACAGACCAGGTCGGCTGAGGAAGCTCCGGCCCAGGAAAGCAGCAGGCTCGGATAAAGTGTGTCCGAGACTACTGAAGACCTGTGCTGCAGAACTGGGGGAACCACTAAAACGGATCTTCAACCTTAACCTGCAGTTAGGGAGAGTGCCTACCCTCTGGAAGACATCCTGTATCGTTCTGGTTCCAAAGAAGAACAAGCCCAGCGAGCTGAATGACTTCCGACTGGTGGCACTCACTTCACACCTGATAAAGATGTTGGAGCTGCTCTTCCTCAGCCTCCTCAGAACTCAGGTACAACACACCCAGGACTGCCTGCAGTTTGTGTACCAGCCAGATGTTGGTGTGGAGGATGCCATCCTCTACATGCTGCACCGAGCTACTCCCATCTGGATACGGGAAGCGGCACAGTGAGGATTCACTTCCTGGACTTCTCCAGTGCCTTTAACACCATCCAGCCCCCTCTACTTCAGGACAAACTGAACAGGAAGGGAGTGGACCCCTATCTGGTGGACTGGGTCAGAGACTACCTCACTGTCAGGCCAAGTACGTCAGGCTGAAGGACACCACGTCTGACACTGTGGTCAGCAGCACCGGAGCCCCTCAGGGCACAGTGTAGGCCCCTCTTCTCTTTACCCTGTACACTTAGGACTTCTGCTACAACTCAGAGCTGTGTCACATACAGACGTACGCCGATGACACAGCCATCGTGGGATGTATCAGGGGTGACAAAGAGGAGGAGTATCAGAGTCTGGTGGGGGACTTTGCTCTCTGGTGCCACACTAACCACCTACAGCTCAACACCTCCAAGACGAAGGAGCTGGTCATTGATTTTGGGAGGTTCAGACCAAGACCGCGACCAGTCCTGCTAAAGGGAGCTAAGGTGGAGGCTGTGGACTCATACAAATACCTCAGGCTGTGGCTGGACAATAAACTGGACTGGACAACACAAACCAGCCACCTGCACAGGAAGCAGGTTGTACTTCCTGAGGAGATGCGGTCCTTCAACATCTGCAAGAAACTGCTGGGGATGTTTTACTAGTCTGTTGTCACCTGTGTCCTCTTCTACACTGGGGTGTGCTGGGGGCATCATATCCAAGAAGGACACCTCCAGACTGGATAAACTGATCAGGCAGGCCGGCTCTGTGGTCAGGATGAAACTGGACTCACTGGTGCTGGTGGCAGAGAGGAGGACACTGGACAAACTGCTGGACATCATGGACAATGCCAGCCACCCCCTGCACAGCATCATCAGCAGCCAGAGGAGTCTGTTCAGTGGAAGGCTGCTCCTGCCCAAGTGCAGGACCAACAGGCTCAAGATCTCCTTTGTCCCTCAGGTCATCATCCTCTACAACTCAAGGGGGGGACACACTCAGGGGGAGCAGGAAATAAAGCGACAGAAGGGAAGGAGTGGGAGCCGCTCACTGTGCAATTATTAATCTACTCTTACACACCTGGACACTTATCTTCTTTTCTTTGTGCAATAACTTTATCCACCACTTCAGTTTCATTTCATCTGTTCATTTCTGTCGTATACAGTCATACATATTTGATCTGATACATTTCCTCTACATTTAACTTCTGATTTAATTTTTACCTGTATTCTTACATCTACCTCATATATATTTGACTAAGAGTTTATTGTTTACTGGGTTTTTTTCATACGTTCTGTATTTATTTAGCTAAGAGTTCATTGGTTATCCTATACTGTTTTGTTATAGCTCCCTTGTGTTTTTCTAAGCTGCTGGAAACTTAATTTCCTTGAGGGAGTTCATCCCAAAAGATCAATAAAGAGCAGACTGAGTCTCAAACCCCGCCTGGAGGTCCTGATGGGCTCCACCCCTTTTGCAGACCCTGAAATCCCTCTGCTATGGAAGGATCCCAGATGGTTGAGTGGAGGCGGAGTCAAGGAGAAACGAAGGTCTTCCAGCGATAGTCAGGTTACTGAAAGGTTACAGTAGCTGATAAAACTGACAGACTCTTGGGGCTCACATCTGCACCAATAACACCTGATCTTAGCACTGTGACAGGAGCCCACAGACAAATGACAACAATCACTCAACATCTACAAAACGATGTCAAAGTCTACTTTAAAGTGATATGTAGATAGCTATAGACATTTTTAATGAACTCTAAATAATGTCCATAAAGTTCACCAGCATACAGCACTGATAGACATCATACGGGCTCACATTCAGCAGATGAGATTACGACAGAAACAAAAGCTACTTGCAGCTCTTTTACCATCAGCAATATTCACATACAACATGTAAATGCAACACGACAGAAAGCAGAAACATAGTTGTGATGAAAATATGACTTCATGAAGCACAAAGAGAAGACAGAAAGGAGAGCTCTGCTGGAGCTGGGAGCTGACCACACGTTATGGAAACACTAACACTTCCTGACTGATGTCTCTGAACTAGGACCTGGCTGTCACGTGACTAAAACAACCAATGAGAAAACAAAGAAATGAGTAGACTTGAAAATATTGAACTCCTCTAAAATGACCACCAGAGGGAGACATACTACACCAGATAAGACCATTCTTACTGAACAGGACAAGAGGTCAGGAAATGGTCCGGACACTCACACTGATTCTAATGAGGGCTGCAGTCTGGAAACATGGACAGTTAGAAAGCAGCAGGAAACACTGAAAGAAAAGCAGAGCAGGTGTAGAGTTGGGACTGAACCAATCCAATACTGGTATCAGGTTCTGATGCTGTTGTCTTTCACTCATCAAAGATCGGATCGACATCACCAACACACATACCAAACCAAATCAATGATTGTAGAGAAGGAAAAGAAACTTGTTAAAGTGACATTCTGCTGTAAAATCATCCCAGGGTCTTTTTAGGCAAATGGGGTCATCAAAGGAGCCTTCCAGACATTTGTTTGTGTATGAACTGTTAACGTAGATTGCCAGGAGAGACGCTAACAGCCTGCCGCGGCTAACACTGATGAGCTCGGGGCGGTGAGTTGAACGCATTGAAATGTCTTTTTTAACCACTAACACTGATCCAAATAACACCAAACCTCTGCAGGAGCTTGATAAGAGTCCCTTCACTTTAACAGAAGCACCAACAACGTAGTTAGTGAACACGGAGTGTATTAAAAGACTGGTTTAAAGAGTTACCAGCTGGCCAGGTACCAACTGCTCCATTCAAGTCACTTAGGCCTTAATTCAAAAAAAGTTTGGTTCCTGTTGGTTGTCAGTAAGGTCATGGGTCGCACATAAATCAACAGGGTTGCTCGGAAACCGGAATCGGACCAAAATCTTTTTTAGGCCTTACCAAAGTCAATCCAAAAGGAAGGAGCCCATTGATGATTTACTCCAGCAAAACATGTCAACGCTGTGTTTTGTGGCAGTTTGGTGAAATCTAAGTTAATAACAGGTGGTAAAAGGTTTAGAAAAGTCCCACACAGCTTTCCCTGCAGCACCAAAACATTACGCAGATCTCAGGGGTCTGGGGGCGTGTTTGGCTGGAAGACGAAGTGAAGAGAGACACAACGGTTGGTGTTTGTATCTTTCCCGGCTGCAAAACAAAAATCAAAGCTTCCAACCCAGAGACTTTCCGTAGGCTGCCATTGCGGTACGATGACTGTGCTCCGGTAAACCAGCGGCTTATTGTTTTGAACCTGGACATTGAGACGGCGATGGAGACGCTGAGGCAGAGGGATGACCGTGTCTGCAGCAAACCACAACATTTACAAGTTTGGCTGGAGTAAATCATCAATGGGCTCCTTCCTTTTGGATTGACTTTGGTAAGAGACTTGAATGGAGCAGCTGGTACCGGGCCAGGTGGTAACTCTTTAAACCACTCTTTTAATACACTCCGTGTTCACTAACTACGTTGTTGGTGCTTCTGTTTAAGTGAAAGGACTCTTATCAAGCTCCTGCAGAGGTTTGGTGTTATTTGGAACAGTGTTAGTGGTTAAAAAAGACACTTTATTGCGTTCAACTCCCCAACCCCGAGTTAATCCATATTAGCCGCGGCAGGCTGTCAGCGTCTCTCCTGAAAACCTACATTAACAGTTCATACAAGAAACAAATTGTGTCGATGGCTCATTTGACGACTCCTAAAATGTGCCAACTTCACAGATTCTAAATTATCAGCAGGTTCGTCAGAGTGAACAGAGAGAAGAAGCAGAGAAGGGAACAAACCTGCTCTGTGGAGCCGAAGCTGAGGGTTGAAGACAGCGTCCAGTAGCTTCTGTTGTCGCTCCTTCTCCTCTTTTAAACGACAAAGTTCCTCCTCGTACTCTGCTATCGTTCTTTCAAAGAGCCCAAATATCTCTTCAGCAGCCAAAGTGAGGCGCTGCTTCACCAACGCTCTCTGCAGTGAGGACTGAGGTTCCTCTTCATCATCTTCACTCTTCACAGGGACAGAAGTGGATGGGAACTTGGTGATATCATGATCTTGAGGCTGCTCTCCCTCCTGGCTGCTCCAGAAGTCCTGCTGTTCCTCTTTAATGTGTTGAACCTCCTGCTCCAGACTGGAGCTGCACCCCTGCTGCTCAGGAGGAGCCTCTTCTTTAACCTCCAACAGCTGCTGGACGTCTGCAGGAAACAGGAAACACACACTCATGAGTGACCACTCCGACTCGACTCACATCAATAATAAGGAGAAAAAGAACCATGAATGATGTGCCCGCTGTAAAAAGTGCAGAATGCTCCTTTAACACATAATAAGGGACATGTTTGATAAGCACATGGACTGGTGTGAAATCTACTCATGACACATCTCTGGGCTTGATCACTGACGGTGTCCTCTTTGCTGACACCAGCAGAATTCAAAATGACGTCATCAAACTTCACCACCTCAGGTTTTCCTACACACGTCACATCCGGACTAGATTCTACTGAAGAGGCGACATTTTCTATCAAACTCACTTTGACATTTGTGAAAGTTGGATTCTGAAAATGCAAAGAAGCTAGATTTCACTTTTCACTTTTTTCAGAAGTAGACAACATAAGACCAGGTCCAGAACCAGAGTCACTGTTCCTGGACCTGTCAGATCTGGACCGGATCACAGTAGAGAGGCTGAAGTTTCTAAAGAGCAGAGAGAAGAAGCAGAGAAGGGAGCAAACCTGCTGTGTGGAGCCGCAGCTGAGGGTCGGAAACAGCGTCCAGTAGCTTCTGTTGTCGCTCCTTCTCCTCTTTTGAACGACAAAGTTCCTCCTCGTACTCTGCTATCGTTCTTTCAAAGAGCCCAAATATCTCTTCAGCAGCCAAAGTGAGGCGCTGCTTCACCAACCACCTCACCCGCTGCACTGCACTCATTGTGCTAACTCACAGCTAGCACGCTAAGCTAACTCGGATATCTCTGGATCTACCGGGAGATGAGTCAGAGGCGAAACCTTCAGAATAAAAGGCGAAGAGCACAAAGTTCATTCAGACAGGATTATCCAGACACACAGAGGCGGTGATGATCAGTGCTGCTGGAGCTCACACACACTTTCCAAACACAACAACGGACTCTGCTCACAAACGTCTGTGCTGGACGCCATCTTGATCACAGTGTGTCGTTCTGTAAAGAAAACAGCTTCCGGGGCGGCGGCTTCTTCTTCTTTGCGTTATTTGGCAGATTGTAACACCAGCTGTAAGGAGCATACCGCCACCTACTGAACTGGGGTATGTAGGACAGGATCTAGTAGCCTATAGTTTTATATTAAATGATCTTATAGAATAATAATGACACAAAACAAAACAAAGCAGAAAAATGATGATATATACAAACTCAGAAAGGCTCTGAAAGACCTGGCTGAGGATGCTGAGCAGGAAAGCTTCTGGCTTTGGCTAAGAAGGAAGGACCAGGCATGGGGAAAGCAGGGGTCCTAGGGTTAGCTGCAGGGAGATGTCCCTGCTGTTGCTCCACCACCGTGAAATGTCCCAGGATTAATGGAGCGAAACATCAATAAAGGGTGGCTACCTGCAGCTACCCGCAACCGCACCGCCGGAGGTGCAACAGGCAGAAATGTTTAGCAGGCAGTCACTTGCCTGTACTACCATCTACAATGTCATGTTTAAGCATTAGAGCCAATGAGATGATAGCACATCTCCTCTTGCTACAAGAATCTCATCTTTGCTGTTTGAGCCTCAGAATTGAGGTGGCTTCACACACTACTTTGTGTTGACGACTTGACTTCAGTATCAGACATATGGGACTCAGGCATTTTCTTTACTTTACTGAAATCATAATAAATTCTTCCCTAACAACCCTCTGCCCGGGCACTTACGTCCCTCTGAATTTACACAGAGAAAACCGAAAATGTTGAATTGAAAAAACGATGGTGGTGATAAAAATGAAAAAACAGTTGCAGCAAATGAACTGACATCTTCCTGAGTGGAAAGACCTTACAAGGTTAGCGAGAGCACTGATGAGGCAGGACCAGGACCCAGTAGCAGAGAAATGACAGGTGCAGGCATGTTTGGCAATAATGTGCATGAGGTCAAAGAGGGGTTTGCATTTAAACAGTATATATCAACATTCACTGCTTCAGACACCTTTGAACAAGAATAACAATCAGACTTTCTTTTGGTTTGTTTTAAAGAAAACACATATTTAATAAAGTTTGTACAGAAAACCTTTTCTTCAGAGTCTCAGTTCAGAACAAGTTTCTCCTGAAAGTCAACAGCAGTCGGCAGCATCACAAGAGCTGAACGGAAAGAATAATCATGAACTTACACCGTTGTTTCAAAACATTCATCAAGAAGAAAAAATCTTAAAGTTACATATCATCATCAGTTGCATCATACAACAACAAAGAATTACAAACAGATACATCAGAAAAAAAAATATTTTTATAAAACTTTAAAGTCTCAGGAAAATGTACGACTTTATCTTTAGGAAAGTTTGTAATTCATCTCAACATTTGTGGGTTAGAGACGGACATTTAAGGTCAAATACTGGATTGGCCCAAATATAAGACCGTTTTTTGTTCCTGGAAATCCTTCTGATAAAGAGGCTCTGCCTCTCCCTTCTTCTCAGTTTGACTCTAATGGAGCTTTGAGGACTAAAGACCAACACATTTATGGTCTTTGACCTGATAACGGCACAAAAATCTTTTGTGACAAACACTGCAGCTGAAAGGTTTTTCTCCTGTATGAGTTCTCATGTGTACCTTTAAATTTCCCTTCAGTCCAAAGGATTTCATACAGACTGAACAGCTGTAAGGTTTCTCTCCTGTATGAGTTCTCATGTGTTTCTTCAAATCTCCCTTCTGTCCAAAAGATTTCTCACAGACTGAACAGCTGTAAGGTTTCTCTCCTGAATGAGTTCTCATGTGTATCTTTAAATCTCCCTTCTGTCCAAAAGATTTCTCACAGACTGAACAGCTGTGAGGTTTCTCCCCTGTATGAGTTCTCATGTGGTTCTTTAAACGTCCACCATCTGTAAAAGAATTCTTACAAAATGAACAGCTGTATGATTTTTCTCCTGTATGAGTTGTCATGTGTTTCTTTAAACTTCCACTCTCTGTAAAAGATTTCTTACAGACTGAACAGCTGTAAGGTTTTTCTCCTGTATGAGTTCTCATGTGTTTCTTTAAACTTCCACACACTGTAAAAGATTTCTTACAATCTGAACAACTAAAAGGTTTCTCTCCTGTATGAGTTCTCATGTGTATCTTTAAACTTCCACTCTCTGTAAAAGATTTCTTACAAAGTGAACAACTAAAAGGTTTCTCTCCCGTGTGAGTTCTCAGGTGTGTCTTTAAATCTCCCTTCTGTGAAAAGGATTTCTTACAAACTGAACAGCTGAAAGGTTTCTCTCCTGTATGAGTTCTCATGTGTATTTTCAAACGTCCGTTCAGTCCAAAAGATTTCTCACAGACTGAACAGCTGAAATGTTTTTCTCCTGTATGAGTTATCATGTGTCTCTTTAAATCTCCCTTTTGTCCAAAAGATTTCTTACAGACTGAACAGCTGTGAGGTTTCTCTCCTGTATGAGTTATCATGTGCTGCCTCAGATGTGTCTTGGTGCCAAATCTTTTCCCACACTCAGAGCACTTAAATCGTTTCTCTCTACATTTTGAATCACTGACAGGAACTTCATCATCTTTAAGAGACTTTGAACCTGACTGAGGTTCTCTTGTCTCCTTCCAGTCAGCACTTTCATCAGTTTCAGGTTCAGAAGAGTCTGTAGTCTTGTCTTCAGTCTCTGGTGTTAAATGTGTGTCACAAACAGAGGTAGTTGACACTTTCTCTCTTATGTGGAGTCTCTTGTGTTTCACGAGAGCTGCTCTATGTTTAAAACACTTCTTACAAACTGGACAGCTGAAAGGCTTCAGGCCAGTGTGACATCCCTCATCGCTCACAAAGACTTTGTTTGGTTTCAGAGCCGACTGAGATTCACTGGGAACTCTCCAATAATCACTGTCATCAGTCTCAGAAGAATCTCCAGTCTTGTCACCAGTCTCTGGTGTTAAATGTGTGTCTGGATGTGAGTCCCTGTCTGGTTCTGGTCCTCCACAGTCCTCTCCATCAGCTTCTGTCTCCATCTGTGAGGACTGAGGTTTCTCTTCATCATCTTCACTCTTCAAAGGGACAGGAGTGAGTGTGAACTTGGTGATATCAGCCTCCTCCAGCCCTTGAAGCTGCTCTCCCTCCTGACTGCTCCACAGTTCCTCCCGTTCCTCTTTAATGTGTGGGGGCTCTGGGTCCTCCTGGTCCAGACTGGAGCTGCACTCCTGCTGCTCACGGGGAACCTCTTCTTTAACCACCGACAGCTGCTGGACGTCTGCAGGAAACAGGAAACACACAATGAGGAAAACTAAGATTCCATGCTGATGAGGAGTGAACAGTGTGTTTTCATCTGTTTGAAACAGAGACTGGTCGACACATGAGCTGCACTGAGAATGTCCTGTCTGCATACTGTGATGGCTTTTGTGTGAAACTATCAACTATTGTTTTTGTTTCCTTTATGGGAGCCAGCCAGGAGGTTCCATGACCAAAGTTATAGAGTCACACTCCAAATGTCAGCCCAAATACACAAAGGAGGTATGACTTAATGTAAAACCAATTGTTCACACTACCCAGAACAAAAACAAGTCATTTGTAGGAAAAAGACCAAACACACACAACAGGAAATACACTAAAATGAAAACAGACGATGAGAAACATCCACAAACGAAAGCAAACTTAATCCAACACCAGACAAAAAGTTCTCTTTGGAAAACAAAAACAAAATAAATGTTAATGTGAAATGTTTCCGTCTGAAACAGGAAACAGTTCAACGTTCAAAATAAACTCCAGTTCCTTCAAAAACAAGCTTCATAGCAGCATTCAGTCAAACAGAGAGGGAGCTGTCAATCTACACACACACACTGCTCACTCAGTCAGCTGATCCGTCCTTTAGTCTGTTGTTGCTGGATGTTATTGTCCGGTTGGCTTGATTATCTTTAGTGGATCAAATGACTGATCCCACCTCAACATCACGTTTCTGCCACAGTAGCAGAGCTGGGTTGGCACGATAGTTTGAAGCTTTAATGACGTCAGTTAAAAGTGACCCAGTGATCAGCAGCAGCAGTCACTGGACCAATAGAGAACCAGAGGAGGTTTACCCAGTTGTTTCTAGGGCTGCAAAGGGGCGACAGTTTCCTGTGATTTTCCGGAAACTTTCAATGGGTAGTTAAGCCGTTAATTAACTGGAAATTGGTGTTATTTTACTCATCCAGCCCTCACCCTTACTCTTCTGAAGTTGAGTTGTATGCTATATCCCCTGCTAAAAGCTTATTGCAACGGTCAAACTGCAGCACATGTCCGTTTATTGACGTGCTACTTCAACCACTCACACGGAAACCAACCCGTGACGCTGATGAGAGCGATGTGTGAAAACGTGGTTTCTACAAACAAAAGCCTTCAGGGCCGTTCTCTGGTGTTATTTTAAAGAAAAGATTCTCTAGATTGGAAACACGGGTGAAACCGCAGCATCCATGTTGACACCTGCTTCCTCCATGAGAGCCGCCATTGTTGTCTGAATCACAACAGTCTCTTCTCCGCTACATCACTATACTACTGACCTAGCTGGCCCTGTAGGAGACGGCTGCCTCTTTAGTAGCTCTCCAGTTTTGAGCTCTTTTACCCTTTTTTGACCTCTTTCTTTCTACTTTTTTTACTCTTCTTGTGAAGAGATTGTGTGTTTTATATATATATGTATCCTGTGAATGTTTCTAACTTTAAAATACAAAAAAGAGCCAGTTTTCCCAATTACTCAGGAGAGGAACTGCTGGCTTTGCACACATAGGGAAAAGCGAGGATACAACACCGCGTACTGGGGGCGCTGAGGAGGAGACCATGGGGCTGTAAGGTCGAGGCGAAGCTAAAGGCCCAGCGAGCGAGAATCAGAAGCGCTACAAGCCATCGATTCCCTCCGTAATCACGGGGAATGTGAACTCGCAGCCGAAAAAGAAGGACAAGCTGAACAACCAGCGGATCTACCATGAGAGCAGCTTGTTCACCTTAACAGAGACAAAGCTAAACCACCCCGTACCGGATGCTAACTGGGACCTGCCGGGATTCACTGCCGTGAGAGTCAACAGAGACACAGAAGCAAGCGGAAAAGGGGTTAGGGGGACTCATCATATATGTGAACAACCACTGGTGTAACCCAGGACATATCTGTGTAATGACAGTCTCATGTTGCCGGGATCTTGAGTAGCTAGCTGTTAGCTTGCGGCCATATTATCTGCCGAGAGAGTTCTGTCACGTGATCACCGTCTGTGTTTACATCCCTCCCGGAGCGGACGCAGCCACTGCCTGTGACAAGATCCACTTAGTCACTGCAAGGCTGCAGACACACCACCCTGAGGCATTTATGATCAATCTCTGGGGACTTTAATCATGCAAATTTGGATTCTACTTTGGCTGTTTTTCACCAGGTTGTAGACTGTCCCACCAGAAACAACAGGACAATTAATCTCCTGTATGCTAATGTGAGTGATGCATACATAACGACTCCCCTTCCCCCAATCGGGAAGTCTGGTAACAACCTGGTTCACCTACAGCCCCTGTATACCCCCCCTGGTCCAAAAACAGCCAGTAACAACTCGCACCATCAGGAGGTGGTCCCCGGAGATGAAAAATGCCCTGAGAGACAGTTACAGCACCACAGTCTGGGATGTGCTGATCAACCCGCACGGTGAGGACGTAGAGGGGATGACACAATGTCTGACGCAGTACCTGAACTTCTGCGCTGACATGGTCTCCCCTGTCAAAACTGGCCACTGTTACCCTAATAACAAGCATTTGGTAACGTGGGATGTTAAGGCTGTCCTCAACAACTCGACTGTCTTCGGGAGCAGGGACAGGGAGGCCATGAAGGCAGCACAGCAGGAGGTGAAACACTGTGTGAGGGAAGCTAAGGACAGCTACAGGAGAAAGGTGGAGCAGAAGCTGAGGGAGAACAACATGAGGGAGGTCCGGGAAGGTGTGAGGACCATCACAGGTCACAACACAAAGACCAGAGATAAAGGGGGGACAATGAAGAGGGCGAACGAGCTGAATGACTTCTTCAACAGGTTTAACCAGCCCTTGTACCCCTACCCCCACCGCAGCCATCTCTCCTTCTTTCTCAATGAGGAGGGGTATCAGAGTCTGGTGGGGGAGTTTACTCTCTGGTGCCATACTAACCACCTACAGCTCAACACCTCCAAGACGAAGGAGCTGGTCATTGATTTTGGGAGGTCCAGACCAAGACCACGACCAGTCCTGCTAGAGGGAGCTGAAGTGGAGGCTGTGGACTCATACAAATAAGTCAGGCTGTGGCTGATTAATAAAGTTCACCAGCAATCATTCAGCATATGATATTACGATCGAAACAAAAGCTACTTGCAGCTCGTTTACCATCAGCAATATTCACATACAACATGTAAATGCAACATGACAGAAAGCAAAAACATAGTTGTGATGAAAATATGACTTTATGAAGCACAAAGAGAAGACAGAAAGGAGAGCTCTGCTGGAGCTGGGAGCTGAACACACGTTATGGAAACACTAACACTTCCTGACTGATGTCTCTGAACTAGGACCTGGCTGTCACGTGACTAAAACAACCAATGAGAAAACAAAGAAATGAGGAGACTTGAAAATAATGAACTCCTCTAAAATGACCACCAGAGGGAGACATACTACACCAGATAAGAGCATTCTTACTGAACAGGACAAGAGGTCCGGAAATGGTCCGGACACTCACACTGATTCTAATGAGGGCTGCAGTCTGGGAACATGGACAGTTAGAAAGCAGCAGGAAAAACTGGAAGCAAAGCAGAGCAGGTGTAGAGTTGGGACTGAACCAATCCAATACTGGTATCAGGTTCTGATGCTGTTGTATTTCACTGATAAAAGATCGGATCGACATCACCAACACACGTACCAAACCAAATCAATAATTTTAGAGAAGGAAAAGAAACTTGTTAAAGTGACATTCTGGTGTAAAATCACCCCAGGGTCTTTTTAGGCAAATGGGGTCATCAAAGGAGCCTTCCAGACATTTGTTTGTGTATGAACTGTTAACGTAGATTGCCAAGAGAGAAGCTAACAGCATGCCGCGGCTAACACTGATGAGCTCGGGGCGGCGAGTTGAACGCATTGAAGTGTCTTTTTTAACCACTAACACTGATCCAAATAACAGCAAACCTCTGCAGGAGCTTGATAAGAGTCCCTTCACTTTAACAGAAGCACCAACAACGTAGTTAGTGAACACGGAGTGTATTAAAAGAGTGGTTTAAAGAGTTACCAGCTGGCCCAGTACCAGCTGCTCCATTCAAGTCACTTAGGCCTTAATTCAAAAAAAGTTTGGTCCCTGTTGGTTGTCAGTAAGGTCATGGGTCGCACATAAATCACCAGGGTCGCTTGGAAACCGGAATCGGACCAAAATCTTTTTTAGGCCTTACCAAAGTCAATCCAAAAGGAAGGAGCCCATTGATGATTTACTCCAGCAAAACATGTCAACGCTGTGGTTTGTGGCAGTTTGGTGAAATCTAAGTTAATAACAGGTGGTAAAAGGTTTAGAAAAGTCACACACAGCTTTCCCTGCAGCACCAAAACATTACGCAGATCTCAGGGGTCTGGGGGTGTGTTTGGCTGGAGACGAAGTGAAGAGAGACACAACGGTTGGTGTTTGTATCTTTCCCGGCTGCAAAGCAAAAATCAAAGCTTCCAACCCAGAGACTTTCCGTAGGCTGCCATTGCGGTACGATGACTGTGCTCCGGTAAACCAGCTGCTTATTGTTTTGAACCTGGACATTGAGACGGCAATGGAGACACTGAGGCAGAGGGATGACCGTGTCTGCAGCAAACCACAACGTTTACGTGTTTTGCTGGAATAAATCATCAATGGGCTCCTTCCTTTTGGATTGACTTTGGTAAGAGACTTGAATGGAGCAGCTGGTACCGGGCCAGGTGGTAACTCTTTAAACCACTCTTTTAATACACTCTGTGTTCACTAACTACGTTGTTGGTGCTTCTGTTAAAGTGAAGGAACTCTTATCAAGCTCCTGCAGAGGTTTGGTGTTATTTGGAACAGTGTTAGTGGTTAAAAAAGACACTTTATTGCGTTCAACTCACCAACCCCGAGTTAATCCATATTAGCCGCGGCAGGCTGTCAGTGTCTCTCCTGAAAACATACGATAACATTTCATACAAGAAACAAATTGTGTCGATGGCTCATTTGATGACTCCTAAAATGTGCCAACTTCACAGATTCTGAATCATCAGCAGGGTCGTCAGAGTGAACAGAGAGAAGAAGCAGAGAAGGGAACAAACCTGCTCTGTGGAGCCGCAGATGAGGGTTGAAAACAGCGTCCAGTAGTTTCTGTTGTCGCTCCTTCTCCTCTTTTAAACGACAAAGTTCCTCCTCGTACTCTGCTATCGTTCTTTCAAAGAGCCCAAATATCTCTTCAGCAGCCAAAGTGAGGCGCTGCTTCACCATCACTCTCTGCAGTAAGGACTGAGGTTTCTCTTCATCATCTTCACTCTTCACAGGGACAGAAGTGAATGGGAACTTGGTGATATCATGATCTTGAAGCTGCTCTCCCTCCTGGCGGCTCCAGAAGTCCTGCTGTTCCTCTTTAATGTGTTGAACCTGCTGCTCCAGACTGGAGCTGCACCCCTGCTGCTCAGGAGGAACCTCTCCTTTAACCACCAACAGCTGCTGGACGTCTGCAGGAAACAGGAAACACAGAAACATGAGTGACCACTCCAACTCGACTCACATCAATGATAAGGAGAAAAAGAACCATGAATGATGTGCCCGCTGTAAAAAGTGCAGAATGCTCCTTTAACACATAATAAGGGACATGTTTGATAAGCACATGGACTGGAGGGAAATCTACTCATGACACATCTCTGGGCTTGATCACTGACGGTGTCCTCTTTGCTGACACCAGCAGAATTCAAAATGACGTCATCAAACTTCACCACCTCAGGTTTTCCTAGACACGTCACATCCGGGCTAGATTCTACCGAAGAGGCGACATTTTCTATCATACTCACTTTTACATTTGTGAAAGTTGGATTCTGAAAATGCAAAGAAGCTAGATTTCACTTTTCACTTTTTTCAGAAGTAGACAACATAAGACCAGGTCCAGAACCAGAGTCACTGTTCCTGGACCTGTCAAATCTGGACCGGATCACAGTAGAGAGGCTGAAGTTTCTAAAGAGCAGAGAGAAGAAGCAGAGAAGGGAACAAACCTGCTGTGTGGAGCCGAAGCTGAGGGTCGGAAACAGCGTCCAGTAGCTTCTGTTGTCGCTCCTTCTCCTCTTTTGAACGACAAAGTTCCTCCTCGTACTCTGCTATCGTTCTTTCAAAGAGCCCAAATATCTCTTCAGCAGCCAAAGTGAGGCGCTGCTTCACCAACGCTCTCAGCCTTTGGACTTTACTCATTGTGCTAACTCACAGCTAGCATGCTAAGCTAACTCGGATATCTCTGGATCTACCGGGAGATGAGTCAGAGGTGAAACCTTCAGAATAAAAGGTGAAGAGCACAAAGTTCATTCAGACAGGATTATCCAGACACACAGAGGCGGTGATGATCAGTGCTGCTGGAGCTCACACACACTTTCTAAACACAACAACGGACTCTGCTCACACACGTCTGTGCTGGACGCCATCTTGATCAGTGTGTCGTTCTGTAAAGGAAACATCTTCCGGGGCGGCGGCTTCTTCTTCTTCGCGTTATTTGGCGGATTGTAACACCAGCTGTAAGGAGCATACCGCCACCTACTGAACTGGAGTATGTAGGACAGGATCTAGTAGCCTTTAGTTTTACATTAAATTATCTTATAGAATAATAATAATGACACAAAACAAAACAAAGCAGTGATGATATATATACAAACTCAGAAAGGCTCTGAAAGACCTGGCTGAGGAGGCTGAGCAGAGAAGCTTCTGGCTTTGGCTAAGAAGGAAGGACCAGGCATGGGGAAAGCAAGGGTTAGCTGCAGGGAGACGTCCCTGCTGTTGCTCCACCACCGTGAGATGTCCCAGGATTAATGGAGCGAAACATCAATAAAGGGTGGCTACCTGCAGCTACCCGCAACCGCACCGCCGGAGGTGAAACAAGCAGTAATGTTTAGCAGGCAGTCACTTGCCTTTACTACCATCTACAATGTCATGTTTAAGTATTAGAGCCAATGAGATGATAGCACATCTACTCTTGCTACAAGAATCTCATCTTTGCTGTATGAGCCTCAGAATTGAGGCAGCTTCACACACTACTTTGTGTTGACGACTTGACTTCAGTATCAGACATATGGGACTCTGGCATTTTCTTTTCTTTTCTGGAATCATAATAAATTCTTCCTTAACAACCCTCTGCCCGGGCACTTACGTCCCTCTGAATTTACACAGAGAAAACCGAAAATGTTGAATTGAAAAAACGATGGTGGTGATAAAAATGAATTAACAGTTGGAGCAAATGAACTGACATCTTCCTGAGTGGAAAGACCTTACAAGGTTAGCGAGAGCCCTGATGAGGCAGGACCAGGACCCAGTAGCAGAGAAATGACAGGTGCAGGCATGTTTGGCAATAATGTGCATGAGATCAAAGAGGGGGTTTGCATTTAAACAGTATGTATCAACATTCGTTGCTTCAGACACCTTTGAACAAGAATCACAATCAGACTTTCTTTTGGTTTGTTTTAAAGAAAACACATATTTAATAAAGTTTGTACAGAAAACTTTTTCTTCAGAGTCTCAGTTCAGAACAAGTTTCTCCTGAAAGTCAACAGCAGTCGGCAGCATCACAAGAGCTGAACGGACAGAATCATCATAAACTTACACCGTTGCTTCAAAACATTCATCAAGAAGAAAAACTCAGATAATCTAAAAGTTACATATCATCATCAGTTGCATCATACAACAACAAAGAATTACAAACAGATACATCAGAAAAAAATATCTTTTTATAAAACTTTAAAGTCTCACAGGAAAATGTACAACTTTATCTTTAGGAAAGTTTGTAATTCATCTCAACATTTGTGGGTTAGAGAGGGACATTTAAGGTCAAATACTGGATTGGCACAAATATAAGACCGTTTTTTGTTCCTGGAAATCTTCTTCTCAGTTTGACTGTAATGAAGCTTTAAGGACTAAAGACCAACACATTTATGGTCTTTGACCTGATAACGGCACAAAAATCTTTTGTGACAAACACTGCAGCTGAAAGGTTTTTCTCCTGTATGAGTTCTCATGTGTACCTTTAAATTTCCCTTCAGTCCAAAGGATTTCATACAGACTGAACAGCTGTAAGGTTTCTCTCCTGTATGAGTTCTCATGTGTCTCATTAAAGTATAACTATCTCGTAAAGATTTCCCACAAACTGAACAGCTGTAAGGTTTCTCTCCTGTATGAGTTATCATGTGTTTCTTCAAATCTCCCTTCTGTCCAAAAGATTTCTCACAGACTGAACAGCTGTACGGTTTCTCTCCTGTATGAGTTCTCATGTGTTTCTTTAAACTTCCACACACTGTAAAAGATTTCTTACAATCTGAACAACTGAAAGGTTTCTCTCCTGTATGAGTTCTCATGTGTATCTTTAAACTTCCACTCTCTGTAAAAGATTTCTTACAAAGTGAACAACTAAAAGGTTTCTCTCCCGTGTGAGTTCTCAGGTGTGTCTTTAAATCTCCCTTCTGTGAAAAGGATTTCTTACAAACTGAACAGCTGAAAGGTTTCTCTCCTGTATGAGTTCTCATGTGTGTTTTCAAACGTCCGTTCAGTCCAAAAGATTTCTCACAGACTGAACAGCTGAAATGTTTTTCTCCTGTATGAGTTATCATGTGTATCTTTAAATCTCCCTTTTGTCCAAAAGATTTCTTACAGACTGAACAGCTGTGAGGTTTCTCTCCTGTATGAGTTATCATGTGCTGCCTCAGATGTGTCTTGGTGCCAAATCTTTTCCCACACTCAGAGCACTTAAATAGTTTCTCTTTAGATCTTGAATCACTGACAGAAATTCCATCATCTTTCAGAGACTTTGAACCTGACTGAGGTTCTCTTGTCTCCTTCCAGTCAGCACTGTCATCAGTTCCAGGTTCAGAAGAGTCTGCAGTCTTGTCTCCAGTCTCTGGTGTTAAATGTTTGTCACAAACAGAGGTAGTTGACACTTTCTCTCTTATGTGGAGTCTCTTGTGTTTCACGAGAGCTGCTCTATGTTTAAAACACTTCTTACAAACTGGACAGCTGAAAGGCTCCAGGCCAGTGTGACATCCCTCATCGCTCACAAAGACTTTGTTTGGTTTCAGAGCAGACTGAGATTCACTGGGAACTCTCCAATAATCACTGTCATCAGTCTCAGAAGAGTCTCCAGTCTTGTCTTCAGTCTCTGGTGTTAAATGTGTGTCTGGATGTGAGTCCCTGTCTGGTTCTGGTCCTCCGCAGTCCTCTCCATCAGCTTCTGTCTCCATCTGTGAGGACTGAGGTTTCTCTTCATCATCTTCACTCTTCACAGGGACAGGAGTGAATGTGAACTTGGTGATATCAGCCTCCTCCAGCCCTTGAAGCTGCTCTCCCTCCTGACTGCTCCACAGTTCCTCCCGTTCCTCTTTAATGTGTGGGGGCTCTGGGTCCTCCTGGTCCAGACTGGAGCTGCACTCCTGCTGCTCACGGGGAACCTCTTCTTTAACCACCGACAGCTGCTGGACGTCTGCAGGGAACAGGAAACACACACAGAGGAAAACTAAGATTCCATGCTGACGAGGAGTGAACAGTGTGTGTTCATCTGTTTGAAACAGAGACAGGTTGACACATGAGCTGCACTGAGAATGTTCTGTCTGCATACTGTGATGGCTTTTGTGTGAAACTATCACTATTGTTTTTGTTTCCTTTATGGGAGCCAGCCAGGAGGTTCCATGACAAAAGTTATAGAGTCACACTCCAAATGTCAGCCCAAATACACAAAGGAGGTATGACTTAAATGTCAAACCAATTGTTTATACTACCTGAACAAAAACAAGTCATTTGTAGGAAAAAGACCAAACACACACAACAGGAAATACACTAAAATGAAAACAGACGATGAGAAACATCCACAAACGAAAGCAAACTTAATCCAACACCAGACAAAAAGTTCTCTTTGGAAAACAAAAACAAAATAAATGTTAATGTGAAATGTTTCCGTCTGAAACAGGAAACAGTTCAACGTTCAAAATAAACTCCAGTTCCTTCAAAAACAAGCTTCATAGCAGCATTCAGTCAAACAGAGAGGGAGCTGTCAATCTAGACACACACACACTGCTCACTCAGTCAGCTGATCCGTCCTTTAGTCTGTTGTTGCTGGATGTTATTGTCCGGTTGGCTTGATTATCTTTAGTGGATCAAAGGACTGATCCCACCTCAACATCACGTGTCTGCCACAGTAGCAGAGCTGGGTTGGCACGATAGTTTGAAGCTTTAATGACATCAGTTAAAAGTGACCCAGTGATCAGCAGCAGCAGTCACTGGACCAATAGAGAACCAGAGGAGGTTTACCCTGTTGTTTCTAGGGCTGCAAAGGGGCGACAGTTTCCTGTGATTTTCCGGAAACTTTCAATGGGTAGTTAAGCCGTTAATTAACTGGAAATTGGTGTTATTTTACTCATCCAGCCCTCACATTTACTCTTCTGAAGTTGAGTTGTATGCTATTGCCCCTGCTAAAAGCTTATTGCAACGGTCAAACTGCAGCACATGTCCGTTTATTGACGTGCTAATTCAACCACTCACACGGAAACCAACCCTTGACGCTGATAAGAGCGACGGGTGAAAACATGGTTTCTACCAACAAAAGCCTTCAGGGCCGTTCTCTGGTGTTCTTTTAAAGAAAAGATTCTCTAGATTGGAAACACGGATGAAACCGCAGCATCCATGTTGACACCTGCTTCCTCCATGAGAGCCGCCATTGTTGTCTGAATCCCAACAGTCGCTTCTCCGCTACGTCACATCTATAGTACTGACCTAGCTGGCCCTGTAGGAGACGGCTGCCTCTCCAGTAGCTCTCCAGTTTTTAGCTCTTTTACCCTTTTTTACTCTTCTTGTGAAGAGATTGTGTGTTTTATATATATATTCTATGGATGTTTAACTTTAAAATACAAAAAAGAGCCAGTTTTCCCAATTACTCAAGAGAGGAATTGCTGGCTTTGCGCACATAGGGAAAAGCGGGGATACAACACCCTGTACCGGGGGCGCTGAGGAGGAGTCCGAGGGCCTGCAAGATCGAGGCGAAGCTAAGGCCCAGCGAGCGGACAATCAGAGGCTCTACAAGCCATCGATTCCCTCCGTAATCACGGGGATTGTGAACTCGCAGCCAAAAAAGATGGACGAGCTGAACAACCAGCGGATCTACCATGAGAGCAGCTTGTTCACCTTAACAGAGACAAAGCTAAACCACCTCGTACCGGATTCTAATGGGGACATGCCTTGATTCACTGCCGTGAGAGTCAACAGATACACAGAAGCAAGCGGAAAAAGCAAAGGTAGGGGACTCATCATGTATGTGAAGAACCACTGGTGTAACCCAGGACATACCTGTGTAATGAAAGTCTCATGTTGCCGGGACCTCAAGTTGCTAGCTGTTAGCTTGCGGCCAGCAGGAGATGAAACACTGTGCGACGGAAGCTAAGGACAGCTACAGGAGAAAGGTGGAGCAGAAGCTGAGGGAGAACAACTTGAGGAAGGTCTGGGAAGGTGTGAGTACCATCACAGGTCACAACACAAAGACCAGAGATACAGGGGCGACAATGAAGAGGGCGAACGAGCTGAATGACTTCTTCAACAGGTTTAACCAGCCCTTGTGCCCCTACCCCCACCGCAGCCATCTCTCCTTCTTTCTCAATGACGAGGGGTATCAGAGTCTGGTGGGGGAGTTTACTCTCTGGTGCCATACTAACCACCTACAGCTCAACACCTCCAAGACAAAGGAGCTGGTCATTGATTTTGGGAGGTCCAGACCAAGACCACGACCAGTCCTGCTAGAGGGAGCTGAAGTGGAGGCTGTGGACTCATACAAATACCTCAGGCTGTGGCTGGACAATAAACTGGACTGAACAACACACACCAGGCACCTGCACAGGAAGCAGGTTGTACTTCCTGAGGAGATGCGGTCCTTCAACATCTGCAGGAAACTGCTGGGGATGTTTTACTAGTCTGTTGTCACCTGTGTCCTCTTCTACACTGGGGTGTGCTGGGGGGCATCATATTCAAGAAGGACACCTCCAGACTAGATAAACTGATCAGGCAGGCCGGCTCTGTGGTCAGGATGAAACTGGACTCACTGGTGCTGGTGGCAGAGAGGAGGACACTGGACAAACTGCTGGACATCATGGACAATGCCAGCCACCCCCTGCACAGCATCATCAGCAGCCAGAGGAGCCTGTTCAGTGGAAGGCTGCTCCTGCCCAAGTGCAGGACCAACAGGCTCAAGATCTCCTTTGTCCCTCAGGCCATCATCCTCTACATCTCCTCACTCAGGGGGAGCAGGAAATAAAGAGGACAGAAGGGAAGGAGTGGGAGCCGCTCACTGTGCAATTAATGATCTACTCTTACACAGCTGGACACTTATCTTCTTTTCTTTGAGCAGTAACTTTATCGACCACTTCAGTTTAATTTCATCTGTTCATTTCTGTCGTATACAGTCAGACATATTTGATCTGATACATTTCCTCTACATTTAACTTCTGATTTAATTTTTACCTGTATTCTTACATCAACCTCATATATATTTGACTAAGAGTTTATTGTTTACTGGGTTTTTTTCATACGTTCTGTATTTATTCAGCTAAGAGTTCATTGGTTATCCTATACTGTTTTGTTATAGGTCCCTTGTGTTTTTCTAAGCTGCTGGAAACTTAATTTCCTTGAGGGAGTTCATCCCAAAGGATCAATAAAGAGAAGTCTAAGTCTCAAACCCCGCCCGGAGGTCCTGATGGGCTCTCCCACTTTTGCAGACCCTGAAATCCCTCTGCTATGGAAGGATCCCAGATGGTTGAGTGGAGGCGGAGTCAAGGAGAAATGAAAGTCCTCCAGCGATAGTCTGGTTACTGAAAGGTTACAGTAGCTGATAAAACTGACAGACTCTTGGGGCTCACATCTGCACCAATAACACCTGATCTTAGCACTGTGACAGGAGCCCACAGGAAAATAACAACAATAACTCAACATCTACAAAACGATGTCAAAGTCTACTTTAAAGGGATATGTAGATAGCAATAGACATTTTTAATGAACTCTAAATAATGTCCATAAAGTTCACCAGCATACAGCACTGATAGAAATCATACGGGCTCACATTCAGCAGATGAGATTACGACAGAAACAAAAGCTACTTGCAGCTCGTTTACCATCAGCAATATTCACATACAACATGTAAATGCAACACGACAGAAAGCAGAAACAAAGTTGTGATGAAAATATGACTTTATGAAGCACAAAGAGAAGACAGAAAGGAGAGCTCTGCTGGAGCTGGGAGCTGACCACACGTTATGGAAACACTAACACTTCCTGACTGATGTCTCTGAACTAGGACCTGGCTGTCACGTGACTAAAACAACCAATGAGAAAACAAAGAAATGAGTAGACTTGAAAATAATGAACTCCTCTGAAATGACCACCAGAGGGAGACATACTACACCAGTAAAGACCATTCTTACTGAACAGGACAAGAGGTCAGGAAATGGTCCGGACATTCACACTGATTCTAATGAGGGCTGCAGTCTGGAAACATGGACAGTTAGAAAGCAGCAGGAAACACTGGAAGAAAAGCAGAGCAGGTGTAGAGTTGGGACTGAACCGATCCAATACTGGTATCAGGCTCTGATGCTGTTGTCTTTCACTCATCAAAGATCGGATCGACATCACCAACACACACACCGAACCAAATCAATGATTGTAGAGAAGGAAAAGAAACTTGTTAAAGTGACGTTCTGCTGTAAAATCATCCCAGGGTCTTTTTAGGCACATGGGGTCATCACATGAGCCTTACAGACATTTGTTTGTGTATGAACTGTTAACGTAGATTTTCAGGAGAGACGCTAACAGCCTGCTGCCGCTATACTGATTAGCTCGGGGCGGCGAGTTGAACGCATTGAAATGTCTTTTTTAACCACTAACACTGATCCAAATAACACCAAACCTCTGCAGGAGCTTGATAAGAGTCCCTTCACTTTAACAGAACCACCAACAACGTAGTTAGTGAACACGGAGTGTATTAAAAGAGTGGTTTAAAGAGTTACCAGCTGGCCCGGTACCAACTGCTCCATTCAAGTCACTTAGGCCTTAATTCAAAAAAAGTTTGGTCCCTGTTGGTTGTCAGTAAGGTCATGGGTCGCACATAAATCACCAGGGTCGCTTGGAAACCGGAATCGGACCAAAATCTTTTTTAGGCCTTACCAAAGTCAATCCAAAAGGAAGGAGCCCATTGATGATTTACTCCAGCAAAACATGTCAACGCTGTGGTTTGTGGCAGTTTGGTGAAATCTAAGTTAATAACAGGTGGTAAAAGGTTTAGAAAAGTGCCACACAGCTTTCCCTGCAGCACCAAAACATTACGCAGATCTCAGGGGTCTGGGGGCGTGTTTGGCTGGAAGACGAAGTGAAGAGAGACACAACGGTTGGTGTTTGTATCTTTTCCGGCTGCAAAACAAAAATCAAAGCTTCCAACCCAGAGACTTTCCGTAGGCTGCCATTGCGGTACGATGACTGTGCTCCGGTAAACCAGCGGCTTATTGTTTTGAATCTGGACATTGAGACTCCGATGGAGACGCTGAGGCAGAGGGATGACCGTGTCTGCAGCAAACCACAACGTTTGTGTGTTTGGCTGGAATAAATCATCAATGGGCTCCTTCCTTTTGGATTGACTTTGGTAAGAGACTTGAATGGAGCAGCTGGTAACAGGGCCAGTTGGTAAGTCTTTAAACCACTCTTTTAATACACTCCGTGTTCACTAACTACGTTGTTGGTGCTACTGTCAAAGTGAAGGGACTCTTATCAAGCTCCTGCAGAGGTTTGGTGTTATTTGGATCAGTGTTAGTGGTTAAAAAAGACACTTTATTGCGTTCAACTCACCAACCCCGAGTTAATCTGTGTTAGCCGCGGCTGGCTGTTAGAGTCTCTCCTGAAAACCTACGTTAACAGTTCATACAAGAAGAAAATTGTGTTGATGGCTCATTTGATGACTCCTAAAATGTACCGACTTCACAGATTCTGAATTATCAGCAGGGTCGTCAGAGTGAACAGAGAGAAGAAGCAGAGAAAGGAACAAACCTGCTCTGTGGAGCCGAAGCTGAGGGTTGAAAACAGCGTCCAGTAGCTTCTGTTGTCGCTCCTTCTCCTCTTTTGAACGACAAAGTTCCTCCTCGTACTCTGCTATCTTTCTTTCAAAGAGCCCAAATATCTCTTCAGCAGCCAAAGTGAGGCGCCGCTTCACCAACGCTCTCTGCAGTGAGGACTGAGGTTCCTCTTCATCATCTTCACTCTTCACAGGGACAGAAGTGGATGGGAACTTGGTGATATCATGATCTTGAAGCTGCTCTCCCTCCTGGCAGCTCCAGAAGTCCTGCTGTTCCTCTTTAATGTGTTGAACCTCCTGCTCCAGACTGGAGCTGCACCCCGGCTGCTCAGGAGGAACCTCTTCTTTAACCATCAACAGCTGCTGGACGTCTGCAGGAAACAAGGAAACACAGACACATGAGTGACCACTCCAACTCGACTCACATCATTAATAAGGAGAAAAAGAACCATGAATGATGAGCCGGCTGTAAAAAGTGCAGAATGCTCCTTTAACACATAATAAGGGACATGTTTGATAAGCACATGGACTGGTGTGAAATCTACTCATGACACATCTCTGGGCTTGATCACTGACGGTGTCCTCTTTGCTGACACCAGCAGAATTCAAAATGACGTCATCAAACTTCACCGCCTCAGGTTCTCCTAGACACGTCACATCCGGACTAGATTCTACAGAAGAGGCGACATTTTCTATCAAACTCACTTTGACATTTGTGAAAGTTAGATTCTGAAAATGCAAAGAAGCTAGATTTCACTTTTCACTTTTTTCAGAAGTAGACAACATCAGACCAGGTCCAGAACCAGAGTCACTGTTCCTGGACCTGTCAAATCTGGACCGGATCACAGTAGAGAGGCTGAAGTTTCTAAAGAACAGAGAGAAGAAGCAGAGAAGGGAGCAAACCTGCTGTGTGGAGCCGCAGCTGAGGGTCGGAAACAGCGTCCAGTAGCTTCTGTTGTCGCTCCTTCTCCTCTTTTGAACGACAAAGTTCCTCCTCGTACTCTGCTATCGTTCTTTCAAAGAGCCCAAATATCTCTTCAGCAGCCAAAGTGAGGCGCTGCTTCACCAACCACCTCACCCGCTGCACTGCACTCATTCTGCTAACTCACAGCTAGCACGCTAAGCTAACTCGGATATCTCTGGATCTACCGGGAGATGAGTCAGAGGTGAAACCTTCAGAATAAAAGGTGAAGAGCACAAAGTTCATTCAGACAGGATTATCCGGACACACAGAGGCGGTGATGATCAGTGCTGCTGGAGCTCACACACACTTTCTAAACACAACAACGGACTCTGCTCACACACGTCTGTGCTGGACGCCATCTTGATCAGTGTGTCGTTCTGTAAAGGAAACAGCTTCCGGGGCGGCGGCTTCTTCTTCTTCGCGTTATTTGGCGGATTGTAACACCAGCTGTAAGGAGCATACCGCCACCTACTGAACTGGAGTATGTAGGACAGGATCTAGTAGCTTTTAGTTTTACATTAAATTATCTTATAGAATAATAATAATGACACAAAACAAAACAAAGCAGTGATGATATATATACAAACTCAGAAAGGCTCTGAAAGACCTGGCTGAGGAGGCTGAGCAGAGAAGCTTCTGGCTTTGGCTAAGAAGGAAGGACCAGGCATGGGGAAAGCAAGGGTTAGCTGCAGGGAGACGTCCCTGCTGTTGCTCCACCACCGTGAGATGTCCCAGGATTAATGGAGCGAAACATCAATAAAGGGTGGCTACCTGCAGCTACCCGCAACCGCACCGCCGGAGGTGCAACAAGCAGTAATGTTTAGCAGGCAGTCACTTGCCTGTACTACCATCTACAATGTCATGTTTAAGTATTAGAGCCAATGAGATGATAGCACATCTACTCTTGCTACAAGAATCTCATCTTTGCTGTATGAGCCTCAGAATTGAGGCGGCGTCACGCACTACTTTGTGTTGACGACTTGACTTCAGTATCAGACATATGGGACTCTGACATTTTCTTTTCTTTTCTGGAATCATAATAAATTCTTCCCTAACAACCCTCTGCCTGGGCACTTACGTCCCTCTGAATTTACACAGAGAAAACCGAAAATGTTGAATTGAAAAAACGATGGTGGTGATAAAAATGAAAAAAACAGTTGCAGCAAATGAACTGACATCTGCCTGAGTGGAAAGACCTTACAAGGTTAGCGAGAGCACTGATGAGGCAGGACCAGGACCCAGTAGCAGAGAAATGACAGGTGCAGGCATGTTTGGCAATAATGTGCATGAGGTCAAAGAGGGGGTTTGCATTTAAACAGTATGTATCAACATTCACTGCTTCAGACACCTTTGAACAAGAATCACAATCAGACTTTCTTTTGGTTTGTTTTAAAGAAAACACGTATTTAATAAAGTTTGTACAGAAAACTTTTTCTTCAGAGTCTCAGTTCAGAACAAGTTTCTCCTGAAAGTCAACAGCAGTCGGCAGCATCACAAGAGCTGAACGGACAGAATCATCATGAACTTACACCGTTGTTTCAAAACATTCATCAAGAAGAAAAACTCAAATAATCTAAAAGTTACAAATCATCATCAGTTGCATCATACAACAACACAGAAATACAAACAGATACATCAGAAAAAAATATATTTTTTATAAAACTTTAAGGTCTCACAGGAAAATGTACGACTTTATCTTCAGGAAAGTTTGTAATTCATCTCAACATTTGTGGGTTAGAGAGGGACATTTAAGGTCAAATACTGGATTGGCCCAAATATAAGACTTTTTTTGTTCCTGGAAATCCTTCTGAAAAAGAGGCTCTGCCTCTCTGCTCTCCTCAGTTTGACTCTAATGAAGCTTTGAGGATTAATGACCAAGACATTTATGGACTTTGACCTGATAACGCCAGGCAAATCTTTTGTGACAAACACTGCAGCTGTAAGGTTTCTCTCCCGTGTGAGTTCTCATGTGTATCTTTAAATATGTCTTCTGTCCAAAGGATTTCTCACAGATTGTACAACTGTAAGGTTTCTCTCCTGTATGAGTTCTCATGTGTGTCTTTAAACATCCTGTCTGTACAAAGGATTTCTTACAGACTGCACAACTGTAAGGTTTCTCTCCTGTATGAGTTCTCATGTGTATCTTTAAATCATTCTTACATCCAAAGGATTTCTTGCAGATTGTACAACTGTAAGGTTTCTCTCCTGTATGAGTTCTCATGTGTGTCTTCAGATGTTCCTTCTGTCTAAAGGTTTTCTTACAGACTGTACAGCTGTAAGGTTTCTCTCCTGTATGAGTTCCCATGTGTATCTTTAAACATCCTGTCTGTACAAAGGATTTCTTACAGACTGCACAACTGTAAGGTTTCTCTCCTGTATGAGTTCTCATGTGTATCTTTAAATCATTCTTACATCCAAAGGATTTCTTGCAGATTGTACAACTGTAAGGTTTCTCTCCTGTATGAGTTCTCATGTGTGTCTTCAGATGTTCCTTCTGTCCAAAGGATTTCTCACAGACTGTACAGCTGTAAGGTTTCTCTCCTGTATGAGTTCTCATGTGTATCTTTAAAGATACCTCTTGTCCAAAGGATTTCTTACAGGCTGAACAACTGTAAGGTTTCTCTCCTGTATGAGTTTCCATGTGTCTCTTTAAAAATACCTCTTGTCCAAAGGATTTCTTACAGACTGAACAACTGTAAGGTTTCTCTCCTGTATGAGTACTCATGTGTATCTTCAAACTTCCCTTGTATCCAAAAGATTTCTTACAGACTGAACAGCTGAAAGGTTTCTCTCCTGTATGAGTACTCATGTGTATCTTTAAATGTCCCTTTTGTATAAAGGATTTCTTACAAACTGAACAGCTGAAAGGTTTCTCTCCTGTGTGAGTTCTCAGGTGTATCTTTAAATCTCCCTTCTGTGAAAAGGAGTTCTTACAGACTGAACAGTTGAAAGGTTTCTCTCCTGTATGAGTTCTCATGTGTATTTTCAAACGCCCGTTCAGTCCAAAAGATTTCTCACAGACTGAACAGTTGAAAGGTTTCTCTCCTGTATGAGTTCTCATGTGTCTCTTTAAATCTCCCTTCTGTCCAAAAGATTTCTTACAGACTGAACAGTTGTGAGGTTTCTCTCCTGTATGAGTTATCATGTGCTGCTTCAGATGTGTCTTGGTGCCAAATCTTTTCCCACACTCAGAGCACTTAAATAGTTTCTCTCTACATCTTGAATCACTGACAGGAACTTCATCATCTTTCAGAGACTTTGAACCTGACTGAGGTTCTCTTGTCTCCTTCCAGTCAGCACTGTCATCAGTTTCAGGTTCAGAAGAGTCTCCAGTCTTGTCTTCAGTCTCTGGTGTTAAATGTGTGTCACTAACAGAGGTGGTTGACACTTTCTCTGTTCTGTGGATTCTCTTGTGTTTCACAAGAGCTGCTCTATATTTAAAACGCTTCTTACAAACTGGACAGCTGAAAGGCTTCAGGCCAGTGTGACATCCCTCATCGCTCAAAAAGACTTTGTTTGGTTTCAGAGCCGACTGAGATTCACTGGGAACTCTCCAATAATCACTGTCATCAGTCTCAGAAGAGTCTCCCGTCTTGTCTCCCGTCTCTGGTGTTAAATGTGGCTCTGTATTAGAGTTCTTTTCTAGTTCAGGTTCTGGTCCTCCACAGTCCTCTCCATCAGCTTCTGTCTCCATCTGTGAGGACTGAGGTTTCTCTTCATCGTCTTCACTCTTCACAGGGACAGGAGTGAATGTGAACTTGGGGATATCAGCCTCCTCCAGCCCTTGAAGCTGCTCTCCCTCCTGACTGCTCCACAGTTCCTCCTGTTCCTCTTTAATGTGTGGGGGCTCTGGGTCCTCCTGGTCCAGACTGGAGCTGCACTCCTGCTGCTCAGGGGGAACCTCTTCTTTAACCACCGACAGCTGCTGGACGTCTGCAGGAAACAGGAAACACAATGTGGAAAACTAAGATTCCATGCTGATGAGGAGTGAACAGTGTGTGTTCATCTGTTTGAAACAGAGACTGGTCGACACATGAGCTGCACTGAGAATGTCCTGTCTGCATACTGTGATGGCTTTTGTGTGAAACTATCAACTATTGTTTTTGTTTCATTTATGGGAGCCAGCCAGGAGGTTCCATGACAAAAGTTATAGAGTCACACTCCAAATGTCAGCCCAAATACACAAAGGAGGTATGACTTAAATGTCAAACCAATTGTTCACACTACCTGAACAAAAACAAGTCATTTGTAGGAAAAAGACCAAACACACACAACAGGTCATACACTAAAATGAAAACAGACGATGAGAAACATCCACAAACGAAAGCAAACTTAATCCAACACCAGACAAAAAGTTCTCTTTGGAAAACAAAAACAAAATAAATGTTAATGTGAAATGTTTCCGTCTGAAACAGGAAACAGTTCAGCGTTCAAAATAAACTCCAGTTCCTTCAAAAACAAGCTTCATAGCAGCATTCAGTCAAACAGAGAGGGAGATGTCAATCTACACACACACACTGCTCACTCAGTCAGCTGATCCGTCCTTTAGTCTGTTGTTGCTGGATGTTATTGTCCGGTTGGCTTGATTATCTTTAGTGGAACGAAGGACTGATCCCACCTCAACATCACGTTTCTGCCACAGTAGCAGAGCTGGGGTGGCACGATAGTTTGAAGCTTTAATGACGTCAGTTAAAACTGACCCAGTGATCAGCTGCAGCAGTCACTGGACCAATAGAGAACCAGAGGAGGTTTACCCTGTTGTTTCTAGGGCTGCAAAGGGGCAACAGTTTCCTGTGATTTTCCGGAAACTTCCAATGGGTAGTTAAGCCGTTAATTAACTGGAAATTGGTGTTATTTTACTCATCCAGCCCTCATCCCTTACTCTTCTGAAGTTGAGTTGTATGCTATTGCCCCTGCTAAAAGCTTATTGCAATGGTCAAACTGCAGCACATGTCCGTTTATTGACGTGCTACTTCAACCACTCACACGGAAACCAACCCGTGACGGGTTATTTTAAAGAAAAGATTCTCTAGATTGGAAACACGGGTGAAACCGCAGCACCCATGTTGATACCTGCTTCCTCCATGAGAGCCGCCATTGTTGTCTGAATCACAACAGTCTCTTCTCCGCTACGTCACTATACTACTGACCTAGCTGGCCCTGTAGGAGACGTCTGCCTCTTTAGTAGCTCTCCAGTTTTGAGCTCTTTTACCCTTTTTTGACCTCTTTGTTTCTACTTTTTTACTCTTCTTGTGAAGAGATTGTGTGTTTTATATATATATTCTATGGATGTTTAACTTTAAAATATAAAAAAGAGCCAGTTTTCCCAATTACTCAGGAGAGGAACTGCTGGCTTTGCACACATAGGGAAAAGCGAGGATACAACACCGCGTACTGGGGGCGCTGAGGAGGAGACCCAGGGGCTGTAAGGTCGAGGCGAAGCTAAAGGCCCAGCGAGCGAGAATCAGAAGCGCTACAAGCCATCGATTCCCTCCATAATCACGGGGAATGTGAACTCGCAGCCAAAAAAGAAGGACAAGCTGAACAACCAGCGGATCTACCATGAGAGCAGCTTGTTCACCTTAACAGAGACAAAGCTAAACCACCTCGTACCGGATGCTAACTGGGACCTGCCGGGATTCACTGCCGTGAGAGTCAACAGAGACACAGAAGCAAGCGGAAAAGGGGTTAGGGGGACTCATCATATATGTGACCAACCACTGGTGTAACCCAGGACATATCTGTGTAATGATAGTCTCATGTTGCCGGGATCTTGAGTAGCTAGCTGTTAGCTTGCGGCCATATTATCTGCAGAGAGAGTTCTGTCACGTGATCACCGTCTGTGTTTACATCCCTCCCGGAGCGGACGCAGCCACTGCCTGTGACAAGATCCACTTAGTCACTGCAAGGCTGCAGACACACCACCCTAAGGCATTTATGATCAATCTCTGGGGACTTTAATCATGCAAATTTGGATTCTACTTTGGCTGTTTTTCACCAGGTTGTAGACTGTCCCACCAGAAACAACAGGACAATTAATCTCCTGTATGCTAATGTGAGTGATGCATACATAGCGACTTCCCTCCCCCCAATGGGGAAGTCTGGTAACAACCTGGTTCACCTAGAGCCACTGCATTACCCCCCCCCTGGTCCAAAAACAGCCGGTAACAACTCGCACCATCAGAAGGTGGTCCCCGGAGATAAAAAATGCCCTGAGAGACTGTTACAGCACCACAGTCTGGGATGTGCTGATCAACCCACACGGTGAGGACGTAGAGGGGATGACACAATGTCTGACGCAGTACCTGAACTTCTGCGCTGACATGGTCTCCCCTGTCAAAACTGGCCGCTGTTACCCTAATAACAAGCATTTGGTAACGTGGGATGTTAAGGCTGTCCTCAACAAGAAGAAGACTGTCTTCAGGAGCAGGGACAGGGAGGCCATGAAGGCAGCACAGCAGGAGGTGAAACACTGTGTGAGGGAAGCTAAGGACAGCTACAGGAGAAAGGTGGAGCAGAAGCTGAGGGAGAACAACATGAGGGAGGTCCGGGAAGGTGTGAGGACCATCACAGGTCACAACACAAAGACCAGAGATAAAGGGGGGACAATGAAGAGGGCGAACGAGCTGAATGACTTCTTCAACAGGTTTAACCAGCCCTTGTACCCCTACCCCCACCGCAGCCATCTCTCCTTCTTTCTCAATGAGGAGGGGTATCAGAGTCTGGTGGGGGAGTTTACTCTCTGGTGCCATACTAACCACCTACAGCTCAACACCTCCAAGACGAAGGAGCTGGTCATTGATTTTGGGAGGTCCAGACCAAGACCACGACCAGTCCTGCTAGAGGGAGCTGAAGTGGAGGCTGTGGACTCATACAAATACCTCAGGCTGTGGCTGATTACTAAAGTTCACCAGCAAACATTCAGCAGATGAGATTACGATTGAAACAAAAGCTACTTGCAGCTCGTTTACCATCAGCAATATTCACATACAACATGTAAATGCAACATGACAGAAAGCAGAAACATAGTTGTGATGAAAATACGACTTGATGAAGCACAAAGAGAAGACAGAAAGGAGAGCTCTGCTGGAGCTGGGAGCTGACCACACGTTATGGAAACACTAACACTTCCTGACTGAAGTCTCTGAACTAGGACCTGGCTGTCACGTGACTAAAACAACCAATGAGAAAACAAAGAAATGAGTAGACTTGAAAATATTGAACTCCTCTAAAATGACCACCAGAGGGAGACATACTACACCAGTAAAGACCATTCTTACTGAACAGGACAAGAGGTCAGGAAATGGTCCGGACATTCACACTGATTCTAATGAGGGCTGCAGTCTGGAAACATGGACAGTTAGAAAGCAGCAGGAAACACTGGAAGCAAGCAGAGCAGGTGTAGAGTTGGGACTGAACCAATCCAATACTGGTATCAGGTTCTGATGCTGTTGTCTTTCACTCATCAAAGATCGGATCGACATCACCAACACACATACCAAACCAAATCAATGATTGTAGAGAAGGAAAAGAAACTTGTTAAAGTGACATTCTGCTGTAAAATCATCCCAGGGTCTTTTTAGGCAAATGGGGTCATCAAAGGAGCCTTCCAGACATTTGTTTGTGTATGAACTGTTAACGTAGATTGCCAGGAGAGACGCTAACAGCCTGCCGCAGCTAACACTGATGAGCTCGGGGCGGCGAGTTGAAACCATTAAAGTGTCTTTTTTAACCACTAACACTGATCCAAATAACACAAAACCTCTGCAGGAGCTTGATAAGAGTCCCTTCACTTTAACAGAACCACCAACAACGTAGTTAGTGAACACGGAGTGTATTACAAGAGTGGTTTAAAGAGTTACCAGCTGGCCCGGTACCAACTGCTCCATTCAAGTCACTTAGGCCTTAATTAAAAAAAAGTTGGGTCCCTGTTGGTTGTCAGTAAGGTCATGGGTCGCACATAAATCGACAGGGTCGCTCGGAAACCGGAATCGGGCAGAATCTTTTATAGGCCTTACCAAAGTCAATCCAAAAGGAAGGAGCCCATTGATGATTTACTCCAGCAAAACATGTCAACGCTGTGGTTTGTGGCAGTTTGGTGAAATCTAAGTTAATAACAGGTGGTAAAAGGTTTAGAAAAGTCCCACACAGCTTTCCCTGCAGCACCAAAACATTACGCAGATCTCAGGGGTCTGGGGGCGTGTTTGGCTGGAAGACGAAGTGAAGAGAGACACAACGGTTGGTGTTTGTATCTTTCCCGGCTGCAAAGCAAAAATCAAAGCTTCCAACCCAGAGACTTTCCGTAGGCTGCCATTGCGGTACGATGACTGTGCTCCGGTAAACCAGCGGCTTATTGTTTTGAATCTGGACATTGAGACGGCGATGGAGACGCTGAGGCAGAGGGATGACCGTGTCTGCAGCAAACCACAACGTTTACGTGTTTTGCTGGAATAAATCATCAATGGGCTCCTTCCTTTTGGATTGACTTTGGTAAGAGACTTGAATGGAGCAGCTGGTAACAGGGCCAGTTGGTAAGTCTTTAAACCACTCTTTTAATACACTCCGTGTTCACTAAGTACGTTGTTGGTGCTACTGTCAAAGTGAAGGGACTCTTATCAAGCTCCTGCAGAGGTTTGGTGTTATTTGGATCAGTGTTAGTGGTTAAAAAAGACACTTTATTGCGTTCAACTCACCAACCCCGAGTTAATCCGTGTTAGCCGCGGCTGGCTGTTAGAGTCTCTCCTGAAAACCTACGTTAACAGTTCATACAAGAAGAAAATTGTGTTGATGGCTCATTTGATGACTCCTAAAATGTACCGACTTCACAGATTCTGAATTATCAGCAGGGTCGTCAGAGTGAACAGAGAGAAGAAGCAGAGAAATGAACAAACCTGCTCTGTGGAGCCGCAGCTGAGGGTTGAAGACAGCGTCCAGTAGCTTCTGTTGTCGCTCCTTCTCCTCTTTTAAACGACAAAGTTCCTCCTCGTACTCTGCTATCTTTCTTTCAAAGAGCCCAAATATCTCTTCAGCAGCCAAAGTGAGGCGCCGCTTTACCAACGCTCTCTGCAGTGAGGACTGAGGTTTCTCTTCATCGTCTTCACTCTTCACAGGGACAGAAGTGGATGGGAGCTTGGTGATACCATGATCTTGAAGCTGCTCTCCCTCCTGGCAGCTCCAGAAGTCCTGCTGTTCCTCTTTAATGTGTTGAACCTCCTGCTCCAGACTGGAGCTGCACCCCGGCTGCTCAGGAGGAACCTCTTCTTTAACCACCAACAGCTGCTGGATGTCTGCAGGAAACAGGAAACACAGACACATGAGTGACCACTCCAACTCGACTCACATCAATGATAAGGAGAAAAAGAACCATGAATGATGAGCCCGCTGTAAAAAGTGCAGAATGCTCCTTTAACACATAATAAGGGACATGTTTGATAAGCACATGGACTGGTGTGAAATCTACTCATGACACATCTCTGGGCTTGATCACTGACGGTGTCCTCTTTGCTGACACCAGCAGAATTCAAAATAACGTCATCAAACTTCACCACCTCAGGTTCTCCTAGACACGTCACATCCGGACTAGATTACTGAAGAGGCGACATTTTCTATCAAACTCACTTTTACATTTGTGAAAGTTGGATTCTGAAAATGCAAAGAAGCTAGATTTCACTTTTCACTTTTTTCAGAAGTAGACAACATAAGACCAGGTCCAGAACCAGAGTCACTGTTCCTGGACCATTTCAAATCTGGACCGGATCATAGTAGAGAGGCTGAAGTTTCTAAAGAGCAGAGAGAAGAAGCAGGGAAGGGAACAAACCTGCTGTGTGGAGCCGCAGCTGAGGGTCGGAAACAGCGTCCAGTAGCTTCTGTTGTCGCTCCTTCTCCTCTTTTGAACGACAAAGTTCCTCCTCGTACTCTGCTATCGTTCTTTCAAAGAGCCCAAATATCTCTTCAGCAGCCAAAGTGAGGCGCTGCTTCACCAACGCTCTCACCCTTTGGACTTTACTCATTGTGCTAACTCACAGCTAGCATGCTAAGCTAACTCGGATATCTCTGGATCTACCGGGAGATGAGTCAGAGGCGAAACCTTCAGAATAAAAGGTGAAGAGCTCAAAATTCATTCAGACAGGATTATCCAGACACACAGAGGCGGTGATGATCAGTGCTGCTGGAGCTCACACACACTTTCTAAACACAACAACGGACTCTGCTAACACACGTCTGTGCTGGACGCCATCTTGATCACAGTGTGTCGTTCTGTAAATAAAACAGCTTCCGGGGCGGCGGCTTCTTCTTCTCCGCGTTTTTTGGCGGATTGTAAAACCAGCTGTAAGGAGCATACCGCCACCTACTGAACTGGAGTATGTAGGACAGGATCTAGTAGCCTATAGTTTCACATTAAATGATCTTATATAATAATAATAATGACACAAAACAAAACAAAGCAGAAAAAACTGATATATACAAACTCAGAAAGGCTCTGAAAGACCTGGCTGAGGAGGCTGAGCAGAGAAGCTTCTGGCTTTGGCTAAGAAGGAAGGACCAGGCATGGGGAAAGCAGGGGTCCTAGGGTTAGCTGCAGGGAGACGTCCCTGCTGTTGCTCAACCACCGTGAAATGTCCCAGGATTAATGGAGCGAAACATCAATAAAGGGTGGCTACCTGCAGCTACCCGCAACGGCACCACCGGAGGTGCAACAAGCAGAAATGTTTAGCAGGCAGTCACTTGCCTGTACTACCATCTACAATGTCATGTTTAAGCATTAGAGCCAATGAGATGATAGCACATCTCCTCTTGCTACAAGAATCTCATCTTTGCTGTTTGAGCCTCAGAATTGAGGCGGCTTCACGCACTACTTTGTGTTGACGACTTGACTTCAGTATCAGACATATGGGACTCTGGCATTTTCTTTTCTTTTCTGGAATCATAATAAATTCTTCCCTAACAACCCTCTGCCCGGGCACTTACATCCCTCTGAATATACACAGATAAAACCGAAAATGTTGAATTGAAAAAACGATGGTGGTGATAAAAATGAATTAACAGTTGGAGCAAAATGAACTGACATCTTCCTGAGTGGAAAGACCTTACAAGGTTAGCGAGAGCACTGATGAGGCAGGACCAGGACCCAGTAGCAGAGAAATGACAGGTGCAGGCATGTTTGGCAATATTGTGCATGAGCTCAAAGAGGGGGTTTGCATTTAAACAGTATGTATCAACATTCGTTGCTTCAGACACCTTTGAACAAGAATCACAATCAGACTTTCTTTTGGTTTGTTTTAAAGAAAACACGTATTTAATAAAGTTTGTACAGAAAACTTTTTCTTCAGAGTCTCAGTTCAGAACAAGTTTCTCCTGAAAGTCAACAGCAGTCGGCAGCATCACAAGAGCTGAACGGAGAGAATCATCATAAACTTACACCGTTGCTTCAAAACATTCATCAAGAAGAAAAACTCAAATAATCTAAAAGTTACATATCATCATCAGTTGCATCATACAACAACAAAGATTTACAAACAGATACATCAGAAAAAAATAAATTTTTATAAAACTTTAAAGTTTCACAGGAAAATGTTTGACTTTATCTTTAGGAAAGTTTGTAATTCATCTCAACATTTGTGGGTTAGAGACGGACATTTAAGGTCAAATACTGGATTGGCACAAATATAAGACCGTTTTTTTGTTCCTGGAAATCCTTCTGATAAAGAGCCTCTGCCTCTCTGTTCTTCTCAGTTTGACCCAATGGAGCTTTAAGGACTAAAGACCAACACATTTATGGTCTTTGACCCGATCACCCCAGGCAAATCTTTTGTGAAAAACACTGCAGCTGAAATGTTTCTCTCCCGTATGAGTTATCATGTGTTCATTTAAATTTCCCTTCAGTCCAAAGGATTTCATACAGACTGAACAGCTGTAAGGTTTCTCTCCTGTATGAGTTCTCATGTGTGTCTTCAAATGTCCCGTCTGTCCAAAATACTTTTTACAAATGGACCAGCTGTGAGGTTTCTCTCCTGTATGACTTCCCATGTGTTTCTTTAAAAATTACCTTCACCTTTCTTACAGACTGAACAGCTGTAAGGTTTCTCTCCTGTATGAGTTATGTGTTTCTTCAAATGTCCCTTCGGTCCAAAGGATTTCTTACGGACTGAACAGCTGAAGGGTTTCTCTCCTGTGTGAGCTCTCATGTGTGTCTTTAAAACTCCCTTATGTGAAAAGGATTTCTTACAGACTGTACAACTGTATGGGTTCTCTCCTTTATGAGTTCCCATGTGTCTCTTTAAAAATTCCTCCTGTCCAAAGGATTTCTTACAAACTGTACAACTGTATGGTTTCTCTCCTGTATGAGTTCAATTGTGTTTCTTTAAATCTCCCTTCTGTCCAAAGAATTTCTTGCAGACTGTACAACTGTATGGTTTCTCTCCTGTATGAGTTATCATGTGTGTCTTCAAATTTCCCTTGTATCCAAAAGATTTCTTACAGACTGAACAGCTGAAAGGTTTCTCTCCTGTATGACTTCTCATGTGTATCTTTAAATCTATCTTACGTAGTAAAGATTTCTTACAGACTGAACAGCTGAAAGGTTTCTCTCCTGTGTGAGTTCTCAGGTGTATCTTTAAATCTCCCTTCTGTGAAAAGGATTTCTTACAAATTGAACAGCTGTAAGGTTTCTCTCCTGTATGAGTTCTCATGTGTATTTTCAAACGTCCCCTCCATCCAAAAGATTTCTCACAGACTGAACAGTTGAAAGGTTTTTCTCCTGTATGACTTATCATGTGTTTCTTTAAATCTCCCTTCCGTACAAAAGATTTCTTACAGGCTGAACAGCTGTGAGGTTTCTCTCCTGTATGAGTTATCATGTGCTGTCTCAGAAGTGTCTTGGTGCCAAATCTTTTCCCACACTCAGAGCACTTAAATTGTTTCTCTCTACATTTTGAATCACTGACAGGAATTCCATCATCTTCCAGAGACTTTGAACCTGACTGAGGTTCTCTTGTCTCCTTCCAGTCAGCACTGTCATCAGTCTCAGGTTCAGAAGAGTCTGCAGTCTTGTCTTCAGTCTCTGGTGTTAAATGTGTGTCACTAACAGAGGTAGTTGACACTTTCTCTGTTCTGTGGAGTCTCTTGTGTTTCATAAGAGCTGCTCTATATTTAAAATACTTCTTACAAACTGGACAGCTGAAAGGCTTCAGGCCAGTGTGACATCCCTCATCGCTCACAAAGACTTTGTTTGGTTTCAGAGCAGACTGAGATTCACTGGGAACTGTCCAATCATCACTGTCATCAGTCTCAGAAGAGTCTCCAGTCTTGTCTCCAGTCTCTGGTGTTAAATGTGTATCTGGATGTGAGTTCCTGTCTGGTTCTGGTTCTGGTCCTCCACAGTCCTCTCCATCATCTTCTGTCTCCATCAGTGAGGACTGAGGTTTCTCTTCATCATCTTCACTCTTCACAGGGACAGGAGTGGATGTGAACTTTGGGATATCAGCCTCCTCCAGCCCTTGAAGCTGCTCTCCTTCCTGACTGCTCCCCAGTTCCTGCTGTTCTTCTTTAATGTGTGGGGGCTCTGGGTCCTCCTGGTCCAGACTGGAGCTGCACTCCTGCTGCTCAGGGGGAACCGCTTCTTTAACCACCGACAGCTGCTGGACGTCTGCAGGAAACAGGAAACACACAATGAGGAAAAATAAGATTCCATGCTGATGAGGAGTGAACAGTGTGTTTTCATCTGTTTGAAACAGAGACTGGTCGACACATGAGCTGCACTGAGAATGTTCTGTCTGCATACTGTGATGGCTTTTGTGTGAAACTATCAACTATTGTTTTTGTTTCCTTTATGGGAGCCAGCGAGGAGGTTCCATGACCAAAGTTATAGAGTCACACTCCAAATGTCAGCCCAAATACACAAAGGAGGTATGACTTAATGTAAAACCAATTGTTCACACTACCTTAACAAAAACAAGTCATATGTAGGAAAAAGACCAAACACACACAACAGGAAATACACTAAAATGAAAACAGCTGATGAGAAACATCCACAAACGAAAGCAAACTTAATCCAACACCAGACAAAAAGTTCTCTTTGGAAAACAAAAACAAAATAAATGTTAATGTGAAATGTTTCCGTCTGAAACAGGAAACAGTTCAACGTTCAAAATAAACTCCATTTCCTTCAAAAACAAGCTTCATAGCAGCATTCAGTCAAACAGAGAGGGAGCTGTCAATCTACACACACACACTGCTCACTCAGTCAGCTTATCCGTCCTTTAGTCTGTTGTTGCTGGATGTTATTGTCTGGTTGGCTTGATTATCTTTAGTGGACCAAAGGACTGATCCCACCTCAACATCACGTTTCTGCCACAGTAGCAGAGCTGGGCAAGATCCACTCACTCCAGTCACTGCAAGGCTGCAGACACACCACTACACACCAGACACACCAAGTTGTAGACTGTCCCACCAGAAACAACAGGACAATTGATCTCTTGTATGCTAATGTGAGTGATGCATACATAACGACTCCCCTCCCCCCACTGGGGAAGTGTGGTAACAACCTGGTTCACCTAGAGCCACTGTATTACCCCCCTGGTCCAAAAACAGCCGGAAACAACTGGCACCATCAGGAGGTGGTCCCCGGAGATGGAAAGTGCCCTGAGAGACAGTTACAGCACCAAAGTCTAGGATGTGCTGATCAACCCGCACGGTGAGGACATAGAGGGGATGACACATTGTCTGACGGAGTACCTGAACTTCTGCGCAGACATGGTCTCCGCTGTCAAGACTGGCCGCTGTTACCCGAATAACAAGCATTTGGTAACGCGGGATGTTAAGGTGTTCCTCAACAAGAAGAAGACTGTCTTCGGGAGCAGGGACAGGGAGGCCATGAAGGCAGCACAGCAGGAGGTGAAACACTGTGTGAGGGAAGCTAAGGACAGCTACAGGAGAAAGGTGGAGCAGAAGCTGAGGGAGAACAACATGAGGAAGGTCTGGGAGGGTGTGAGTACCATCACAGGTCTCAACAAAAAGACCAGAGATACAGGGGGGACAATGAAGAGGGCGAACAAGCTGAATGACTTCTTCAACAGGTTTAACCAGCCCATGTCCCCGCACCCCCACCCCCGCCGCAGCCATCTCTCCTTCTTCCCTCAACACCCCCCCCCCCCCCCATGACACCACAAAAACAACCCCCTCCTTCTCCACCTCAACACAGTCCCCGCCTCATCACAGACCAGGTCGGCTGAGGAAGCTCCGGCCCAGGAAAGCAGCAGGCTCGGATAAAGTGTGTCCGAGACTACTGAAGACCTGTGCTGCAGAACTGGGGTAACCACTAAAACGGATCTTAAACCTTAACCTGCAGCTAGAGAGAGTGCCTACCCTTTGGAAGTCATCGTGCATCGTTCCAGTTCCAAAGAAGAACAGGCCCAGCGAGCTGAATGACTTCCGACCGGTGGCACTCACTTCACACCTGATAAAGACGTTGGAGCTGCTCTTCCTCAGCCTCCTCAGAACCCAGGTACAACACACCCAGGACTGCCTGCAGTTTGTGTACCAGCCAGCTGTTGGTGTGGAGGATGCCATCCTCTACATGCTGCACCGGGCTACTCCCATCTGTAAAAGGAAGGTGGAGGCTGTGGACTCATACAAACATCTCAGGCTGTGGCTGGACAATAAACTGGACACACACCATCCACCTGTACAGGAAGACACAAAGCAGGTTGTACTTCCTGAGGAGATGCGGTCCTTCAACATCTGCAGCAAACTGCTGGGGATGTTTTACTAGTCTGTGGTCACCAGTGTCCACTTCTACACTGGGGTGTGCTGGGGGCATCATATCCAAGGAGGACACCTCCAAACTGGATAAACTGATCAGGCTCTGTGGTCAGGCTGAAACTGGACTCACTGGTGCTGGTGGCAGAGAGGAGGACACTGGACAAACTGCTGGACATCATGGACAATGCCAGCCACCCCCTGCACAGAATCATCAGCAGCCAGAGGAGCCTGTTCAGTGGAAGGCTGCTCCTGCCCAAGTGCAGGACCAACAGGCTCAAGATCTCCTTTGTCCCTCAGGCCATCATCCTCTACAACTCCTCACTCAGGGGGAGCAGGAAATAAAGAGGACAGAAGGGAAGGAGTGGGAGCCGCTCACTGTGCAATTATTAATCTACTCTTACACACCTGGACACTTATCTTCTTTTCTTTGTGCAATAACTTTATCCACCACTTCAGTTTCATTTCATCTGCTCATTTCTGTCGTATACAGTCAGACATATTTGATCTGATACATTTCCTCTACATTTAACTTCTGATTTAATTTTTACCTGTATTCTTACATCTACCTCATATATATTTGACTAAGAGTTTATTGTTTACTGGGTTTTTTTCATACGTTCTGTATTTATTTAGCTAAGAGTTTATTGCTTATCCTATACTGTTTTTTATAGCTCCCTTGTGTTTTTCTAAGCTGCTGGAAACTTAATTTCCTTGAGGGAGTTCATCCCAAAGGATCAATAAAGAGAAGTCTAAGTCTCAAACCCCGCCTGGAGGTCCTGATGGGCTCTACCCCTTTTGCAGACCCTGAAATCCCTCTGCTATGGAAGGATCCCAGATGGTTGAGTGGAGGCGGAGTCAAGGAGAAACGAAGGTCTTCCAGCGATAGTCAGGTTACTGAAAGGTTACAGTAGCTGATAAAACTGACAGACTCTTGGGGCTCACATCTGCACCAATAAAACCTGATCTTAGCACTGTGACAGGAGCCCACAGACAAATAACAACAATCACTCAACATCTACAAAACGATGTCAAAGTCTACTTTAAAGTGATATGTAGAAAGCTATAGACATTTTTAATTAACTCTAAATAATGTACATAAAGTTCACCAGCATACAGCACTGATAGAAATCATACGGGCTCACATTCAGCAGATGAGATTACGACTGAAACAAAAGCTACTTGCAGCTCGTTTACCATCAGCAATATTCACATACAACATGTAAATGCAACACGACAGAAAGCAGAAACAAAGTTGTGATGAAAATATGACTTGATGAAGCACAAAGAGAAGACAGACAGGAGAGCTCTGCTGGAGCTGGGAGCTGACCACACGTTATGGAAACACTAACACTTCCTGACTGATGTCTCTGAACTAGGACCTGGCTGTCATGTGACTAAAACAACCAATGAGAAAACAAAGAAATGAGTAGACTTGAAAATAATGAACTCCTCTAAAATGACCACCAGAGGGAGACATACTAGACCAGATAAGAGCATTCTTACTGAACAGGACAAGAGGTCAGGAAATGGTCCGGACACTCACACTGATTCTAATGAGGGCTGCAGTCTGGAAACATGGACAGTTAGAAAGCAGCAGGAAAAACTGGAAGCAAAGCAGAGCAGGTGTAGAGTTGGGACTGAACCAATCCAATACTGGTATCAGGTTCTGATGCTGTTGTCTTTCACTCATCAAAGATCGGATCGACATTGCCAACACACATACCGAACCAAATCAATGATTGTAGAGAAGGAAAAGAAACTTGTTAAAGTGACATTCTGCTGTAAAATCACCCCAGGGTCTTTTTAGGCAAATGGGGTCATCAAAGGAGCCTTCCAGACATTTGTTTGTGTATATACTGTTAACGTAGATTGCCAGGAGAGACGCTAACAGCCTGCCGCGGCTAACACTGATGAGCTCGGTGCGGCGAGTTGAACGCATTGAAATGTCTTTTTTAACCACTAACACTGATCCAAATAACACCAAACCTCTGCAGGAGCTTGATAAGAGTCCCTTCACTTTAACAGAAGCACCAACAACGTAGTTAGTGAACACGGAGTGTATTAAAAGAGTGGTTTAAAGAGTTACCAGCTGGCCCGGTACCAGCTGCTCCATTCAAGTCACTTAGGCCTTAATTCAAAAAAAGTTTGGTCCCTGTTGGTTGTCAGTAAGGTCATGGGTCGCACATAAATCGACAGGGTCGCTCGGAAACCGGAATCGGACCAAAATCTTTTTTAGGCCTTACCAAAGTCAATCCAAAAGGAAGGAGCCCATTGATGATTTACTCCAGCAAAACATCTCAACGCTGTGGTTTGTGGCAGTTTGGTGAAATCTAAGTTAATAACAGGTGGTAAAAGGTTTAGAAAATTCCCACACAGCTTTCCCTGCAGCACCAAAACATTACGCAGATCTCAGGGGTCTGGGGGCGTGTTTGGCTGGAAGACGAAGTGAAGAGAGACACAACGGTTGGTGTTTGTATCTTTCCCGGCTGCAAAGCAAAAATCAAAGCTTCCAACCCAGAGACTTTCCGTAGGCTGCCATTGCGGTACGATGACTGTGCTCCGGTAAACCAGCGGCTTATTGTTTTGAATCTGGACATTGAGACTCCGATGGAGACGCTGAGGCAGAGGGATGACCGTGTCTGCAGCAAACCACAACGTTTACGTGTTTTGCTGGAATAAATCATCAATGGGCTCCTTCCTTTTGGATTGACTTTGGTAAGAGACTTGAATGGAGCAGCTGGTACCGGGGCCAGGTGGTAACTCTTTAAACCACTCTTTTAATACACTCCGTGTTCACTAAGTACGTTGTTGTTGCTACTGTCAAAGTGAAGGGACTCTTATCAAGCTCCTGCAGAGGTTTGGTGTTATTTGGATCAGTGTTAGTGGTTAAAAAAGACACTTTATTGCGTTCAACTCCCCAACCCCGAGTTAATCCGTGTTAGCCGCGGCAGGCTGTTAGAGTCTCTCCTGAAAACCTACGTTAACAGTTCATACAAGAAGAAAATTGTGTTGATGGCTCATTTGATGACTCCTAAAATGTACCGACTTCACAGATTCTGAATTATCAGCAGGGTCCTCAGAGTGAACAGAGAGAAGAAGCAGAGAAGGGAACAAACCTGCTCTGTGGAGCCGAAGCTGAGGGTTGAAGACAGCGTCCAGTAGCTTCTGTTGTCGCTCCTTCTCCTCTTTTAAACGACAAAGTTCCTCCTCGTACTCTGCTATCGTTCTTTCAAAGAGCCCAAATATCTCTTCAGCAGCCAAAGAGAGGCGCTGCTTCACCAACGCTCTCTGCAGTGAGGACTGAGGTTTCTCTTCATCGTCTTCACTCTTCACAGGGACAGAAGTGGATGGGAACTTGGTGATATCATGATCTTGAAGCTGCTCTCCCTCCTGGCTGCTCCAAAAGTCCTGCTGTTCCTCTTTAATGTGTTGAACCTCCTGCTCCAGACTGGAGCTGCACCCCTGCTGCTCAGGAGGAACCTCTTCTTTAACCACCAACAGCTGCTGGACGTCTGCAGGAAACAAGGAAACACAGACGAATGAGTGACCACTCCGACTCGACTCACATCAATAATAAGGAGAAAAAGAACCATGAATGATGAGCCCGCTGTAAAAAGTGCAGAATGCTCCTTTAACACATAATAAGGGACATGTTTGATAAGCACATGGACTGGTGTGAAATCTACTCATGACACATCTCTGGGCTTGATCACTGATGGTGTCCTCTTTGCTGACACCAGCAGAATTCAAAATGACGTCATCAAACTTCACCACCTCAGGTTTTCCTAGACACGTCACATCCGGACTAGATTACTGAAGAGGCGACATTTTCTATCAAACTCACTTTTACATTTGTGAAAGTTGGATTCTGAAAATGCAAAAAAGCTAGATTTCACTTTTCCCTTTTTCAGAAGTAGACAACATAAGACCAGGTCCAGAACCAGAGTCACTGTTCCTGGACCTGTCAGATCTGGACCGGATCACAGTAGAGAGGCTGAAGTTTCTAAAGAACAGAGAGAAGAAGCAGAGAAGGGAGCAAACCTGCTGTGTGGAGCCGCAGCTGAGGGTCGGAAACAGCGTCCAGTAGCTTCTGTTGTCGCTCCTTCTCCTCTTTTGAACGACAAAGTTCCTCCTCGTACTCTGCTATCGTTCTTTCAAAGAGCCCAAATATCTCTTCAGCAGCCAAAGTGAGGCGCTGCTTCACCAACGCTCTCACCCGCTGGACTTTACTCATTGTGCTAACTCACAGCTAGCATGCTAAGCTAACTCGGATATCTCTGGATCTACCGGGAGATGAGTCAGAGGTGAAACCTTCAGAATAAAAGGTGAAGAGCTCAAAGTTCATTCAGACAGGATTATCCAGACACACAGAGGCGGTGATGATCAGTGCTGCTGGAGCTCACACACACTTTCTAGACACAACAACGGACTCTGCTAACACACGTCTGTGCTCGACGCCATCTTGATCACAGTGTGTCGTTCTGTAAAGAAAACCACTTCCGGGGCGGCGGCTTCTTCTTCGCGTTATTTGGCGGATTGTAACACCAGCTGTAAGGAGCATACCGCCACCTACTGAACTGGAGTATGTAGGACAGGATCTAGTAGCCTATAGTTTTACATTAAATGATCTTATAGAATAATAATAATGACACAAAACAAAACAAAGCAGAAAAATGATGATATATATATATATATATATATATATATATATATATATATATATATATATATATATATATATATAAACTCAGAAAGGCTCTGAAAGACACTGACCTGGGAGACATCCCTGCTTTTGCTCCACCACCGTGAGATGTCCCAGGATTAATGGAGCGAAACATCAATAAAGGGTGGCTACCTGCAGCTACCCGCAACCGCACCGCCGGAGGTGCAACAAGCAGAAATGTTTAGCAGGCAGTCACTTGCCTGTACCACCACCTACAATGTCATGTTTAGGCATTAGAGCCAATGAGATGATAGCACATCTCCTCTTGCTACAAGAATCTCATCTTTGCTGGTTGAGCCTCAGAATTGAGGCGGCGTCACACACTACTTTGTGTTGACGACTTGACTTCAGTATCAGACATATGGGACTCTGGCATTTTCTTTTCTTTTCTGGAATCATAATAAATTCTTCCCTAACAACCCTCTGCCCGGGCACTTACGTCCCTCTGAATTTACACGGAGAAAACCGAAAATGTTGAATTGAAAAAACGATGGTGGTGATAAAAATGAATTAACAGTTGGAGCAAATTAACTGACATCTCCCTGAGTGGAAAGACCTTACAAGGTTAGCGAGAGCACTGATGAGGCAGGACCAGGACCCAGTAGCAGAGAAATGACAGGTGCAGGCATGTTTGGCAATAATGTGCATGAGGTCAAAGAGGGGGTTTGCATTTAAACAGTATGTATCAACATTCGTTGCTTCAGACACCTTTGAACAAGAATCACAATCAGACTTTCTTTTGGTTTGTTTTAAAGAAAACACATATTTAATAAAGTTTGTACAGAAAACTTTTTCTTCAGAGTCTCAGTTCAGAACAAGTTTCTCCTGAAAGTCAACAGCAGTCGGCAGCATCACAAGAGCTGAACGGACAGAATCATCATGAACTTACACCGTTGTTTCAAAACATTCATCAAGAAGAAAAACTCAGATAATCTAAAAGTTACAAATCATCATCAGTTGCATCATACAAGAACAAAGAATTACAAACAGATACATCAGAAAAAAATATATTTTTATAAAACTTTAAAGTCTCAGGAAAATGTACGACTTTATCTTTAGGAAAGTTTGTAATTCATCTCAACATTTGTGGGTTAGAGACGGACATTTAAGGTCAAATACTGGATTGGCCCAAATATAAGACCGTTTTTTGTTCCTGGAAATCCTTCTGATAAAGAGGCTCTGCCTCTCCGTTCTTCTCAGTTTGACTCTAATGAAGCTTTGAGGATTAATGACCAACACATTTATGGACTTTGACCTGATAACGGCACAAAAATCTTTTGTGACAAACACTGCAGCTGAAAGGTTTTTCTCCTGTATGAGTTCTCATGTGTACCTTTAAATTTCCCTTCAGTCCAAAGGATTTCATACAGACTGAACAGCTGTAAGGTTTCTCTCCTGTATGAGTTCTCATGTGTTTCTTCAAATCTCCCTTCTGTCCAAAAGATTTCTCACAGACTGAACAGCTGTAAGGTTTCTCTCCTGAATGAGTTCTCATGTGTATCTTTAAATCTCCCTTCTGTCCAAAAGATTTCTCACAGACTGAACAGCTGTGAGGTTTCTCCCCTGTATGAGTTCTCGTGTGGTTCTTTAAACGTCCACCATCTGTAAAAGAATTCTTACAAAATGAACAGCTGTATGATTTTTCTCCTGTATGAGTTGTCATGTGTTTCTTTAAACTTCCACTCTCTGTAAAAGATTTCTTACAGACTGAACAGCTGTAAGGTTTTTCTCCTGTATGAGTTCTCATGTGTTTCTTTAAACTTCCACACACTGTAAAAGATTTCTTACAATCTGAACAACTAAAAGGTTTCTCTCCTGTATGAGTTCTCATGTGTATCTTTAAACTTCCACTCTCTGTAAAAGATTTCTTACAAAGTGAACAACTAAAAGGTTTCTCTCCCGTGTGAGTTCTCAGGTGTGTCTTTAAATCTCCCTTCTGTGAAAAGGATTTCTTACAAACAGAACAGCTGAAAGGTTTCTCTCCTGTATGAGTTCTCATGTGTATTTTCAAACGTCCGTTCAGTCCAAAAGATTTCTCACAGACTGAACAGCTGAAATGTTTTTCTCCTGTATGAGTTATCATGTGTCTCTTTAAATCTCCCTTTTGTCCAAAAGATTTCTTACAGACTGAACAGCTGTGAGGTTTCTCTCCTGTATGAGTTATCATGTGCTGCCTCAGATGTGTCTTGGTGCCAAATCTTTTCCCACACTCAGAGCACTTAAATAGTTTCTCTCTACATCTTGAATCACTGACAGGAACTTCATCATCTTTCAGAGACTTTGAACCTGACTGAGGTTCTCTTGTCTCCTTCCAGTCAGCACTGTCATCAGTTTCAGGTTCAGAAGAGTCTCCAGTCTTGTCTTCAGTCTCTGGTGTTAAATGTGTGTCACAAACAGAGGTAGTTGACACTTTCTCTCTTATGTGGAGTCTCTTGTGTTTCACGAGAGCTGCTCTATGTTTAAAACACTTCTTACAAAATGGACAGCTGAAAGGCTTCAGGCCAGTGTGACATCCCTCATCGCTCACAAAGACTTTGTTTGGTTTCAGAGCCGACTGAGATTCACTGGGAACTCTCCAATAATCACTGTCATCAGTCTCAGAAGAATCTCCAGTCTTGTCACCAGTCTCTGGTGTTAAATGTGTGTCTGGATGTGAGTCCCTGTCTGGTTCTGGTCCTCCACAGTCCTCTCCATCAGCTTCTGTCTCCATCTGTGAGGACTTAGGTTTCTCTTCATCATCTTCACTCTTCAAAGGGACAGGAGTGAGTGTGAACTTGGTGATATCAGCCTCCTCCAGCCCTTGAAGCTGCTCTCCCTCCTGACTGCTCCACAGTTCCTCCTGTTCCTCTTTAATGTGTGGCGGCTCTGGGTCCTCCTGGTCCAGACTGGAGCTGCACTCCTGCTGCTGATGGGGAACCTCTTCTTTAACCACTGACAGCTGCTGGACGTCTGCAGGAAACAGGAAACACACACAGAGGAAAACTAAGATTCCATGCTGATGAGGAGTGAACAGTGTGTGTTCATCTGTTTGAAACAGAGACAGGTCGACACATGAGCTGCACTGAGAATGTTCTGTCTGCATACTGTGATGGCTTTTGTGTGAAACCATCACTATTGTTTTTGTTTCCTTTATGGGAGCCAGCCATGAGCTTCCATGACCAAAGTTATAGAGTCACACTCCAAATGTCAGCCCAAATACACAAAGGAGGTATGACTTAAATGTCAAACCAATTGTTCACACTACCTGAACAAAAACAAGTCATTTGTAGGAAAAAGACCAAACACGCACAACAGGAAATACACTAAAATGAAAACAGACGATGAGAAACATCCACAAACGAAAGCAAACTTAATCCAACACCAGACAAAAAGTTCTCTTTGGAAAACAAAAACAAAATAAATATTAATGTGAAATGTTTCCGTCTGAAACAGGAAACAGTTCAACGTTCAAAATAAACTCCAGTTCCTTCAAAAACAAGCTTCATAGCAGCATTCAGTCAAACAGAGAGGGAGCTGTCAATCTACACACACACACTGCTCACTCAGTCAGCTGATCCGTCCTTTAGTCTGTTGTTGCTGGATGTTATTGTCCAGTTGGCTTGATTATCTTTAGTGGATCAAAGGACTGATCCCACCTCAACATCACCTTTCTGCCACAGTAGCAGAGCTGGGTTGGCACGATAGTTTGAAGCTTTAATGACGTCAGTTAAAAGTGACCCAGTGATCAGCAGCAGCAGTCACTGGACCAATAGAGAACAAGAGGAGGTTTACCCAGTTGTTTCTAGGGCTGCAAAGGGGCGACAGTTTCCTGTGATTTTCCGGAAACTGACTGATGAAATTGGTGTTATTTTACTCATCCAGCCCTCACCCTTACTCTTCTGAAGTTGAGTTGTATGCTATATCCCCTGCTAAAAGCTTATTGCAATGGTCAAACTGCAGCACATGTCCGTTTATTGACATGCTAATTCAACCACTCACATGGAAACCAACCCGTGACGCTGATGAGAGCGATGTGTGAAAACATGGTTTCTACAAACAAAAGCCTTCAGGGCCGTTCTCTGGTGTTATTTTAAAGAAAAGATTCTCTAGATTGGAAACACGGGTGAAACCGCAGCATCCATGTTGATACCTGCTTCCTCCATGAGAGCCGCCATTGTTGTCTGAATCACAACAGTCTCTTCTCCGCTACGTCACTATACTACTGACCTAGCTGGCCCTGTAGGAGACGGCTGCCTCTTTAGTAGCTCTCCAGTTTTGAGCTCTTTTACCCTTTTTTGACCTCTTTCTTTCTACTTTTTTTACTCTTCTTGTGAAGAGATTGTGTGTTTTATATATATATGTATCCTATGAATGTTTCTAACTTTAAAATACAAAAAAGAGCCAGTTTTCCCAATTTCTCAGGAGAGGAACTGCTGGCTTTGCACACATAGGGAAAAGCGAGGATACAACACCGCGTACTGGGGGCGCTGAGGAGGAGACCCAGGGGCTGTAAGGTCGAGGCGAAGCTAAAGGCCCAGCGAGCGAGAATCAGAAGCGCTACAAGCCATCGATTCCCTCCGTAATCACAGGGAATGTGAACTTGCAGCCGAAAAAGAAGGACGAGCTGAACAACCAGCAGATCTACCATGAGAGCAGCTTGTTCACCTTAACAGAGACAAAGCTAAACCACCTCGTAACGGATGCTAACTGGGACCTGCCGGGATTCACTGCCGTGAGAGTCAACAGAGACACAGAAGCAAGCGGAAAAGGGGTTAGGGGGACTCATCATATATGTGAACAACCACTGGTGTAACCCAGGACATATCTGTGTAATAATAGTCTCATGTTGCCGGGATCTTGAGTAGCTAGCTGTTAGCTTGCGGCCATATTATCTGCAGAGAGAGTTCTGTCACGTGAACACGTGATGTGTTTAAATCCCTCCCGGAGCGGACGCAGCCACTGCCTGTGACAAGATCCACTTAGTCACTGCAAGGCTGCAGACACACCACCCTGAGGTAGAGGGGATGACACAATGTCTGACGCAGTACCTGAACTTCTGCGCTGACATGGTCTCCCCTGTCAAAACTGGCCGCTGTTACCCTAATAACAAGCATTTGGTAACGTGGGATGTTAAGGCTGTCCTCAACAAGAAGAAGACTGTCTTCTGGAGCAGGGACAGGGAGGCCATGAAGGCAGCACAGCAGGAGGTGAAACACTGTGTGAGGGAAGCTAAGGACAGCTACAGGAGAAAGGTGGAGCAGAAGCTGAGGGAGAACAACATGAGGGAGGTCCGGGAAGGTGTGAGGACCATCACAGGTCACAACACAAAGACCAGAGATAAAGGGGGGACAATGAAGAGGGCGAACGAGCTGAATGACTTCTTCAACAGGTTTAACCAGCCCTTGTACCCCTACCCCCACCGCAGCCATCTCTCCTTCTTTCTCAATGAGGAGGGGTATCAGAGTCTGGTGGGGGAGTTTACTCTCTGGTGCCATACTAACCACCTACAGCTCAACACCTCCAAGACGAAGGAGCTGGTCATTGATTTTGGGAGGTCCAGACCAAGACCACGACCAGTCCTGCTAGAGGGAGCTGAAGTGGAGGCTGTGGACTCAAAGTACAAGGTACAAATACCTCAGGCTGTGGCTGATTACTAAAGTTCACCAGCAAACATTCAGCAGATGAGATTACGATTGAAACAAAAGCTACTTGCAGCTTGTTTACCATCAGCAATATTCACATACAACATGTAAATGCAACATGACAGAAAGCAGAAACAAAGTTGTGATGAAAATATGACTTCATGAAGCACAAAGAGAAGACAGAAAGGAGAGCTCTGCTGGAGCTGGGAGCTGACCACACGTTATGGAAACACTAACACTTCCTGACTGATGTCTCTGAACTAGGACCTGGCTGTCACGTGACTAAAACAACCAATGAGAAAACAAAGAAATGAGTAGACTTGAAAATAATGAACTCCTCTAAAATGACCACCAGAGGGAGACATACTACACCAGATAAGACCATTCTTACTGAACAGGACAAGAGGTCAGGAAATGGTCCGGACACTCACACTGATTCTAATGAGGGCTGCAGTCTGGAAACATGGACAGTTAGAAAGCAGCAGGAAACACTGGAAGAAAAGCAGAGCAGGTGTAGAGTTGGGACTGAACCAATCCAATACTGGTATCAGGTTCTGATGCTGTTGTATTTCACTGATCAATGATCGGATCGACATCACCAACACACGTACCAAACCAAATCAATAATGGTAGAGAAGGAAAAGAAACTTGTTAAAGTGACATTCTGGTGTAAAATCACCCCAGGGTCTTTTTAGGCAAATGGGGTCATCAAAGGAGCCTGCCAGACATTTGTTTGTGTATGAACTGTTAACGTAGATTTTCAGGAGAGACGCTAACAGCCTGCCGCGGCTAACACTGATGAGCTCGGGCGGCGAGTTGAACGCATTGAAATGTCTTTTTTAACCACTAACACTGATCCAAATAACACCAAACCTCTGCAGGAGCTTGATAAGAGTCCCTTCACTTTAACAGAACCACCAACAACGTAGTTAGTGAACACGGAGTGTATTAAAAGGGTGGTTTAAAGAGTTACCAGCTGGCCCGGTACCAACTGCTCCATTCAAGTCACTTAGGCCTTAATTAAAAAAAAGTTGGGTCCCTGTTGGTTGTCAGTAAGGTCATGGGTCGCACATAAATCGACAGGGTCGCTCGGAAACCGGAATCGGACAAAATCTTTCATAGGCCTTACCAAAGTCAATCCAAAAGGAAGGAGCCCATTGATGATTTACTCCAGCAAAACATGTCAACGCTGTGGTTTGTGGCAGTTTGGTGAAATCTAAGTTAATAACAGGTGGTAAAAGGTTTAGAAAAGTGCCACACAGCTTTCCCTGCAGCACCAAAACATTACGCAGATCTCAGGGGTCTGGGGGCGTGTTTGGCTGGAGACGAAGTGAAGAGAGACACAACGGTTGGTGTTTGTATCTTTCCCGGCTGCAAAACAAAAATCAAAGCTTCCAACCCAGAGACTTTCCGTAGGCTGCCATTGCGGTACGATGACTGTGCTCCGGTAAACCAGCGGCTTATTGTTTTGAACCTGGACATTGAGACGGCGATGGAGACGCTGAGGCAGAGGGATGACCGTGTCTGCAGCAAACCACAACGTTTACGTGTTTGGCTGGAGTAAATCATCAATGGGCTCCTTCCTTTTGGATTGACTTTGGTAAGAGACTTGAATGGAGCAGCTGGGACCGGGGCCAGCTGGTAACTCTTTAAACCACTCTTTTAATACACTCCGTGTTCACTAACTACGTTGTTGGTGCTTCTGTTAAAGTGAAGGAACTCTTATCAAGCTCCTGCAGAGGTTTGGTGTTATTTGGATCAGTGTTAGTGGTTAAAAAAGACACTTTATTGCGTTCAACTCACCAACCCCGAGTTAATCCGTGTTAGCCACGGCAGGCTGTTAGAGTCTCTCCTGAAAACCTACGTTAACAGTTCATACAAGAAACAAATTGTGTCGATGGCTCATTTGATGACTCCTAAAATGTGCCGACTTCAGAGATTCTGAATTATCAGCAGGTTCGTCAGAGTGAACAGAGAGAAGAAGCAGAGAAGGGGACAAACCTGCTCTGTGGAGCCGCAGCTGAGGGTTGAAAACAGCGTCCAGTAGCTTCTGTTGTCGCTCCTTCTCCTCTTTTGAACGACAAAGTTCCTCCTCGTACTCTGCTATCGTTCTTTCAAAGAGCCCAAATATCTCTTCAGCAGCCAAAGTGAGGCGCTGCTTCACCAACGCTCTCTGCAGTGAGGACTGAGGTTCCTCTTCATCATCTTCACTCTTCACAGGGACAGAAGTGGATGGGAACTTGGTGATATCATGATCTTGAAGCTGCTCTCCCTCCTGGCGGCTCCAGAAGTCCTGCTGTTCCTCTTTAATGTGTTGAACCTCCTGCTCCAGACTGGAGCTGCACCCCTGCTGCCCAAGAGGAACCTCTTCTTTAACCACCAACAGCTGCTGGACATCTGCAGGAAACAAGGAAACACACACACATGAGTGACCACTCCGACTCGACTCACATCAATGATAAGGAGAAAAAGAACCATGAATGATGAGCCCGCTGTAAAAAGTGCAGAATGCTCCTTTAACACATAATAAGGGACATGTTTGATAAGCACATGGACTGGTGTGAGATCTACTCATGACACATCTCTGGGCTTGATCACTGACGGTGTCCTCTTTGCTGACACCAGCAGAATTCAAAATGACGTCATCAAACTTCACCACCTCAGGTTTTCCTAGACACGTCACATCCGGACTGGATTCTACTGAAGAGGCGACATTTTCTATCAAACTCACTTTTACATTTGTGAAAGTTGGATTCTGAAAATGCAAAGAAGCTAGATTTCACTTTTCACTTTTTTCAGAAGTAGACAACATAAGACCAGGTCCAGAACCAGAGTCACTGTTCCTGGACCTGTCAGATCTGGACCGGATCACAGTAGAGAGGCTGAAGTTTCTAAAGAACAGAGAGAAGAAGCAGAGAAGGGAGCAAACCTGCTGTGTGGAGCCGCAGCTGAGGGTCGGAAACAGCGTCCAGTAGCTTCTGTTGTCGCTCCTTCTCCTCTTTTGAACGACAAAGTTCCTCCTCGTACTCTGCTATCGTTCTTTCAAAGAGCCCAAATATCTCTTCAGCAGCCAAAGTGAGGCGCTGCTTCACCAACCACCTCACCCGCTGCACTGCACTCATTGTGCTAACTCACAGCTAGCATGCTAAGCTAACTCGGATATCTCTGGATCTACCGGGAGATGAGTCAGAGGCGAAACCTTCAGAATAAAAGGTGAAACCTTCAGAATAAAAGGTGAATTCAGAGCGGTTTATCCGGACACACTGAGGCTCTGATCGATCACAAACAAACGCTCACGAACAAAGACACACACCGACGCCATTTTGTTCTGAAGATTCAGTCGCAGGGAAAAATCACTTCCGGGTCATGTCAACCTTCAAAATAAAACCTCCAGAATTTACCACGTTTATATGAAATGAAATATGAATGTAGCATCATGAGTTTTTCCTTTATACATTGAAAATACAAATACAAATGAAAATATATGAAAAGTTGTTCAAATGTGATATTTAGGAATTTACAACAGCTCGTTGTGGCTGTGTTAACACATATGACACACATTTTGATTTAATCCTTATTTAATCAGGCAGTATCCTTGAGCTCAGGATCTCTTTTTCAAGAGCGACCTGAGAACACGAAACATTCAGAAGAATGCAACAAAAACAACACAAACATACAACAACAAGGAATTACAAAAGATACAAAAATCCATCTCTCTCAAATAAGAAAATCAAACCATTTAAAACAGACAACAGTCGCAAACCTAGGAAAAAAGGAGGCTCACACTAGCTCTCTGAACCAAAAGTACTAAAGCAGTCCCCTGCTCTACCTAGTGTTCTATACAATCACTACCTGTTGTGTGTGCCAAGCCGAGTCTGTATTTGAAGCTGGTCCCTGGCCCAGTCTACCAAGTGCCCCAGTAGACGTGCCACACCAGCAGTTTACAACAAACTGACATCCGGAGGGAGAGAGACCTCGTTACAGCAATGGGTCCACTCCTACGGATTGGTCCTGTGCAGCAACATCTGGAGCAGAGCAGAACAAAGGAGCGGAGGTCAAGTGGCAGAGGCCATCGGCCCTAGGGCCGTAACACTCCTGTATGAGTTCTCTGGTGTATCTTTAAACTTCCCTTCTGTCCAAAAGATTTCTTACAGACTGAACAGCTGAAAGGTTTTTCTCCTGTGTGAGTTCTCATGTGTATCTTTAAATATCCCTTCTGTCGAAATGATTTACTACAGACCGAACAGCTGAAAGGTTTTTCTCCTGTATGAGTTATCATGTGTTTCTTTAAACTTTTACTATTTGCAAAAGATTTCTTACAGACTGAACAGCTGAAATGTTTCTCTCCTGTATGAGTTCTCATGTGTAACTTTAAATATCCCTTCCGTCCAAAAGATTTCTTACAAACTGAACAGCTGAAAGGTTTCTCTCCTGTATGGGTTCTCATGTGGTTCTTTAAACTTCCACCATCTGTAAAAGAATTCTTACAAACTGAACAGCTGTATGGTTTTTCTCCTGTATGAGTTGTCGTGTGTTTCTTTAAACTTCCACTCTCTGTAAAAGATTTCTTACAGACTGAACAGCTGTATGGTTTTTCTCCTGTATGAGTTCTCATGTGTTTCTTTAAACTTCCACACGCTGTAAAAGATTTCTTACAATCTGAACAACTAAAAGGTTTATCTCCTGTATGAGTTCTCATGGGTATCTTTAAACTTCCACTCTCTGTAAAAGATTTCTCACAAAGTGAACAACTAAAAGGTTTCTCTCCTGTATGAGTTCTTATGTGTATGTTTAAATGTCCCTTCCGTCCAAAAGATTTCTTACAGACTGAACAACTGAAATGTTTTTCTCCTGTATGAGTTCTCATGTGTATCTTTAAATATCCCTTCTGTCCAAACGATTTCTTACAGACTGAACAGCTGAAAGGTTTCTCTCCCGTGTGAGTTATCATGTGCCGCCTCAGATTTGTCCTGATGCAAAATCTTTTCCCACACTCAGAGCACTTAAATAGTTTCTCTCTACGTCTTGAATCACTGACAGGAACTTCATCATCTGTCAGAGACTTTGAACCTGACTGAGGTTCTCTTGTCTCCTTCCAGTCAGCACTGTCATCAGTTTCAGGTTCAGAAGAGTCTCCAGTCTTGTCTTCAGTCTCTGGTGTTAAATGTGTGTCACTAACAGAGGTAGTTGACACTTTCTCTGTTCTGTAAGATTCACTGGGAACTGTCCAATCATCACTGTCATCACTGTCATCAGTCTCAGGTTCAGAAGAGTCTCCAGTCTTGTCTTCAGTCTCTGGTGTTAAATGTGTATCTGGCTGCAAGTTCCTGTCTCGATCTGGTCCTGGTCCTCCACAGTCCTCTCCATCAGCTTCTGTTTCCATCTGTGAGGACTGAGGTTTCTCTTCATCATCTTCACTCTTCACAGGGACAGGAGTGAATGTGAACTTGGTGATATCAGCCTCCTCCAGCCCTTGAAGCTGCTCTCCCTCCTGACTGCTCCACAGTTCCTCTTGTTCCTCTTTAATGTGTGGGGGCTCAGGGTCCTCCTGGTCCAGACTGGAGCTGCACCCCTGCTGCTCAGGGGGAACCTCCTCTTTAACCACCGACAGCTGCTGGACGTCTGCAGGAAACAGGAAACACATATTGAGGGAAAACTGTTAACTAGGGGTTTAACATTGTGTATGTTAATATGTTTGATGCAGAGACAGAATGACAAATGCATGGTACTGTACTGAAAATAAGCTGATTTTCCTGTGCTTACTTAATGATGCTGCTATAGGCCCAGTCTACTGGGGGATAATCCTGCTCCTGATCTTCTGAGCTTCTCTCCACTCTGTATCATTCATGTCTCATCAGTGCATGTTACTAATTCAACTTCTTCCCTGGAGTTGTTTGTTCTTTGTCGTCTCTCAAGTCTTTGATGGTGGTGGTGCCTGCTGCCGTGGTCCTGCATGACGCTTCCTGCTACTATTATCACTGTTACTCATATATCATTAGTTTTATATATATATATATATATATATAAATAAATAAATAAATAAAACGTAACATAACATAATATACATGTATATCTCATTGTATCACAGCTGTTATTACCTCTACTCATCATCATCAGGTTGGTACCTCGAGCTGAGGGAGTCCACAGACGAGTCCGTAAGGAATGCAAATGCCAAGGTTCAAACTGGCCGCAAGTGGAACGCCCAAACCGAGGTCGACAAAGCTGTCGGTCGGCTTTAGCACCGGGAGATTATGGGCAGAGTGCAGGCAGGAAGAGCAGGGCTAGGATGGGGAGAGGCGCCACGCTTTTGGTCCAAGGTCAACCGCAAAGAGAGAAAGGAGATGGTGGTAGCAGAGATGACAAGGACAGAAGGAAGACCGCTACAAGATCAAGGCTGTGTCACAGAGTCGACAAGGAAGTTGGACAACCAGGGAGGGAATCGTGAACCGGAACATCAGTTGGTCAGGAGTGTGGAAGATCCCCCAGGCAAGACTCAGCTTCCTCATTCGCTCAACGTACGACACGCTTTCCTGCCCTCGGAACCTTCACCAGTAGTTTAGTAGAGAAAAATCCTGTGCACTCTGCAATTCCCCCACCGCAAGCCTCCAGCACATCTTGTCAGACTGCAAGATCGCTCTCTCACAGGGGCACTACAGATGGCACCCCGACCAGGTCCTCATAAAGCTAGCTGAAGTGCTAGAGGAGTGTCCACTGAGTAGCAAGCAACCACCATCAGCAGAGGACCCTATCATCTTTGTCTCGGAAGGAGGAGTAAGGAGAAGCCCCAGGCCAAGAAAACCGGCAAGGACCTTCTCCCTCGGCCAGCAGTGGAACATGAGGGTTAACCTGGACAGGCAGCTCAAATTCCCCACAGAGATAACCACCACATCCCTCCAGCCAGACAGTACCACTGAAGGAGAGGATTGAGGCCACGTTTGAACGGAATAAGGCCAAGCACACAGAGCTCGCTGATGAGTGTCGGGAAGCTGGCTGGAAGACTGCCATCTACCCAGTGGAGGTCGGATGTCGAGGCTTCTTGGGCTTGTCGACCATGCGCCTCTTGAGGGAAGCAGGAGTCACTAGAAGGAAGTTAAGGAGTGCAACAAAGGATCTGGCAGAGGAGGCTGAGAAAGGGAGCTTTTGGCTCCGGCTAAGGAGGAAGGATCAGTGTTGGGGGAAGAACATCTAACCCCAGATAACAGCCACAGGGGAGAACAGTCATCAGCTGCAGGGGGTGACAGGGAGACATCCCTGTCACTGCTCTGCCACCAGGAGACGTTGCAGGATCAAAGGGGCGAAACGTCGAAGAATGGTGGTTCGTGGCTGATGACCCTGCAGCTGATGACCCTGTGGCTAAACCCATGAGCACAGGAGGAGGTGCGACAGGCAGCAATGCCCAGCAGGTGGTAACATCTTCCTGTGCAATTACTAATCATATTTACCACAATAATTATTATCATTGTCATATTCTATCACCTAACATGGAGTTGGATGTGGTGCATCAGAAAGCCCACGCAAACGAAGGGAAATCATCTTTGTACGGGTGAAGAGGACAATGGGTCAGCAGCATCCCCATAGCACTGTGCCATGGGGATCAGTACTGATGTGGCTGGTCCCATGGCTGTGACAGGTGAAAGGGGTGAAAAAACACCTCTTGGTGCTTCCAGATTCAATGTCAGGATAGGTGGTCATCAGTACAGTGAGGAAAGCTAACAGCAGGAGTGTTGTAGCATGCTTGATCAAGTTTTCAGTACCTTTGGATAGCCCAAAGAAGTTCAAACAGACAATGGAACCTTTTTTCACAATGTACACGTGGACTAGTGGATCCAGTGACATGGAGTATGAGGTTCTACTCGCCACGTACTCTCAGCAAGTGAACGGGATGGTGAAACAAACCATTGGTCTGGTGAAAATTTGGATTGGTAAGAATGCCAACTTTAAGGAATAGAGGTCCCGGAGATCGGCAGAATGACAGACAACCACCGACACCGAGTTTCCCCTCTACAGAGCTAAACCAACACCCATTTACGTCATAAGAGCTGGGGCAGGGCTCCGAGTAAAAAAGGCCCTTATAAGTTTAATTTTGTTTAGCTGATGCTTTTATCCAAAGCGACTTCCATTCACACCCACACCACTACTTCTGGGCTTGCAACATTATTCAACTTTTATATTGGCTCTGTGGTGAAGTTGTAGACGCCTGCCCGCCATGGGCTCATACTGAGAGAACATCTTCTTCTTGCACCTTGCACTTGCAAAGGGTTTAGATCAAACCTCCTGCAACCCCTCCCCCACCTCCCTGCTGGCTCCCAAGACAGACCGTCTCGCACCCTCCTTCCACAGGACCCTTGCACTTCCCCTACTGATGCCTACAATCTTCTGCAGCCGTCACCACTCTGCACTACCTCCCACCCCGCAGTCTGGACTTAACATCACAGCCAGCCAGGTGAGAAGAGAGCTGGAGAGGCTCAGTCAGAGAAAAGCTGCTGGACCGGACCGCATCAGCCCTCGCGTGCTGAAGGCCTGTGCCGGCCAGTTCTGCGGATTTTTCTAGCACCCAGGCCAATTGCACTGACCTCTCACATTTTGAAGGTCATGGAGAGGCTGGTTCTTGCACACCTCAGACCCCTAGTGTGCCCATCACAGAACCCCCTACAATTAGCATATCAGCCCCATGTTGGGGTTGATGATGCACTCATCTACCTGCTGCAGGAAGCCTACTCCTCCCTGGATAGACCCAACACCGCTGTCTGCGCCATGTTCTTCCACTTCTCCAGCGCCTTTAACACCATCCAGCCCAAGCTGCTGAAGGCCAATCTGGAGAACATGCAGGTGGATTCTCCTCTCAACACATGGGCCGATGACTATCTGACGGGCATGCCGCAGTATGTGAGATTACAAAACTGTGTGTCTGTCCATCTGATCAGCAACATCGGCGCCCCCCAGGGAACTGTGCTTTCGCCCTTCCTCTCCAACACCTACACTTATTTTAAGTACCGCACTGAGTCGTGTCATCTGCAGAAATTCTCTGACTCGGCCATTGTGGGGCGTGTAGAGGGTGGGAGGGAGGATGAGTACAGGGACCTGTACAGGGAATTGTTCAAATACAATTCTTTCAGAGACATTTCAGTTGAATGCAAAAGGAGCCGTTGGGCTCGGGTTCTTGCAGTTCTTGTCGGGTTCTAGCCCTTCTGGGTTTGAACCCTAATTACACAGATGACTAAAACAGAAATAATGGAAACTGCTTCATAAAGCAGCAAACAGAATTCAGTGAGTTTGCATTTTTGAAATGAACTCAGGGTTTTCACTCAGCATCATTCAGGCTCTAATGTCTGGAGGCTGCACGTCTGCTCATCAATCACACTTATTGATCACAGACACTGATTAGAGATGGATTTGCATTTATGAATGCTTACAATTGTTTTACTTCATCTGCTGAATGTGAACAGAGTTGCTGGAGGTTTAATAGAGCTGACCGCGACTCCTGCAGTGAGTAACGTCACAGAAGACAGACTCCTAAAATGTACCGACTTCACAGATTCTGAATCATCAGCAGGGTCGTCAGAGTGAACAGAGACAAGAGCAGAAAAGGGAACAAACCTATTCTGTGGAGCCGCAGCTGAGGGTTGAAGACAGCGTCCAGTAGTTTCTGTTGTCGCTCCTTCTCCTCTTTTGAACAACAAAGTTCCTCCTCGTACTCTGCTATCGTTCTTTCAAAGAGCCCAAATATCTCTTCAGCAGCCAAAGTGAGACGCTGCTTCACCAACGCTCTCTGCAGTGAGGACTGAGGTTTCTCTTCATCATCTTCACTCTTCACAGGGACAGAAGTGGATGGGAACTTGGTGATATCATGATCTTGAAGCTGCTCTCCCTCCTGGCTGCTCCAGAAGTCCTGCTGTTCCTCTTTAATGTGTTGAACCTCCTGCTCCAGACTGGAGCTGCACCCCTGCTGCTCAGGAGGAACCTCTTCTTTAACCACCAACAGCTGCTGGACGTCTGCAGGAAACAGGAAACACACACACACGAGTGACCACTCCAACTCGACTCACATCAATGATAAGGAGAAAAAGAACCATGAATGATGTGCCCGCTGTAAAAAGTGCAGAATGCTCCTTTAACACATAATAAGGGACATGTTTGATAAGCACATGGACTGGTGTGAAATCTTCTCATGACACATCTCTGGGCTTGATCACTGACGGTGTCCTCTTTGCTGACGCCAGCAGAATTCAAAATGACGTCATCAAACTTCACCACCTCAGGTTTTCCTAGACACGTCACATCCGGACTAGATTCTACTGAAGAGGCGACATTTTCTATCAAACTCACTTTTACATTTGTGAAAGTTGGATTCTGAAAATGCAAAGAAGCTAGATTTCACTTTTGCCTTTTTTCAGAAGTAGACGACATAAGACCAGGTCCAGAACCAGAGTCACTGTTCCTGGACCTGTCAGATCTGGACCGGATCACAGTAGAGAGGCTGAAGTTTCTAAAGAGCAGAGAGAAGAAGCAGAGAAGGGAGCAAACCTGCTGTGTGGAACCGCAGCTGAGGGTCGGAAACAGCGTCCAGTAGCTTCTGTTGTCGCTCCTTCTCCTCTTTTGAACGACAAAGTTCCTCCTCGTACTCTGCTATCGTTCTTTCAAAGAGCCCAAATATCTCTTCAGCAGCCAAAGTGAGGCGCTGCTTCACCAACCACCTCACCCGCTGGACTGCACTCATTGTGCTAACTCACAGCTAGCATGCTAAGCTAACTCGGATATCTCTGGATCTACCGGGAGATGAGTCAGAGGCGAAACCTTCAGAATAAACGGTGAAACCTTAAGAATAAAAGGTGAAAGCTTCAGAATAAAAGGTGAATTCAGAGCGGTTTATCCGGACACACTGAGGCTCTGATGGATCCCAAGCACACACTCACGAACAAAGACACACACCGACGCCATTTTGTTCCAAAGATTCAGCCGCAGTCAGAAAAAATCACTTCCGGGTCATCTCACCCTTCAAAATAAAACCTCCAGAATTTACCACGTTTATATTAAATGAAATATGAATGTAGCATTATAAGTTGTCTCCTTTATACATTATTCTGACAGCTTTAGTTACTTTACAAATGAAAACATATGAAAAGTTGTTCAAATGTGATATTTAGGAATTTACGAGCTAAAAAAATCAATAATAATCTCAAACAGGTTTAAAGACAAACAGATGAATATCTAACTGAATCAGAGATGTTTATATATTTATATATTTACATACTTACCCTAACAACAAACCAAACTCTACAGAGTGATCAGGGAGGTGACGTCCTGTCACTTTCACCTTCCTGCTGCTTTTGAAAGTGAAATTCAAGATTCAAGTTGGAAGAAGCTTTATTAATCCCGAGGGAAATTATTGTGCAACAGTTTCAATACAAAGGTGGGAAAGGATCAGAGTAGCAAAAAGCTAACATAATCAAATCAAAATAAAGCTAACGTAAAATAAATCAAACAATTAACTAAGTTTGACAGAGTGCAACAGACATTGAGGTTAAACGCAGGTTTATACAATATACAACAATACGCAGCGTGCAGTTTAACAGCAGACTGAAATAAAATAAGTAAAAACTAAATAAGTGAGAAGGAGCGATAAGTGATAACAGTGTTAAAAGTGTAGAAATGATCCCAAACGTATTCTCCGTCTTTTCCCGATGTAGCGGCGTGCATGCGCAAATACGCTGCATGTGGAACAAAGATCCCTGAACAGGAGAACGAGAGAGGGAGGAACCACCCGGGACCAGATCTGACCTTTAAGGGTTTTAGTAATGGAGTCACTGGAACTACTGGAGTAAATGTTTCAGCCCTGCTTACAAAAAATCCTTTGAACACAAACTGAAACTGTGTTTGACTAAATCAAAAACTTGAGGATGGAAATCCCCAGAACTGTGTCATGAATGAGTTATTCTCAAGTCCATGTGACTCAAGATGACCTGGATCTGAGTTCCTGTCTGGTTCTGGTCCTCCACAGTCCTCTCCATCAGCTTCTGTTTCCTTCTGTTAGGACTGAGGTTTCTCTTCATCATCTTCACTCTTCACAGAGACAGGAGTGAATGGGAACTTGGTGATGTCATGACCCTGAAGCTGCTCTCCCTCCGGGCTGCTCCTAAGCTCCCGTGGCTGAGAGGATTCACCGTCACACTTGTGGTTTTTGAACTGATGCAGCCAAGTGAATCTTTCGTGGCAGACGTTGCAGATGAAAGGCTTCTCCCCCGTGTGCGTTCTCATGTGTAACTGTAAATGTTCGCTCCGTGAAAAACATGTACTACAAAGTGAGCAGCTGTAAGGTTTCTCTCCTGTATGACACTTCAGATGGTTCTGCAGATGAGCCTTCTGACCAAATCTTTTACCGCACACTGAGCAGCTGAAAGGTTTCTCTCCTGTGTGCGTTCTCATGTGTTTCTTTATATATCCCTTCTGTAAAAAGGATTTTTTACAGACTGAACAACTGAAAGGTTTCTCTCCTGTATGAGTTCTCATGTGTGCCTTTAACGTATCATTTACTCCAAAAGATTTTTTACAAACGGAACAGCAAAATGGTTTCTCTCCTGTGTGAGTTCTCGTGTGCATCTTTAAATCTCCCTTCTGTCCAAAAGATTTCTTACAGACTGAACAGCTGTGAGGTTTCTCTTCTGTATGATTTATCTGGCGCCGCCTCAGATTTGTCTTGATGCCAAATCTTTTCCTACACTCAGAGTGCTTAAATAGTTTCTCTTTAGATCTTGAATCACTGACAGGACCTTCATCATCTTTCAGAGAATTTGAACCTGACTGAGGTTCTCTTGTCTCCTTCCAGTCAGCACTGTCATCAGTTTCAGGTTCAGAAGAGTCTCCAGTCTTGTTTCCAGTTTCTGGTGTTAAATGTGTATCTGGATGTGAGTTCCTGTCTGGTTCTGGTGCTGCTCCTCCACAGTCCTCTCCATCAGCTTCTGTTTCCATCTGTGAGGACTGAGGTTTCTCGTCATCATCTTTACTCTTCACAGGGACAGGAGTGAATGTGAACTTGGTGATATCAGCCTCCTCCAGCCCTTGAAGCTGCTCTCCCTCCTCACTGCTCCACAGTTCCTCCTGTTCCTCTTTAATGTGTGGGGGCTCTGGGTCCTCCTGGTCCAGACTGGAGCTGCACTCCTGCTGCTCAGGGGGAACCTCTTCTTTAACCACCGACAGCTGCTGGACGTCTGCAGGAAACAGGAAACAGACACAGAGGAAAACTAAGATTCCATGCTGATGAGGAGTGAACAGTGTGTGTTCATCTGTTTGAAACAGAGACAGGTCGACACATGAGCTGCACTAAGAATGTTCTGTCTGCATACTGTGATGGCTTTTGTGTGAAACTATCACTATTGTTTTTGTTTCCTTTATGGGAGCCAGCCAGGAGGTTCCATGACAAAAGTTATAGAGTCACACTCCAAATGTCAGCCCAAATACACAAAGGAGGTATGACTTAAATGTCAAAACCAATTGTTCACACTACCTGAACATAAACAAGTCATTCGTAGGAAAAAGACCAAACACACACAACAGGAAATACACTAAAATGAAAACAGACGATGAGAAACATCCGCAAACGAAAGCAAACTTAATCCAACACCACACAAAAAGTTCTCTTTGGAAAACAAAAACAAAATAAATATTAATGTGAAATGTTTCCGTCTGAAACAGGAAACAGTTCAACGTTCAAAATAAACTCCAGTTCCTTCAAAAACAAGCTTCATAGCAGCATTCAGTCAAACAGAGAGGAAGCTGTCAATCTACACACATATACTGCTCACTCAGTCAGCTGATCCGTCCTTTTGTCTTTTGTTGCTGGATGTTATTGTGAAGAGATTGTAGTTATATATATATATATATATCCTATGGATATTTCTAACTTTGAAATGCAACAAAGAGCCAGTTTTCTCAATTACTCGAGAGGAACTGCTGGCTTTGCGCACATAGGGACAAGCGGGGATACAACACCCCGTACTGGGGACGCTGAGGAGGAGGTCGAGGGCCTGCAAGGTCATGGCGAAGCTAAAGGCCCAGCGAGCGGACAATCAGAGGCGCTACAAAGCATTGATTTCCTCCTTAATCACGGGGAATGTGATCTCGCTGCCGAACAGGATCGACGAGCTGTCCGTGCTTGTCAACCAGCAGATCTACTGTGAGAGCAGCTTCACAGAGACATAGCTAATCCACCTCGTACCGGATGCTAATGAGGACCTGCCAGGATTCACTGCCGTGGGACAGGGACACAGAAGCAAGCCAGGAAATATCTCAGTAAAGAAAGTCTCATGTTTCCGTGACCTCTAGCTGCTAAATGTTAGCCTACGGCCATATTATCTGCCGAGAGAGTTCTGTCACCTGATCACCGTCTGTGTTTACATCCCTCCCAGAGCGGACGCAGCCACTGCCATGTTTGCCAATATTGTGCATGAGGTCAAAGAGGGGGGTTGCATTTAAACAGTATGTATCAACATTCATTGCTTCAGACACCTTTGAACAAGAATCACAATCAGACTTTCTTTTGGTTTGTTTTAAAGAAAACACGTATTTAATAAAGTTTATACAGAAAACTTTTTCTTCAGAGTCTCAGTTCAGAACAAGTTTCTCCTGAAAGTCAACAGCAGTCGGCAGCATCACAAGAGCTGAACGGACAGAATCATCATAAACTTACACCGTTGCTTCAAAACATTCATCAAGAAGAAACACTCAGATAATCTAAAAGTTCGGATCATCATCAGATGCATCATACAACAACAAAGAATTACAAACAGATACATCAGAAAAAAATATTTTTTTATAAAACTTTAAAGTCTCACAGGAAAATGTTTGACTTCATCTTTAGGAAAGTTTGTAATTCATCTCAACATTTGTGGGTTAGAGAGGGACATTTAAGGTCAAATACTGGATTGGCACAAATATAAGACCGTTTTTTGTTCCTGGAAATCCTTCTGATAAAGAGCCTCTGCCGCTCCGTTCTCCTCAGTTTGACTCTAATGAAGCTTTAAGGACTAAAGACCAACACATTTATGGTCTTTGACCTGATAACGGCACGAAAATCTTTTGTGACAAACACTGCAGCTGAAAGGTTTTTCTCCTGTATGAGTTCTCATGTGTACCTTTAAATTTCCCTTCAGTCCAAAGGATTTCATACAGACTGAACAGCTGTAAGGTTTCTCTCCTGTATGAGTTCTCATGTGTCTCATTAAAGTATAATTATCTCGTAAAGATTTCCCACAAACTGAACAGCTGTAAGGTTTCTCTCCTGTATGAGTTCTCATATGGATCTTTAAATATCCCTGATGTCTTATGGATTTCTTACAGACTGAACAGCTGTAAGGTTTCTCTCCTGTATGAGTTCTCATGTGTGTCTTCAAATTTCCCTCCTGTCCAAAAGATTTCTTACAGACTGAACAGCTGTAAGGTTTCTCTCCTGTATGAGTTCTCATGTGTTTCTTTAAATATGCCTTCTGTCCAAAAGATTTCTTACAGCGTGAACAACCAAAAGGTTTCTCTCCTGTATGAGTTATCATGTGCTGCCTCAGATTTGTCTTAAGGCCAAATCTTTTCCCACACTCAGAACACTTGTATAGTAGTTTCTCCCTACATCTTGAATCACTGACAGGAACTTCATCATCTTTCAGGGACTTTGAACCTGACTGAGGTTCTCTTGTCTCCTTCCAGTCAGCACTGTCATCAGTTTCAGGTTCAGAAGAGTCTCCAGTCTTGTCTTCAGTCTCTGGTGTTAAATGTGTGTCACTAACAAAGGTAAGGGACACTTTCTCTCTTCTGTGGAGTCTCTTGTGTTTCACAAAAGCGGCTCTATATTTAAAACACTTCTTACAAACTGGACAGCTGAAAGGCTTCAGGCCAGTGTGACATCCCTCATCGCTCACAAAGACTTTGTTTGGTTTCAGAGCCGACTGAGATTCACTGGGAACTGTCCAATCATCACTGTCATCATTGTCATCACTGTCATCAGTCTCAGTCTCTCCAGTCTTGTTTCCAGTTTCTGGCGTTAAATGTGTGTCTGGATGTGAGTTCCTTTCTGGTCCTCCACAGTCCTCTCCATCAGCTTCTGTTTCCATCTGCGAGGACTGAGGTTTCTCTTCATCATCTTCACTCTTCACAGGGACAGGAGTGAATGTAAACTTTTCAGTCTCCTCCAGCCCTTGAAGCTGCTCTTCCTCCTGACTGCTCCACAATTCCCCCTGTTCCTCTTTAATGAGTGGGGGCTCTTGGTCCAGACTGAAGCTGCACTCCTGCTGCTCAGGGGGAACCTCTTCTTTAACCATCGACAGCTGCTGGACGTCTGCAGGAAACAGGAAACACACACAGAGGAAAACTAAGATTCCATGCTGACGAGGAGTGAACAGTGTGTGTTCATCTGTTTGAAACAGAGACAGGTTGACACATGAGCTGCACTGAGAATGTTCTGTCTGCATACTGTGATGGCTTTTGTGTGAAACTATCAACTATTGTTTTTGTTTCATTCATGGGAGCCAGCCAGGAGGTTCCATGACAAAAGTTATAGAGTCACACTCCAAATGTCAGCACAAATACACAAAGGAGGTATGACTTAATGTAAAACCAATTGTTTATACTACCTGAACAAAAACAGGTCATTTGTAGGAAAAAGGAGATCCAGGGGCTGCAAGGTCGAGGCGACGCTAAAGGCCCAGCGAACGGAGAATCGGAGGCGCTACAAGCCATCGATTCCCTCCGTAATCACGGGGAATGTGAACTCACTGCTGAACAAGATCGACGAGCTGTCCGCGCTTGTCAACCAACGGATCTACCGTAAGAGCAGCTTGTTCATCTTTACAGAGACATAGCTAATCCACCTCATACTGGATGCTAACGAGGACCTGCCAGGATTCACTGCCGTGAGAGCCGACCGCCACACAGAAGCGAGCGGAACAAGCAAAGGTAGAGGACTCATCATGTATGTGAACAACCGCTGGTGTAACCCAAGGCCTATCTACGTAAAAAAAATCGGGACCTCGAGCTGCTAGATGTTAGCTTGCGGTCATATTATCTTCCGAGAGAGTTCTGTCACGTGATCACCGTCTGTGTTTACATCCCTCCCAGAGCGGACGCAGCCACTGCCTGTGACAAGATTCACTTAGTCACTGCAAGGCTTCAGACACAGCACCCTGAGGCATTTATGATCATCTCTGGGGACTTTAATCATGCAAATTTGGATTCTACTTTGGCTGTTTTTCACCAGGTTGTAGACTGTCCAACCAGAATTGATCTCCTGTATGTTTCCAGACGTGGTCTCCCCTGTTAAGACTGGCCGCTGTTACCATCTTTAAGATGGCGCTGTGCCAGTGGCAGCCTATGGTAGCAGCTCCCGGTACTTCCTTAGTTTTTATTACGTTTTAGCGCATTTCTTCATTTATTATCTGTACCCTGTGCTGTGGATACACACTGTCCACACATCAAGATGTGTATCCAGCGGTTTGGATATCTCTTAGTTAGCTTTTTCGTGCTTTGGTGTCTCCTGGTGACTGGAAGCCATGCCTGCTCTACAGCCGGCATTGTTTAAAGTTGCAACCAGCTGATCGAAGGAGCTAAGGAGGAGACGGCGAGGTTGCAGAGCAGGAGTTAACGGAGGAGGAAGTTTAAACCCTGCCTCCCAGCAGTTTTTACTGGAAACGTAAGATCCCTGGCAAATAAGATGGATGAACTGGAAGTGCTCGCCAGGAAGCAGCGGGAATCCAGAGAGTCCAGTATAATGTGTTTCACAGAAACGTGGCTACACGACCAGATACCGGACTCAAACGCCACCATCCCCGGCTTCCAAACGGGCCGAGCTGACAGAGACCCCACTGCCAGCGGCAAGGAGTAAGGCTCGCCGTGCTCGTCAACAACAGGTGGTGTCAGCCCAGGCACATCTCTGTTAAAGACCGGTTCTGCAGCCCAGACATCGAGCTCATCGCGATCAGACTGCATCCATATTATCTGCCACCGGAGTTTACCAACGTCGTCGCCATAACTGTTTGCATTTCACAACCTGGAAATGCTGACGCAGCGGCCGACGTCATCAATGCTGCGACTGTGGCACTACAGACGAAACACCCCGGAGCATTCGTCATCATCACAGGTGACTTCAACCACGTCTCTCTCTCATCCACTCTCCCAATGTTTCACCAGTTTGTCAAATGCACAACAAGGGACAATAAAACCATAGATCTGCTGTGTGCAAATGTCAAAGAGGCATACAGCTCCATGGCCCTCCCTCCCCTGGGAAGGTCAGACCACAACCTCGTCCTGCTCATCATGCACGCCTGTGGTTCAGAAGCAACCAGTAACAGTAAGAACTGTGAGGAAATGGTCTCCTGAGGCCATGGATCCACTGCAGGGTACCCTAGAAGCCACTGACTGGGATGCACTTTACAAACCACACGGCGTCACTGATTCTGTCTCTGATAACATTGGGTTCTGCAGAGACACCATCCCCAGTAAAGAGGTCCGCTGTCACCCAAATAACATACCCCAGGTTACCAGCGACCTGAAGGCCCTACTCAACGAGAAAAAGAGGGCCTTCAGGTCAGGGGACTGTGCAGAACTCAAGCAAGTTCAGAGAAAAGGAAAACTACAGGAGAAGACTGGAATCCAAACTGGAGAACAATAAGGGGGATGAGTGAGATCACCGGGTTCCAGAGGAAAAGGAGGAGGAACAGCCGAGGAAAATGAACAATGTGAAAACGAGTTTGACCTGTTTTTCAACAGGTCCAACCTCAGCTCCCCCAGCAGCCCCCCTGCTCCTCTTCCCAGCAACCACCCCTGGTCACAGCCTCCCCACAGCTCCACACCAGCGCAACAACCCCACACCAACCCCTGCAGCAGACACCAGGTTCCTCAAACCTCCTGTTCCCCCTCCCCCACATCCCTGCTGGCCCCCACCACAGCATCTCTCACACCCCTCCCCCAGGACCCTTGCACTCCCCCCACTGCTGCCTACAAACTTCTGCAGCAGTCCCCACTCTGCACTGCCTCTCACCCCCCAGTCTGGACTTCACATCACAGCCAGCCAGGTGAGGAGAGAGCAGGAGAGGTCACATGGCTCAATGACTATCGGACGGGTGGGCCGCAGTATGTGAGATTACAAAAAACTGTGTGTCTGACTGTTTGATCAGCAACATCGGCGCCCCCCAGGGAACTGTGCTGTCGCCCTTCCTCTTCACCACCTACACTGCAGATTTTAAGTGCCGCACTGAGTCGTGTCATCTGCAGAAATTCTCTGATGACTGGGTGGGAGGGAGGATGAGTACAGGGAAGGGGGATGACAGATGCAATTTTCTAATGTTAAACTCAGACAAAACTGAAGTTATTGTACTTGGCCCCAAAGGCCTCGGAAAAACTCAATAGCTAAAGACATTGTTACTATGGATGATGTTGTGTTGTCCTCCAGCACCACAGTGAGGAATCTGGGTGTTATTTTTGACCAGGATATGTCCTTCTACTCTCACATAAAACTAACAACAAGGACTGCATATTTTCACCTGTGTAATATTGCGAAAATTAGGAACATTGTGTCTCAGAAAGATGCAGAAAAACTAGTCCATGCATTTGTTCCTTCTACGCTGGACTTCTGCAACTCCTTATTATCAGGCTGCTCCAATAAGTCTGTTAAGAGTCTCCAGTCGGTCCAAAATGCTGCAGCTCGTGTGCTGAATAAAAAAAAATCGAAGAGAACATATTTCTCCTGTATTAGCTTCTCTGCACTGGCTACCTGTAAAATCTAGAACAGAATTTAAAATCCTTCTCCTTACCTACAAAGCTCTTACTGGTCTGGCTCCATCGTATCTTAAAGAGCTCAAAGTACCGTATCACCCAACTAGATCTCTGTGCTCAGAAAATGCAGGGCTACTTGTCGTTCCTAGAGTCTCCAAAAGTAGAAGTGGAGGCAGAGCCTTCAGCTACCAAGCTCCTCTCCTGTGGAACCAACTCCCAAGTGTTATTCTGGAGGAAGACACTGTCCCCATATTTAAGAGTGAACTTAAAACTTTCCTTTTTTGATAAAACTTACAACTAGGACTTACGATAACATTTTGTTCAGCTTAATGATGCTGCTATAGGCCTAGTCTGCCGGGGATAATACTTTTCCTGAAACTCTGAGCTTCTCTCCTCTCTTTCTGTATCATTCTTACTAATTCAGCTTCTTCCCCAAAGTTGTTTGTGCTTTGTCGTCTCGCAAGTCTCTGCTGATCGTGGTGGTGCCTGCTGCCGTGGTCCTGCATGACGCTTCCTGCTGCTATAATCACTGTTACTCATATATACTATCACTAGTTTAATAAACTATAAAATTTGTAGCCATAAAAACACCAACAGTGGTTTGTCTCGCTGTATCGTAGCTGCTACCACTACTCATCGTGATCATGTTTGTCATAATTATTATCAGTCAAATTCTATCACCTTTGCTGTGCTTGTTTTTACTGTTCTGTTGTATTAACTGCCTTAACATATACGTCATATTCACGTTACTATAGATAATATTATAGTTACTGTTACGCTATGGTTGCTTGCATCTCTTGCAGTGTGTCTGTGTGTCTGCCTGTCTCTGTCTTTTGTCTGTCTTTGTCTTTTCTCTCTCTCTCTCTCTCTCTCCTTCTCTTCCTCTCTCCGGTGCAGACAGATGTCCGTCCTCCACAGAGCTGCGTCTGTCGGTCGTACCTGTCTGAGGTTGCACGTCTGCTCATCAATCACACTTATTGATCACAGACACTGATTAGAGATGGATTTGCATTTAGAAATGCTTAGAAATGTTTTACTTTATCTGCTGAACGTGAACAGAGTTCCTGGAGGTTTAATAGAGCTGACCGCGACCCCTGCAGTGAGTAACGTCACAGAAGACCGACTCCTAAAATGTACCGACTTCACAGATTCTGAATAATCAGCAGGGTCGTCAGAGTGAACAGAGAGAAGAAGCAGAGAAGGGAACAAACCTGCTGTGTGGAGCCGCAGCTGAGGGTTGAAGACAGCGTCCAGTAGCTTCTGTTGTCGCTCCTTCTCCTCTTTTGAACGACAAAGTTCCTCCTCGTACTCTGCTATCGTTCTTTCAAAGAGCCCAAATATCTCTTCAGCAGCCAAAGTGAGGCGCTGCGTCACCAACGCTCTCACCATTTGGAGTTTACTCATTGTGCTAACTCACAGCTAGCACGCTAAGCTAACTCGGTTATCTATGGATCTACCGGGAGATGAGTCAGACCTTCAGAATAAAATGTGAAAGCTTCAGAATAAAAGGTGAAAGCTTCAGAATAAAAGGTGAATTCAGAGCGGTTTATCCGGACACACTGAGGCTCTGATGGATCACAAACACACACTCACGAACAAAGACACACACCGACGCCATTTTGTTCTAAAGATTCAGCCGCAGTTAGAAAAAAAATCACTTCCGGGTCACCCTTCAAAATAAAACCTCCAGAATTTACCACGTTTATATGAAATGAAATATGAATGTAGCATTATGAGTTTTCTCCTTTATACGTTATTCTGACAGCTTTAGTTACTTTACAAATGAAAACATATGAAAAGTTGTTCAAATGTGATATTTAGTCATTTACGAGCTGAAACAATCAATAATCCGACCGACAAGAAATTAATGAGAACCTGTTTTGCTGAGTGAAGTAAATTTTGATTGAAAACAAAACTAAATCAATACTTACGTATGTTAATGTGTTAGTAATACTGTTGGTGTTTGGACAAATCAAACACTGTTACTGTAACTTTGAACTCTGGGTAATTTGGTTCAAAGTCAATTCAGTCAAAAGCAACTGGACTTGGTTCTTTGTCAGGAAGACGTTTCACCTCTCATCCAAGAGGCTTCTTCAGCTCATGTACGCATCTGACCAGGACCAGGACCAGGACAAGGACCACTGGCACTGCCACTCTGCGGGGCAAAGGCAGGAGGTGGAGGGTGCCAATGACTTGGGCTTGGCTCCCTGGTGGTGCCAGCGGGACTCTGCAAGTGCTGGTGCCAGTGATCCGGTGGTGATGGAGCCAGTCCACGGCAGGGTGGTGTTGTCGGTGGCCGTCATACTCCGGTCACCAGTGCCGAAAGCCCTAAGATGGACCACAAGCTTCGCCTGGGTCATGGCGATGATGGAGAGACCCAGGGACTCTCCCTCAGAGCGTGGGGAGACAGGACTCGCACACATCATATCGCAAACTGTGCTTGGATCTGTCACCCCGGGACACAGAACCACAACAGAGAGGTGAGTTTAATTCCGGCCCTGGAGCCGAAATGTCCAGGGATCCCTTTTCTTGATTCTTCTTGTTATTATCAATTATTGTTTCAGACACTTTATAACAAGAATCACAATCAGACTTTCTTTTGGTTTGTTTTAAAGAAAACACGTATTTAATAAAGTTTATACAGAAAACTTTTTCTTCAGAGTCTCAGTTCAGAACAAGTTTCTCCTGAAAGTCAACAGCAGTCGGCAGCATCACAAGAGCTGAACGGAGAGAATCATCATAAACTTACACCGTTGTTTCAAAACATTCATCAAGAAGAAAAACTCAAGTAAAATGTGGAGGTTTGGAGCTTTTTTTTAATTCAGCCCTCGAGTCTCACTACTGACATTTTTGTCTTTGAATGTTTCGATGGTTGTGGCTGTATTAACACCTATGACACACGTTTTGGCTCCTATAACCTGATTTAATCCTTATTTAATCAGGCAGTCTCCTTGAGATCAGGATCTCTTTTTCAAGAGCGACCTGAGAACAAGAAACATTAAGAAGAACGCAACAAAAACAACACAATCATACAACAACAGGAGATTGCAAAAAGATACGAGAATAATAAAAGAAAAACTCCTGTTAATAAAACTTTAAAGTCTCAGGAAAATGTTTGACTTTATCTTCAGGAAAGTTTGTAATTCATCTCAACATTTGTGTGTTAGAGAGGGACATTTAAGGTCAAATACTGGATTTGCACAAAAATGACACTTTCTTTCCCACAAAATCCTTCTGAAAAAGAGCCTCTGCCTCTCTGTTCTCCTCAGTTTGACTCTAATGGAGCTTTGAGGACTAATGAACAACACATTTATGGCCTTTGACCTGATCACGCCAGGAAAATCTTTTGTGACAAACACTGCAGCTGAAAGGGTTTTCTCCTATATGAGTTCTCATGTGTACCTTTAACTTATCCTTTGCTCCAAAAGATTTCTTACAAACTGAACAGCTGAAGGGTTTCTCTCCTGTGTGAGTTCTCATGTGTATTCTAAATATGCCTTCTGTCCAAAAGATTTTTTACAAACTGAACAGCTAAAGGGTTTCTCTCCTGTATGAGTTCTCATGTGTCTCTTTAAATGTCCCTTCCTTACAAATGATTTCTTACAGAGTGAACAACTGAAAGGTTTTTCTCCTGTATGAGTTTTAATGTGATGCTTTAAACTTTTACCATATGCAAATAATTTCTTACAGATTGAACAGCTGTGAGGTTTCTCTTCTGTATGAGTTATCATATGCATATTTAAAGTTCCCTTCTGTCCAAAAGATTTCTTACAGACTGAACAACTGAAAGGTTTATCTCCTGTATGAGTTCTCATGTGTATCTTTAAATGTCCCTTCTGTCCAAAAGATTTCTTACAAATAGAACAGCTGTGAGGTTTCTCCCCTGTATGAGTTCTCATGTGTATCTTTAAATCTTCTTCCCGTCCAAAATATTTCTTACAGACTGAACAGTTGAAAGGTTTCTCTCCTGTATGAGTTCTCATGTGTATCTGTAAATGTCCATTCTGTCCAAAAGATTTCTTACAGACATAACAGCTGAAAGGTTTCTCTCCTGTATGAGTTCTCATGTGTTTCTTTAAATCTCCCTTTTCTCCAAAAGACTTCTTACAGACTGAACAACTGAAAGGTTTCTCTCCCGTGTGAGTTCTTATGTGTATCTCTAAATGCCCCTTACGTGCAAAAGATTTCTTACAGACTGAACAGCTGAAAGGTTTCTCTCCTGTGTGAGTTCTCTGGTGCCACCTCAGATTTGTCTTGATGCGAAATCTTTTCCCACACTCAGAGCACTTAAATCGTTTCTTTCTACATCTTGAATCACTGACAGGAACTTCATCATCTTTCAGAGACTTTGAACCTGACTGAGGTTCTCTTGTCTCCTTCCAGTCAGCACTGTCATCAGTTTCAGGTTCAGAAGAGTCTGCAGTGTTGTCTTCAGTCTCTGGTGTTAAATGTGTATCTGGATGGGAGTTCCTGTCTGGTTCGGGTTCTGATCCTCTGCAGTCCTCTCCATCAGCTTCTGTCTCCATCTGTGAGGACTGAGGTTTCTCTTCATCATCTTCACTCTTCACAGGGAAGGGAGTGTATGTGAACTTGGTGATATGAGCCTCCTCCAGCCCTTGAAGCTGCTCTCCCTCCTGACTGCTCCACAGTTCCTCCTGTTCCTCTTTAATGTGTGGGGGCTCTAAGTCCTCCTGGTCCAGATCGGAGCTGCACTCCTGCTGCTCAGGGGGAACCTCTTCTTTAACCACCGACAGCTGCTGGACGTCTGCAGGGAAAAGGAAACACACATTGAGGAAAACTAAGATTCCATGCTGACGAGGAGTGTAACAGTGTGTGTTCATCTGTTTGAAACAGAGACAGGTTGACACATGAGCTGCACTGAGAATGTTCTGTCTGCATACTGTGATGGCAAATGAAGCCCAAGACTAGAACAATCTTCCTGGGAGGCAAGGAAGCCACCATCCAGCACTCACAGAGACCACCCAACTTTCACCAAATGATCTAGCAACCATCTACCAATCACTCAGCAGCCAAAATAAGGCCAGAGACCAGACAGAGACCCAGGGGTTAAAGAGCATGTCAGCAGGCAAATTGGAGGGATCAGTGTGACCACCGTTGCCGCCGTGGAGTCTTGCCACATCTCATGTGGATGTAGGAGGACAAAGGTTGTCACATTCTAGTCCCATCACAAACCTGTAAAGGAGGAAGAGACAGCACCAGGAAACAAAAATTCATCTAAGAGTAAGCCACAGCTCACCAGCAAGTGCCCCTCCACACCTGCACCGAACCCCTGCATGTCAACAACATCCAGCCACACCAATCAGTGAGGCCTGGAGAGCTGAACAACTCCCACACACCATCCTCACACAGATTCCAGGATTCCTGGGAATAGAGACATTGATTGGCATAGGGTCCCTCACCAGCCCATATCACCCAGAGGGGAAGACTTCTGTACCTAAAGTTGTTTATGCCTTACTCCACCCGCTAAGAGAACCCTGGATATTCTCCCCATTTACTCCTTTGTGGCAGATCCCCCTGACTCCTCATTGACCTCTTGTTTAACTTGTGTGTTAGTGACATGGTAGCCTACGCTGGTAGAAATTTACAGGGCGGCAACAGGCTAATTCAAGTTAACACTTTCCACAGCAACCAGCAGCCAGGAGGGCCTTCTTGTCTCTAAGAACAATGTTTCATGGATGACTTTTGTTCATAGAAATGGCTTAAATTGGAATCTGTCCATAATTTTGATATTGCCATACTTGGTAACCATTTTACAAAAGCAGACCCTCACTTAAGACCTTAAGCAGCACTTAGCGTGTAACATGTCTTACATAATAGTGTAGGAACCTTGAAAGGAAGTGCTTCTTTGTGGATCCTTTATGTCTGACCATCTGCTCAGCGTCCCAGGAAGGGAGTGTGAGATAAGACGTTTTTATACTTGTTTCAATGTGAGATAAGGTGTTTTACAACCTCAAACCCTCCTAGGGTAATTAAACCCAGAACTCCAGGACACTTCCTCCAGGATGGAAGACCTTTTATCCTAAATCAACGTCAAATCTGACCGCAATTTGAACTGAAGGGTTTGTCTCTCTCTCACCCAGGAGACAGAGTGACATTCAGTGATAAGGACAAGAAACAGAGCTTGGAAAGTTTGAAAAACAGTTAAAGTTCGCTGTTTCATGGCTGTTCAAAGACATTCTTTCAAATGTGTAACAGAATATTCATCATTTGTATCTTGCTTGTGATTATGTTTATGTGGTTACAGAAGTGCAAAGTCTCTGTTTAATTCCTGAAATATTCTGTGTTTTAATAATACTTCCCTTCACTCAGTAAGGTTATCTGTTAAAACTGCCTGCCTAAAGATTTTGGTTAAATTGGATATCAGAACGATTAATAAGGGAAAATCACCCAGAGATAGTTTCATCTTCACTGTTTGGATGCTGGAATATAAAGCAGCTAATTCGCTCAGAACCAGAGGGCTGGGTTAGGCCAAGACCCCCCTTCTCGCTCCCCTGGGGAGATAAAGAACACACAGGGGTGTCTCTGTTTTACTTCATCTTACTTCATCTTCTCTTCAACTCACTCTACTTCCTCTTCATCTCTCTCTCTGCCCCTCTTCCCCCCTCTTCTGCTTTCTGCATTTTTGTTTTTCTTTTGTTTCTTTTGTTCAACTTTGTTGTCCAAAAGTATTTCTGTTTATTATTCTATTTTTTATCGCACAACTTTTCTACAGTATGTTTTTATCTTTTATGAGTTTAGTAAAACCCCTCGTGCTGTCTTTGCCTTTTTGTCCGGCAGGCAACTTGTATCGAACTCGCGACACCAGTCCACAGAACTGGGCAGAACTTTTTTTGTCAACCAACAAACATCAGCCAAAGGCAAGCCACGTGCAGAGCTGCAGTCACCTGAAGAGCTGAATCCAAGCCGGGACGGGAGCAGACAAGCCCCGCCGATCCAACTGCGCAGCTGACCAAGTCTACAGACCAGAACTCAGGTCCGCCAAACACCGGGACTCGGACCTACAGAACCTGCATCGGTATTGTAAGATGCCAGGGCGACTGTAATATCAACGGCAAAGTAAGGTTTTAATACAAGTCCTGGTCGAAAAACGTTGGTGATAATCAAGTTCTGATCCGAGTTCTGTTGATAGGCTAATTAGAGCCAGTTTAACTCCGCCAGTAATATTATAAACCAGCCCTGTAGGTCTGAACCACTCTGGCTTTAACTTTTTATATCCACATTTAACCCTTCGTCAATCATCTATTCAGTGTGGCACTATTCTGTATTATCTTTGTTAGTCAAATAAATGTTTATAACTTCACGTCATTGTGAGAATCTTCCCTTCTGTGCAGAGTTGATGGTCCCTGATTAGGCTGTCGTACGAACTAACGCGTTTGAGACGAGACTGATAACATTTAAATAATCAATTACTTTAAATTACTAAAAGGTATTAAACCTTCACCAAAGGTTAATAAACACCCTGCCTTATTTGGGTGTGGTGCCACTTCGAGGTAAATTAAATTCTAAATTTTAACGAGTCGAGTTTATTCATAATTAATTCAGCGACTGATATATTCTAGCCATAATATGTGGAGGCTTACTCTCCTACTGTTGTATCTAGCTAACGGTACATTTTTGCTAAAACATATTCAAACATACTTAAACATATTTGGGAGAGACGGTGCTGCTAGTGTTACCTTACTTTATAAATTACACTTATATCAAAATATTAAGGTTGTCTTCTTCACCTTGGTGTTGTTGGTTGAGGGTGTGTGTCTGATTCCAACACCATTATTTAACTATGAGACGTGCTGTCGTGCTGGACGCAGTTTCTGGTGTCACGTGTGTTGAATATGAGATCTGAAGCGAACAGAAAAATGAACTCAATTAAACGCCGTTCAGTTACCGTAAATTTGAGAAAGAAGCCGGTCTCCTGTTGTCCCGATGGCCGGTCTGACAGTGACAGCATGACGACTGGACTCACAGACAGGAAGATCTTCGTTCTTCACAGACTTTGAACCTGACTGAGGTTCTCTGGTCTCGTTCCAGTCGTCACTGTCGTCAGTCTCAGATTCAGAAGCTGCTCTAGTCCCTGAACCTGACGGGCATTTTCTGGTCCCCTTCCAAAAGTCACTATCCACACTGTCGGATTGAAAATGTGGATCTGGATGTGAGTTCCTGTCTGGCTCTGGTCCTGGTCCTCCGCAGTCCTCTCCATCAGCTTCTGTTTCCATCTGTGAGGACTGAGGTTTCTCTTCATCGTCTTCACTCTTCACTCTTGACGGGGACGTGAGTGAACAGGAACTTGGTGATATCATGATCTTAAAGCTGCTCTCCCTCCTGACAGCTCCAGAAGTCCTGCTGTTCCTCTTTAATGTGTGGGGGCTCTGGGTCCTGGTCCAGACTGGAGCTGCACTCCTGCTGCTCAGGGGGAACCTCTTCTTTAACCACCAACAGCTGCTGAAACAATGAAAGAACAAGTTTGTATTTAAGTGGAGCCTGTAAATATTTAATATCATGAAGATATAAACAGACATTAGATCTGCTGCAACAGTCCGGCTCTTTTTGCTCTTTGCTCCAATAAGAGCAGAATAAACTTGGTACCTGACAGAACCTCAGTCCACTTCACCCTTTTTACTGCTCAGACAACATTAGCTAGCTCTCATGCTCTTCTCTGATTACAGATGATTCATGTCATCTGAAAAATATGTCAACAACCGACATCTTTCTGTTCCTCTAAAGTTGGCGCATAAAGAAGGAGAATCAAACCTGGCTCACACTGGTGATCGGACATCAGGCCAACTTCTAGTAAGCCACTGTTTTATTCTAGTTTTGATATTTAAAAATAGAAAGTTTGGTCTCCAAATAGCAGTTAGCTATTGTTTTGCTAAATGTCATTTCCGTTCTCCACACCTTTGTCAGAGATGTGCAGGTTATGAAACATGTTTGTGTGATCACAACAAGCCCAAATGTCCTCCTGACCTGAGAGAAGACTTCAGACAGTCTGTTAGCATGAGCTAGCTGCTAACAGACTGTGAGTGTTTGTGTGGGTGGTTTAGCTAACGCTAGCTTAGCAAAACAACATGATGAGTAGCGATGTTTCCAGCAGGACAAAGAAAACGAACCTGTTCCTCTCCACAGCTTCATTTCCGGGGTTCAAACCTCCTCCAGCTGTTCTCGATGGCAGCACTGCACCTCTGCACTCAGACTCCGTCACAAGCACCAGCGCCCTGCTGCTAACTCACAGCTAGCATGCTAAGCTAGCTCGGATATCTCTGTATCCACCGGGAGATGAGTAAGAGGTGAGACCTTCAGAATAAGAGGTGAAATCTTCAGAATAAAAGGTGAAACCTTCAGAGTAAAGGTGAATTCAGAGCGGTTTATCCGGACACACTGAGGCTCTGATGGATCACAAACTAAGATTAGAACTCGACGCCATTTTGCTCTAAAGACTATGACGGAACTAGAAAAAATCACTTCCGGGTCATCTCACCCTTCAAAATAAAACCTCCAGACTTGTACACGTTCATATGAATGAAATATTAATACAGCGTTATGGGCTGTTTCCTTTTCATGCCACTTTGAACAAAAGAAAGCTTTATTTCAAAAATGTAAATAAAAAAATAAAAATACAATGAGAGCAAAAGGAAACAACACAATAATAACTTAGAAGATGAATCTTATTTCATCTGTTTTCCACTGCTTAATAATAATAATAATAATAATCATGATCATAATGAAATGCTTCATGTTTATACATCTTATTTTTAAAACATTCTTCACAATTTGCTACATGTGTAAAAATTCACCACATAAAATGATGTAAATAAAAGTTTATTTTCCACATAATTCTGATTCTGTTTGAGTCACTTTACAAATGAAAACACATTCAAAGTTGTTAACGTGATGTTTAGTAACTTACACGCTGAAACAATCAATAAGCCGATATAAGATATCGTTATTATATCATTAAAGAATTCCACATTAGTCCACATTCTCCACCAAAACCACAGTCTTCTCTTCCAGCAAGCTGCAGATGGAGGCTGCCCTACATTAAAAGCAGGGGCGGACCGGCTGAACGGACGGCCCCTCTCGGCCAGCGTTCATATTTTCATTTTAAACGGTTCTCTGGCTCTGGCCCGGCAGTCAGACTGGGTCAGGTTGTTAACTCAGGTCTACTGATGCCAACCTCCTCCAAACCATCAGGACTAAGCTCTGGACTTGGGGCGACAGAGCCTTTGCTGCAGCCGCACCTTCCCTCTGGAATGCTTTTCCAGCCACATTGTCAACGCCAACACTCCTCCGTCCTTCAAGACAGCCCTCAAAACTCACCTTTTCACTCCTGATTATTCTCTTTTTGTTTTGTTTTGTGCTGTTGCTCTTGTCAAAGCGTCCTTGAGCACCTGTAAAAGTGCAATACAAACTTTAAGTTACACAGAAAACCCAAGAATGTCGAAATGAATAAAAGGTGAAGGTGATTAAAAATAAAAAAACAGTTGCAGCAAATGAACTGACATCTTCCTGAGTGGAAAAACCTTACAAGGTTAGCGAGAGCACTGATGAGGCAGGACCAGGACCCAGTAGCAGAGAAATGACAGGTGCAGGCATGTTTGGCAATAATGTGCATGAGGTCAAAGAGGGGGTTTGCATTTAAACAGTATGTATCAACATTCATTGCTTCAGACACGTTTGAACAAGAATCACAATCAAACTTTCTTTTGGTTTGTTTTAAAGAAAACACGTTTTTAATAAAGTTCATACAGAAAACTTTTTCTTCAGAGTCTCAGTTCAGAACAAGTTTCTCCTGAAAGTCAACAGCAGTCGGCAGCATCACAAGAGCTGAACGGAAAGAATCATCATGAACATACACCGTTGTTTCAAAACATTCATCAAGAAGAAAAACTCAGATAATCTAAAAGTTACAAATCATCATCAGTTGCATCATACAAAAACAAAGAATTACAAACAGATACATCAGAAAAAAAGATATTTTTATAAAACTTTAAAGTCTCACAGGAAAATGTTTGACTTCATCTTTAGGAAAGTTTGTAATTCATCTCAACATTTGTGGGTTAGAGAGGAACATTTAAGGTCAAATACTGGATTGGCCCAAATATAAGACCGTTTTTTGTTCCTGGAAATCCTTCTGATAAAGAGGCTCTGCCTCTCTGTTCTCCTCAGTTTGACTCTAATGGAGCTTTAAGAACTAAAGACCAACACATTTATGGTCTTTGACCTGATAACGCCAAACAAATCTTTTGTGACAAACACTGCAGCTGAATGGTTTTTCTCCTGTGTGAGTTTTCATGTGTATCTTCAATTGTCCTTTCTGTCCAATGGATTTCTTACAGACTGAACAGCTGTAAGGTTTCTCTCCTGTATGAGTTCTCATGTGTAACTTTAAATATGCCTTCTGAACAAAGGATTTCTTACAAACTGGACAGCTGTAAGGTTTCTCTCCTGTATGAGTTCTCATGTGTAACTTTAAATCTCCCTTCTGTCCAAAGGATTTCTTACAGACTGGACAGCTGTAAGGTTTCTCTCCTGTATGAGTGCTCATGTGTATCTTCAATTGTCCCTTCTGTCCAAAGGATTTCTTACAGACTGAACAGCTGAATGGTTTCTCTGCTGTATCAGTTATCATGTGCATCTTCAACCTTCCCTTCAGTCCAAAGGATTTCTTACAGAATGAACAGCTGTAAGGTTTCTCTCCTGTATGAGTTATCATGTGTATCTTTAAATGTCCCTTCTTTCCAAAGGATTTCTCACAGACTGAAAAGTTGAAAGGTTTTTCTCCTGTATGAGTTCTCATGTGTTTCTTTAAATCTCCCTTTCGTCCAAAAGATTTCTTACAGACTGAACAGCAGTGAGGTTTCTCTCCTGTGTGAGTAATCATGTGCTGCTTCAGATGTGTCTTGGTGCCAAATCTTTTCCCACACTCAGAGCACTTAAATTGTTTCTCTCTACATTTTGAATCACTGAGAGGAACTCCATCATCTTCCAGAGACTTAGAACCTGACTGAGGTTCTCATGTCTCCTTCCAGTCAGCACTGTCATCAGTCTCAGTTTCAGGTTCAGAAGAGTCTGCAGTGTTGTCTTCAGTCTCTGGTGTTAAATGTGTATCTGGATGTGAGTTCCTGTCTGGTTCTGGTTCTGGTCCTCCGCAGTCCTCTCCATCAGCTTCTGTCTCCATCTGTGAGGACTGAGGTTTCTCTTCATCATCTTCACTCTTCACAGGGACAGGAGTGAATGTGAACTTGCTGATATCAGCCTCCTCCAGCCCTTGAAGCTGCTCTCCCTCCTGACTGCTCCACAGTTCCTCCTGTTCCTCTTTAATGTGTGGCGGCTCTGGGTCCTCCTGGTCCAGACTGGAGCTGCACTCCTGCTGCTCAGGGGGAACCTCTTCTTTAACCATTGACAGCTGCTGGACGTCTGCAGGAAACAGGAAACACACACAGAGGAAAACTAAGATTCCATGCTGACGAGGAGTGAACAGTGTGTTTCCATCTGTTTGAAACAGAGACAGGTCGACACACGAGCTGCACTGAGAATGTTCTGTCTGCATACTGTGATGGCTTTTGTGTGAAACTATCACTATTGTTTTTGTTTCCTTTATGGGAGCCAGCCAGGAGCTTCCATGACCAAAGTTATAGAGTCACACTCCAAATGTCAGCCCAAATACACAAAGGAGGTATGACTTAAATGTCAAACCAATATTTCAAACTACCTGAACTAAAACAAGTCATTTTTAGGAAAAAGACCAAACACGCACAACAGGAAATACACTAAAATGAATACAGACGATGAGAAACATCCACAAACGAAAGCAAACTTAATCCAACACCAGACAAAAAGTTCTCTTTGGAAAACAAAAACAAAATAAATGTTAATGTGAAATGTTTCCGTCTGAAACAGGAAACAGTTCAACGTTCAAAATAAACTCCAGTTCCTTCAAAAACAAGCTTCATAGCAGCATTCAGTCAAACAGAGAGGGAGCTGTCAATCTACACACACACACACTGCTCACTCAGTCAGCTGATCCGTCCTTTAGTCTGTTGTTGCTGGATGTTATTGTCCGGTTGGCTTGATTATCTTTAGTGGATCAAATGACTGATCCCACCTCAACATCACCTTTCTGCCACAGTAGCAGAGCTGGGTTGGCACGATAGTTTGAAGCTTTAATGACGTCAGTTAAAAGTGACCCAGTGATCAGCAGCAGCAGTCACTGGACCAATAGAGAACCAGAGGAGGTTTACCCAGTTGTTTCTAGGGCTGCAAAGGGGCGACAGTTTCCTGTGATTTTCCGGAAACTTTCAATGGGTAGTTAAGATGTTAATTAACTGGAAATTGGTGTTATTTTACTCATCCAGCCCTCACCCTTACTCTTCTGAAGTTGAGTTGTATGCTATATCCCCTGCTAAAAGCTTATTGCAACGGTCAAACTGCAGCACATGTCCGTTTATTGACGTGCTACTTCAACCACTCACATGGAAACCAACCTGTGACGCTGATGAGAGCGATGTGTGAAAACGTGGTTTCTACAAACAAAAGCCTTCAGGGCCGTTCTCTGGTGTTATTTTAAAGAAAAGATTCTCTAGATTGGAAACACGGGTGAAACCGCAGCATCCATGTTGATACCTGCTTCCTCCATGAGAGCCGCCATTGTTGTCTGAATCACAACAGTCTCTTCTCCGCTACGTCACTATACTACTGACCTAGCTGGCCCTGTAGGAGACGGCTGCCTCTTTAGTAGCTCTCCAGTTTTGAGCTCTTTTACCCTTTTTTGACCTCTTTCTTTCTACTTTTTTTACTCTTCTTGTGAAGAGATTGTGTGTTTTATATATATATGTATCCTGTGAATGTTTCTAACTTTAAAATACAAAAAAGAGCCAGTTTTCCCAATTACTCAGGAGAGGAACTGCTGGCTTTGCACACATAGGGAAAAGCGAGGATACAACACCGCGTACTGGGGGCGCTGAGGAGGAGACCCAGGGGCTGTAAGGTCGAGGCGAAGCTAAAGGCCCAGCGAGCGAGAATCAGAAGCGCTACAAGCCATCGATTCCCTCCGTAATCACGGGGAATGTGAACTCGCAGCCGAAAAAGAAGGACAAGCTGAACAACCAGCGGATCTACCATGAGAGCAGCTTGTTCACCTTAACAGAGACAAAGCTAAACCACCCCGTACCGGATGCTAACTGGGACCTGCCGGGATTCACTGCCGTGAGAGTCAACAGAGACACAGAAGCAAGCGGAAAAGGGGTTAGGGGGACTCATCATATATGTGAACAACCACTGGTGTAACCCAGGACATATCTGTGTAATGACAGTCTCATGTTGCCGGGATCTTGAGTAGCTAGCTGTTAGCTTGCGGCCATATTATCTGCCGAGAGAGTTCTTTCACGTGATCACCGTCTGTGTTTACATCCCTCCCGGAGCGGACGCAGCCACTGCCTGTGACAAGATCCACTTAGTCACTGCAAGGCTGCAGACACACCACCCTGAGGCATTTATGATCAATCTCTGGGGACTTTAATCATGCAAATTTGGATTCTACTTTGGCTGTTTTTCACCAGGTTGTAGACTGTCCCACCAGAAACAACAGGACAATTAATCTCCTGTATGCTAATGTGAGTGATGCATACATAACGACTCCCCTTCCCCCAATCGGGAAGTCTGGTAACAACCTGGTTCACCTAGAGCCACTGCATTACCCCCCCCTGGTCCAAAAACAGCCAGTAACAACTCGCACCATCAGGAGGTGGTCCCCGGAGATGAAAAATGCCCTGAGAGACAGTTACAGCACCACAGTCTGGGATGTGCTGATCAACCCGCACGGTGAGGACGTAGAGGGGATGACACAATGTCTGACGCAGTACCTGAACTTCTGCGCTGACATGGTCTCCCCTGTCAAAACTGGCCACTGTTACCCTAATAACAAGCATTTGGTAACGTGGGATGTTAAGGCTGTCCTCAACAACTCGACTGTCTTCGGGAGCAGGGACAGGGAGGCCATGAAGGCAGCACAGCAGGAGGTGAAACACTGTGTGAGGGAAGCTAAGGACAGCTACAGGAGAAAGGTGGAGCAGAAGCTGAGGGAGAACAACATGAGGGAGGTCCGGGAAGGTGTGAGGACCATCACAGGTCACAACACAAAGACCAGAGATAAAGGGGGGACAATGAAGAGGGCGAACGAGCTGAATGACTTCTTCAACAGGTTTAACCAGCCCTTGTACCCCTACCCCCACCGCAGCCATCTCTCCTTCTTTCTCAATGAGGAGGGGTATCAGAGTCTGGTGGGGGAGTTTACTGTCTGGTGCCATACTAACCACCTACAGCTCAACACCTCCAAGACGAAGGAGCTGGTCATTGATTTTGGGAGGTCCAGACCAAGACCACGACCAGTCCTGCTAGAGGGAGCTGAAGTGGAGGCTGTGGACTCATACAAATAAGTCAGGCTGTGGCTGATTAATAAAGTTCACCAGCAATCATTCAGCATATGATATTACGATCGAAACAAAAGCTACTTGCAGCTCGTTTACCATCAGCAATATTCACATACAACATGTAAATGCAACATGACAGAAAGCAGAAACATAGTTGTGATGAAAATATGACTTTATGAAGCACAAAGAGAAGACAGAAAGGAGAGCTCTGCTGGAGCTGGGAGCTGAACACACGTTATGGAAACACTAACACTTCCTGACTGATGTCTCTGAACTAGGACCTGGCTGTCACGTGACTAAAACAACCAATGAGAAAACAAAGAAATGAGTAGACTTGAAAATAATGAACTCCTCTAAAATGACCACCAGAGGGAGACATACTACACCAGATAAGAGCATTCTTACTGAACAGGACAAGAGGTCCGGAAATGGTCCGGACACTCACACTGATTCTAATGAGGGCTGCAGTCTGGAAACATGGACAGTTAGAAAGCAGCAGGAAAAACTGGAAGCAAAGCAGAGCAGGTGTAGAGTTGGGACTGAACCAATCCAATACTGGTATCAGGTTCTGATGCTGTTGTATTTCACTGATAAAAGATCGGATCGACATCACCAACACACGTACCGAACCAAATCAATAATTTTAGAGAAGGAAAAGAAACTTGTTAAAGTGACATTCTGGTGTAAAATCACCCCAGGGTCTTTTTAGGCAAATGGGGTCATCAAAGGAGCCTTCCAGACATTTGTTTGTGTATGAACTGTTAACGTAGATTGCCAAGAGAGACGCTAACAGCATGCCGCGGCTAACACTGATGAGCTCGGGGCGGCGAGTTGAACGCATTGAAGTGTCTTTTTTAACCACTAACACTGATCCAAATAACAGCAAACCTCTGCAGGAGCTTGATAAGAGTCCCTTCACTTTAACAGAAGCACCAACAACGTAGTTAGTGAACACGGAGTGTATTAAAAGAGTGGTTTAAAGAGTTACCAGCTGGCCCGGTACCAACTGCTCCATTCAAGTCACTTAGGCCTTAATTCAAAAAAAGTTGGGTCCCTGTTGGTTGTCAGTAAGGTCATGGGTCGCACATAAATCGACAGGGTCGCTTGGAAACCGGAATCGGACCAAAATCTTTTTTAGGCCTTCCCAAAGTCAATCCAAAAGGAAGGAGCCCATTGATGATTTACTCCAGCAAAACATGTCAACGCTGTGGTTTGTGGCAGTTTGGTGAAATCTAAGTTAATAACAGGTGGTAAAAGGTTTAGAAAAGTCACACACAGCTTTCCCTGCAGCACCAAAACATTACGCAGATCTCAGGGGTCTGGGGGTGTGTTTGGCTGGAGACGAAGTGAAGAGAGACACAACGGTTGGTGTTTGTATCTTTCCCGGCTGCAAAGCAAAAATCAAAGCTTCCAACCCAGAGACTTTCCGTAGGCTGCCATTGCGGTACGATGACTGTGCTCCGGTAAACCAGCGGCTTATTGTTTTGAACCTGGACATTGAGACGGCAATGGAGACACTGAGGCAGAGGGATGACCGTGTCTGCAGCAAACCACAACGTTTACGTGTTTGGCTGGAGTAAATCATCAATGGGCTCCTTCCTTTTGGATTGACTTTGGTAAGAGACTTGAATGGAGCAGCTGGTACCGGGCCAGGTGGTAACTCTTTAAACCACTCTTTTAATACACTCCGTGTTCACTAACTACGTTGTTGGTGCTTCTGTTTAAGTGAAAGGACTCTTATCAAGCTCCTGCAGAGGTTTGGTGTTATTTGGAACAGTGTTAGTGGTTAAAAAAGACACTTTATTGCGTTCAACTCACCAACCCCGAGTTAATCCATATTAGCCGCGGCAGGCTGTTAGCGTCTCTCCTGAAAACCTACATTAACAGTTCATACAAGAAACAAATTGTGTCGATGGCTCATTTGATGACTCCTAAAATGTACCGACTTCACAGATTCTGAATTATCAGCAGGGTCGTCAGAGTGAACAGAGAGAAGAAGCAGAGAAGGGAACAAACCTGCTCTGTGGAGCCGAAGCTGAGGGTTGAAGACAGCGTCCAGTAGCTTCTGTTGTCGCTCCTTCTCCTCTTTTAAACGACAAAGTTCCTCCTCGTACTCTGCTATCGTTCTTTCAAAGAGCCCAAATATCTCTTCAGCAGCCAAAGTGAGGCGCTGCTTCACCAACGCTCTCTGCAGTGAGGACTGAGGTTCCTCTTCATCATCTTCACTCTTCACAGGGACAGAAGTGGATGGGAACTTGGTGATATCATGATCTTGAAGCTGCTCTCCCTCCTGGCGGCTCCAGAAGTCCTGCTGTTCCTCTTTAATGTGTTGAACCTCCTGCTCCAGACTGGAGCTGCACCCCTGCTGCTCAGGAGGAACCTCTTCTTTAACCACCAACAGCTGCTGGACGTCTGCAGGAAACAAGGAAACACAGACACATGAGTGACCACTCCAACTCAACTCACATCAATGATAAGGAGAAAAAGAACCATGAATGATGTGCCCGCTGTAAAAAGTGCAGAATGCAACTTTAACACATAATAAGGGACATGTTTGATAAGCACATGGACTGGTGTGAAATCTACTCATGACACATCTCTGGGCTTGATCCGGACTAGATTGTACTGAAGAGGCGACATTTTCTATCAAACTCACTTTGACATTTGTTTAAGTTGGATTCTGAAAATGCAAAGAAGCTAGATTTCACTTTTCCCTTTTTTCAGAAGTAGACAACATAAGACCAGGTCCAGAACCAGAGTCACTGTTCCTGGACCTGTCAGATCTGGACCGGATCACAGTAGAGAGGCTGAAGTTTCTAAAAAACAGAGAGAAGAAGCAGAGAAGGGAGCAAACCTGCTGTGTGGAGCCGCAGCTGAGGGTCGGAAACAGCGTCCAGTAGCTTCTGTTGTCGCTCCTTCTCCTCTTTTGAACGACAAAGTTCCTCCTCGTACTCTGCTATCGTTCTTTCAAAGAGCCCAAATATCTCTTCAGCAGCCAAAGTGAGGCGCTGCTGCACCAACCACCTCACCCGCTGCACTGCACTCATTCTGCTAACTCACAGCTAGCACGCTAAGCTAACTCGGATATCTCTGGATCTACCGGGAGATGAGTCAGAGGTGAAACCTTCAGAATAAAAGGTGAAGAGCTCAAAGTTCATTCAGACAGGATTATCCGGACACACAGAGGCGGTGATGATTAGTGCTGCTGGAGCTCACACACACTTTCTAAACACAACAACGGACTCTGCTCACACGCGTCTGTGCTCGACGCCATCTTGATCGCAGTGTGTCGTTCTGTAAATAAAACAGCTTCCGGGGCGGCGGCTTCTTCTTCTTCGCGTTTTTTGGCGGATTGTAAAACCAGCTGTAAGGAGCATACCGCCACCTACTGAACTGGAGTATGTAGGACAGGATCTAGTAGCCTATAGTTTTACATTAAATGATCTTATAGAATAATAATAATGACACAAAACAAAACAAAGCAGAAAAAACTGATATATACAAACTCAGAAAGTCTCTGAAAGACCTGGCTGAGGAGGCTGAGGAGGGAAGCTTCTGGCTTTGGCTAAGAAGGAAGGACCAGGCATGGGGAAAGCAAGGGTCCTAGGGTTAGCTGCAGGGAGACGTCCCTGCTGTTGCTCCACCACCGTGAGATGTCCCAGGATTAATGGAGCGGAACATCAATAAAGGGTGGCTACCTGCAGCTACCCGCAACGGCACCGCCGGAGGTGCAACAAGCAGAAATGTTTAGCAGGCAGTCACTTGCCTGTACTACCATCTACAATGTCATGTTTAAGCATTAGAGCCAATGAGATGATAGCACATCTCCTCTTGCTACAAGAATCTCATCTTTGCTGGTTGAGCCTCAGAATTGAGGCGGCGTCACGCACTACTTTGTGTTGATGACTTGACTTCAGTATCAGACATATGGGACTCTGGCATTTTCTTTTCTTTTCTGGAATCATAATAAATTCTTCCCTAACAACCCTCTGCCCGGGCACTTACGTCCCTCTGAATTTACACAGAAAGCAAATGAACTGACATCTCCCTGAGTGGAAAGACCTTACAAGGTTAGCGAGAGCACTGATGAGGCAGGACCAGGACCCAGTAGCAGAGAAATGACAGGTGCAGGCATGTTTGGCAATAATGTGCATGCGGTCAAAGAGGGGGTTTGCATTTAAACAGTATGTATCAACATTCATTGCTTCAGACACCTTTGAAAAAGAATCACAATCAGACTTTCTTTTGGTTTGTTTTAAAGAAAACACATATTTAATAAAGTTTATACAGAAAACTTTTTCTTCAGAGTCTCAGTTCAGAACAAGTTTCTCCTGAAAGTCAACAGCAGTCGGCAGCATCACAAGAGCTGAACGGACAGAATCGTCATAAACTTACTCCGTTGTTTCAAAACATTCATCAAGAAGAAAAACTCAGATAATCTAAAAGTTACATATCATCATCAGTTGCATCATACAAAAACAAAGAATTACAAACAGATACATCAGAAAAAAATATATTTTTATAAAACTTTAAAGTCTCACAGGAAAATGTTTGACTTTATCTTTAGGAAAGTTTGTGATTCATCTCAACATTTGTGGGTTAGAGAGGGAAATTTAAGGTCAAATACTGGATTGGCACAAATATAAGACGTTTTTTTGTTCCTGGAAATCCTTCTGAAAAAGAGACTCTGCCTCTCTGTTCTCTTCAGTTTGTCTCTAATGAAGCTTTGAGGACTAAAGACCAACACATTTATGGACTTTGACCTGATAACGCCAGGCAAATCTTTTGTGACAAACACTGCAGCTGTAAGGTTTCTCTCCCGTGTGAGTTCTCATGTGTATCTTTAAATATGTCTTCTGTCCAAAGGATTTCTCACAGATAGTACAACTGTAAGGTTTCTCTCCTGTATGAGTTCTCATGTGTGTCTTTAAACATCCTGTCTGTACAAAGGATTTCTTACAGACTGCACAACTGTAAGGTTTCTCTCCTGTATGAGTTCTCATGTGTATCTTTAAATCATTCTTACATCCAAAGGATTTCTTGCAGATTGTACAACTGTAAGGTTTCTCTCCTGTATGAGTTCTCATGTGTGTCTTCAGATGTCCCTTCTGTCTAAAGGTTTTCTTACAGACTGTACAGCTGTAAGGTTTCTCTCCTGTATGAGTTCCCATGTGTATCTTTAAACATCCTGTCTGTACAAATGATTTCTTACAGACTGCACAACTGTAAGGTTTCTCTCCTGTATGAGTTCTCATGTGTATCTTTAAATCATTCTTACATCGAAAGGATTTCTTGCAGATTGTACAACTGTAAGGTTTCTCTCCTGTATGAGTTCTCATGTGTGTCTTCAGATGTTCCTTCTGTCCAAAGGATTTCTTACAGACTGTACAGCTGTAAGGTTTCTCTCCTGTATGAGTTCTCATGTGTATCTTTAAAGATACCTCTTGTCCAAAGGATCTCTTACAGGCTGAACAACTGTAAGGTTTCTCTCCTGTATGAGTTTCCATGTGTCTCTTTAAAAATACCTCTTGTCCAAAGGATTTCTTACAGACTGAACAACTGTAAGGTTTCTCTCCTGTATGAGTACTCATGTGTATCTTCAAACTTCCCTTGTATCCAAAAGATTTCTTACAGACTGAACAGCTGAAAGGTTTCTCTCCTGTATGAGTACTCATGTGTATCTTTAAATGTCCCTTTTGTATAAAGGATTTCTTACAAACTGAACAGCTGAAAGGTTTCTCTCCTGTGTGAGTTCTCAGGTGTATCTTTAAATCTCCCTTCTGTGAAAAGGAGTTTTTACAGACTGAACAGCTGTAAGGTTTCTCTCCTGTATGAGTTCTCATGTGTATTTTCAAACGCCCGTTCAGTCCAAAAGATTTCTCACAGACTGAACAGTTGAAAGGTTTCTCTCCTGTATGAGTTCTCATGTGTCTCTTTAAATCTCCCTTCTGTCCAAAAGATTTCTTACAGACTGAACAGTTGTGAGGTTTCTCTCCTGTATGAGTTATCATGTGCTGCTTCAGATGTGACTTGGTGCCAAATCTTTTCCCACACTCAGAGCACTTAAATAGTTTCTCTCTACATCTTGAATCACTGACAGGAAGTTCATCATCTTTCAGAGACTTTGAACCTGACTGAGGTTCTCTTGTCTCCTTCCAGTCAGCACTGTCATCAGTTTCAGGTTCAGAAGAGTCTCCAGTCTTGTCTTCAGTCTCTGGTGTTAAATGTGTGTCACTAACAGAGGTGGTTGACACTTTCTCTGTTCTGTGGATTCTCTTGTGTTTCACAAGAGCTGCTCTATATTTAGAACGCTTCTTACAAACTGGACAGCTGAAAGGCTCCAGGCCAGTGTGACATCCCTCATCGCTCACAAAGACTTTGTTTGGTTTCAGAGCCGACTGAGATTCACTGGGAACTCTCCAATAATCACTGTCATCAGTTTCAGAAGAGTCTCCCGTCTTGTCTCCCGTCTCTGGTGTTAAATGTGGCTCTGTATTAGAGTTCTTTTCTAGTTCAGGTTCTTGTCCTCCACAGTCCTCTCCATCATCTTCTGTCTCCATCAGTGAGGACTGAGGTTTCTCTTCATCATCTTCACTCTTCACAGGGACAGGAGTGAATGTGAACTTGGTGATATCAGCCTCCTCCAGCCCTTGAAGCTTCTCTCCCTCCTGACTGCTCCACAGTTCCTCCTGTTCCTCTTTAATGTGTGGGGGCTCTGGGTCCTCCTGGTCCAGACTGGAGCTGCACTCCTGCTGCTCAGGGGGAACCTCTTCTTTAACCACCGACAGCTGCTGGACGTCTGCAGGAAACAGGAAACACACAATGAGGAAAACTAAGATTCCATGCTGATGAGGAGTGAACAGTGTGTGTTCATCTGTTTGAAACAGAGACAGGTTGACACATGAGCTGCACTGAGAATGTTCTGTCTGCATACTGTGATGGCTTTTGTGTGAAACTATCAACTATTGTTTTTGTTTCCTTTATGGGAGCCAGCCAGGAGGTTCCATGACCAAAGTTATAGAGTCACACTCCAAATGTCAGCCCAAATACACAAAGGAGGTATGACTTAAATGTCAAACCAATTGTTCACACTACCCAGAACAAAAACAAGTCATTTGTAGGAAAAAGACCAAACACACACAACAGGAAATACACTAAAATGAAAACAGACGATGAGAAACATCCACAAACGAAAGCAAACTTAATCCAATACCAGACAAAAAGTTCTCTTTGGAAAACAAAAACAAAATAAATATTAACGTGAAATGTTTCCGTCTGAAACAGGAAACAGTTCAACGTTCAAAATAAACTCCAGTTCCTTCAAAAACAAGCTTCATAGCAGCATTCAGTCAAACAGAGAGGGAGCTGTCAATCTACACACACACACACTGCTCATTCAGTCAGCTGATCCGTCCTTTAGTCTGTTGTTGCTGGATGTTATTGTCCGGTTGGCTTGATTATCTTTAGTGGAACGAAGGACTGATCCCACCTCAACATCACGTTTCTGCCACAGTAGCAGAGCTGGGTTGGCACGATAGTTTGAAGCTTTAATGACGTCAGTTAAAAGTGACCCAGTGATCAGCAGCAGCAGTCACTGGACCAATAGAGAACCAGAGGAGGTTTACCCTGTTGTTTCTAGGGCTGCAAAGGGGCGAAAGATTCCTGTGATTTTCCGGAAACTTTCAATGGGTAGTTAAGATGTTAATTAACTGGAAATTGGTGGTATTTTACTCATCCAGCCCTCACCCTTACTCTTCTGAAGTTGAGTTGTATGCTATATCCCCTGCTAAAAGCTTATTGCAATGGTCAAACTGCAGCACATGTCCGTTTATTGACGTGCTACTTCAACCACTCACACGGAAACCAACCCGTGACGCTGATGAGAGCGACGGGTGAAAACATGGTTTCTACCAACAAAAGCCTTCAGGGCCGTTCTCCGGTGTTCTTTTAAAGAAAAGATTCTCTAGATTGGAAACACGGATGAAACCGCAGCACCCATGTTGATACCTGCTTCCTCCATGAGAGCCGCCATTGTTGTCTGAATCACAACAGTCTCTTCTCCGCTACGTCACTATGCTACTGACCTAGCTGGCCCTGTAGGAGACGGCTGCCTCTTTAGTAGCTCTCCAGTTTTGAGCTCTTTTACTCTTTTTTGACCTCCTTCTTTCTACTTTTTTTACTCTTCTTGTGAAGAGATTGTGTGTTTTATATATATATGTATCCTATGAATGTTTCTAACTTTAAAATACAAAAAAGAGCCAGTTTTCCCAATTACTCAGGAGAGGAACTGCTGGCTTTGCACACATAGGGAAAAGCGAGGATACAACACCGCGTACTGGGAGCGCTGAGGAGGAGACCCAGGGGCTGTAAGGTCGAGGCGAAGCTAAAGGCCCAGCGAGCGAGAATCAGAAGCGCTACAAGCCATCGATTCCCTCCGTAATCACGGGGAATGTGAACTTGCAGCCAAAAAAGAAGGACAAGCTGAACAACCAGCGGATCTACCATGAGAGCAGCTTGTTCACCTTAACAGAGACAAAGCTAAACCACCTCGTACCGGATGCTAACTGGGACCTGCCGGGATTCACTGCCGTGAGAGTCAACAGAGACACAGAAGCAAGCGGAAAATAGGTTAGGGGGACTCATCATATATGTGACCAACCACTGGTGTAACCCAGGACATATCTGTGTAATGATAGTCTCATGTTGCCGGGATCTTGAGTAGCTAGCTGTTAGCTTGCGGCCATATTAAATGCAGAGAGAGTTCTGTCACGCGATCACCGTCTGTGTTTACATCCCTCCCAGAGCGGACGCAGCCACTGCCTGTGACAAGATCCACTTAGTCACTGCAAGGCTGCAGACACAGCACCCTGAGGCATTTATGATCAATCTCTGGGGACTTTAATCATGCAAATTTGGATTCTACTTTGGCTGTTTTTCACCAGGATGTAGACTGTCCCACCAGAAACAACAGGACAATTAATCTCCTGTATGCTAATGTGAGTGATGCATACATAGCGACTCCCCTCCCCCCAATGGGGAAGTCTGGTAACAACCTGGTTCACCTAGAGCCACTGCATTATCCCCCCCCCCTGGTCCAGAAACAGCCGGTAACAACTCGCACCATCAGAAGGTGGTCCCCGGAGATGAAAAATGCCCTGAGAGACAGTTACAGCACCAAAGTCTAGGATGTGCTGATCAACCCGCACGGTGAGGACGTAGAGGGGATGACACAATGTCTGACGCAGTACCTGAACTTCTGCGCTGACATGGTCTCCCCTGTCAAAACTGGCCGCTGTTACCCTAATAACAAGCATTTGGTAACGTGGGATGTTAAGGCTGTCCTCAACAAGAAGAAGACTGTCTTCGGGAGCAGGGACAGGGAGGCCATGAAGGCAGCACAGCAGGAGGTGAAACACTGTGTGAGGGAAGCTAAGGACAGCTACAGGAGAAAGGTGGAGCAGAAGCTGAGGGAGAACAACATGAGGGAGGTCCGGGAAGGTGTGAGGACCATCACAGGTCACAACACAAAGACCAGAGATAAAGGGGGGACAATGAAGAGGGCGAACGAGCTGAATGACTTCTTCAACAGGTTTAACCAGCCCTTGTACCCCTACCCCCACCGCAGCCATCTCTCCTTCTTTCTCAATGAGGAGGGGTATCAGAGTCTGGTGGGGGAGTTTACTCTCTGGTGCCATACTAACCACCTACAGCTCACCACCTCCAAGACGAAGGAGCTGGTCATTGATTTTGGGAGGTCCAGACCAAGACCACGACCAGTCCTGCTAGAGGGAGCTGAAGTGGAGGCTGTGGACTCATACAAATACCTCAGGCTGTGGCTGATTACTAAAGTTCACCAGCAAACATTCAGCAGATGAGATTACGATTGAAACAAAAGCTACTTGCAGCTCGTTTACCATCAGCAATATTCACATACAACATGTAAATGCAACATGACAGAATGCAGAAGCATAGTTGTGATGAAAATATGACTTTATGAAGCACAAAGAGAAGACAGAAAGGAGAGCTCTGCTGGAGCTGGGAGCTGACCACACGTTATGGAAACACTAACACTTCCTGAATGAAGTCTCTGAACTAGGACCTGGCTGTCACGTGACTAAAACAACCAATGAGAAAACAAAGAAATGAGTAGACTTGAAAATAATGAACTCCTCTAAAATGACCACCAGAGGGAGACATACTACACCAGATAAGACCATTCTTACTGAACAGGACAAGAGGTCAGGAAATGGTCCCGACACTCACACTGATTCTAATGAGGGCTGCAGTCTGGAAACATGGACAGTTAGAAAGCAGCAGGAAACACTGGAAGAAAAGCAGAGCAAGTATAGAGTTGGGACTGAACCAATCCAATACTGGTATCAGGTTCTGATGCTGTTGTATTTCACTGATCAATGATCGGATCGACATCGCCAACACACGTACCGAACCAAATCAATGATGGTAGAGAAGGAAAAGAAACTTGTTAAAGTGACATTCTGGTGTAAAATCATCCCAGGGTCTTTTTAGGCAAATGGGGTCATCAAAGGAGCCTTCCAGACATTTGTTTGTGTATGAACTGTTAACGTAGATTGCCAGGAGAGACGCTAACAGCATGCCGCGGCTAACACTGATGAGCTCGGGGCGGCGAGTTGAACGCATTGAAATGTCTTTTTTAACCACTAACACTGATCCAAATAACACCAAACCTCTGCAGGAGCTTGATAAGAGTCCCTTCACTTTAACAGAAGCACCAACAACGTAGTTAGTGAACACGGAGTGTATTAAAAGAGTGGTTTAAAGAGTTACCAGCTGGCCCGGTACCAACTGCTCCATTCAAGTCACTTAGGCCTTAATTAAAAAAAAGTTGGGTCCCTGTTGGTTGTCAGTAAGGTCATGGGTCGCACATAAATCGACAGGGTCGCTCGGAAACCGGAATCGGACAAAATCTTTCATAGGCCTTACCAAAGTCAATCCAAAAGGAAGGAGCCCATTGATGATTTACTCCAGCAAAACATCTCAACGCTGTGGTTTGTGGCAGTTTGGTGAAATCTAAGTTAATAACAGGTGATAAAAGGTTTAGAAAAGTCCCACACAGCTTTCCCTGCAGCACCAAAACATTACGCAGATCTCAGGGGTCTGGGGGCGTGTTTGGCTGGAAGACGAAGTGAAGAGAGACACAACGGTTGGTGTTTGTATCTTTCCCGGCTGCAAAGCAAAAATCAAAGCTTCCAACCCAGAGACTTTCCGTAGGCTGCCATTGCGGTACGATGACTGTGCTCCGGTAAACCAGCGGCTTATTATTTTGAACCTGGACATTGAGACGGCGATGGAGACGCTGAGGCAGAGGGATGACCGTGTCTGCAGCAAACCACAACGTTTACGTGTTTGGCTGGAGTAAATCATCAATGGGCTCCTTCCTTTTGGATTGACTTTGGTAAGAGACTTGAATGGAGCAGCTGGTACCGGGCCAGGTGGTAACTCTTTAAACCACTCTTTTAATACACTCCGTGTTCACTAACTACGTTGTTGGTGCTTCTGTTTAAGTGAAAGGACTCTTATCAAGCTCCTGCAGAGGTTTGATGTTATTTGGAACAGTGTTAGTGGTTAAAAAAGACACTTTATTGCGTTCAACTCACCAACCCCGAGTTAATCCATATTAGCCACGGCAGGCTGTCAGCGTCTCTCCTGAAAACCTACATTAACAGTTCAAGAAACAAATTGTGTCGATGGCTCATTTGATGACTCCTAAAATGTGCCGACTTCACAGATTCTAAATTATCAGCAGGTTCGTCAGAGTGAACAGAGAGAAGAAGCAGAGAAGGGAACAAACCTGCTCTGTGGAGCCGCAGCTGAGGGTTGAAGACAGCGTCCAGTAGCTTCTGTTGTCGCTCCTTCTCCTCTTTTGAACGACAAAGTTCCTCCTCGTACTCTGCTATCGTTCTTTCAAAGAGCCCAAATATCTCTTCAGCAGCCAAAGTGAGTCGCTGCTTCACCAACGCTCTCTGCAGTGAGGACTGAGGTTCCTCTTCATCATCTTCACTCTTCACAGGGACAGAAGTGGAAGGGAACTTGGTGATATCATGATCTTGAAGCTGCTCTCCCTCCTGGCGGCTCCAGAAGTCCTGCTGTTCCTCTTTAATGTGTTGAACCTCCTGCTCCAGACTGGAGCTGCACTCCTGCTGCTCAGGAGGAACCTCTTCTTTAACCACCAACAGCTGCTGGACGTCTGCAGGAAAAAGGGAAACACACACACATGAGTGACCACTCTGACTCAACTTACATCAATAATAAGGAGAAAAAGAACCATGAATGATGAGCCCGCTGTAAAAAGTGCAGAATGCTCCTTTAACACATAATAAGGGACATGGTCGATAAGCACATGGACTGGTGTGAAATCTACTCATGACACATCTCTGGGCTTGATCACTGACGGTGTCCTCTTTGCTGACGCCAGCAGAATTCAAAATGACGTCATCAAACTTCACCACCTCGGGTTCTCCTAGACACGTCACATCCGGACTAGATTCTACTGAAGAGACGACATTTTCTATCAAACTCACTTTTACATTTGTGAAAGTTGGATTCTGAAAATGCAAAGAAGCTAGATTTCACTTTTCCCTTTTTTCAGAAGTAGACAACATAAGACCAGGTCCAGAACCAGAGTCACTGCTCCTGGACCTGTCAGATCTGGACCGGATCACAGTAGAGAGGCTGAAGTTTCTAAAGAGCAGAGAGAAGAAGCAGAGAAGGGAGCAAACCTGCTGTGTGGAGCCGCAGCTGAGGGTCGGAAACAGCGTCCAGTAGTTTCTGTTGTCGCTCCTTCTCCTCTTTTGAACGACAAAGTTTCTCCTCGTACTCTGCTATCGTTCTTTCAAAGAGCCCAAATATCTCTTCAGCAGCCAAAGTGAGGCGCTGCTTCACCAACGCTCTCACCCGCTGCACTGCACTCATTGTGCTAACTCACAGCTAGCACGCTAAGCTAACTCGGATATCTCTGGATCTGCCGGGAGATGAGTCAGAGGTGAAACCGTCAGAATAAAAGGTGAAGAGCTCAAAGTTCATTCAGACAGGATTATCCAGACACACAGAGGCGGTGATGATCAGTGCTGCTGGATCTCACACACACTTTCTAAACACAACAACGGACTCTGCTAACACACGTCTGTGCTGGACGACATCTTGATCGCAGTGTGTCGTTCTGTAAAGAAAACCACTTCCGGGGCGGCGGCTACATCTTCTTCTTCGAGTTATTTGGCGGATTGTAAACCATCTGTAAGGAGCATACCGCCACCTACTGAACTGGAGTATGTAGGACAGGATCTAGTAGCCTATAGTTTTACATTAAATGATCTTATAGAATAATAATAATGACACAAAACGAAACAAAGCAGAAAAAACTGATTTGTATATATATATATATATATATATATATATATATATATATATATATATATATATATACAAACTCAGAAAGGCTCTGAAAGACCTGGCTGAGGAGGCTGAGCAGAGAAGCTTCTGGCTTTGGCTAAGAAGGAAGGACCAGGCATGGGGAAAGCAGGGGTCCTAGGGTTAGCTGCAGGGAGACGTCCCTGCTGTTGCTCCACCACCGTGAGATGTCCCAGGATTAATGGAGCGGAACATCAATAAAGGGTGGCTACCTGCAGCTACCCGCAACGGCACCGCCGGAGGTGCAACAAGCAGTAATGTTTAGCAGGCAGTCACTTGCCTGTACTACCATCTACAATGTCATGTTTAACTATTAGAGCCAATGAGATGATAGCACATCTTCATCAAGAAGAAAAACTCAAATAATCTAAAAGTTACATATCATCATCAGTTGCATCATACAACAACAAAGAAATACAAACAGATACATCAGAAAAAAATATATTTTTTATAAAACTTTAAAGTCTCACAGGAAAATGTACGACTTTATCTTCAGGAAAGTTTGTAATTCATCTCAACATTTGTGGGTTAGAGAGGGACATTTAAGGTCAAATACTGGATTGGCACAAATATAAGACCGTTTTTTGTTCCTGGAAATCCTTCTGATAAAGAGGCTCTGCCTCTCTGTTCTCCTCAGTTTGACTCTAATGAAGCTTTGAGGATTAATGACCAACACATTTATGGACTTTGACCCGATCACGCCAGGCAAATCTTTTGTGACAAACACTGCAGCTGAAAGGTTTCTCTCCTGTATGAGTTCTCATGTGTACATTTAACTTATCCTTTGCTCCAAAAGATTTCTTACAAACTGAACAGCTGTAAGGTTTCTCTCCTGTATGAGTTCTCATGTGTTTCTTCAAATGTACCAACTGTCCAAAGGACTTTTTACAAATGGAACAGCTATAAGGTTTCTCTCCTGTATGAGTTCTCATGTGATTCTTTAAAATTCCGTTCAGTCCAAAGGATTTCTTACAGACTGAACAGCTGTAAGGTTTCTCTCCTGTATGAGTTCTCATGTGTTTCTTCAAATGTCCCTTCTGTCCAAATGATTTCTTACAGACTGAACAGCTGTAAGGTTTCTCTCCTGAATGAGTTAGCATGTGCATCTTTAAATCTCCCTTCTGTCCAAAAGATTTCTCACAGACTGAACAGCTGTGAGGTTTCTCCCCTGTATGAGTTCTCATGTGGTTCTTTAAACGTCCACCATCTGTAAAAAAATTCTTACAAACTGAACAGCTGTATGCTTTTTCTCCTGTATGAGTTCTCATGTGTTTCTTTAAACTTCCACTCTCTGTAAAAGATTTCTCACAGACTGAACAGCTGTAAGGTTTTTCTCCTGTATGAGTTCTCATGTGTTTCTTTAAACTTCCACACGCTGTAAAAGATTTCTTACAATCTGAACAACTAAAAGGTTTATCTCCTGTATGAGTTCTCATGTGTATCTTTAAGCTTCCACTCTCAGTAAAAGATTTCTTACAAAGTGAACAACTAAAAGGTTTCTCTCCTGTATGAGTTCTCATGTGTTTGTTTAAATGTCCCTTCCGTCCAAAAGATTTCTTACAAACGGAACAGCTGAAATGTTTTTCTCCTGTATGAGTTCTCATGTGTGTCTTTAAATATCCCTTCTGTCCAAAAGATTTCTTACAGACTGAACAGCTGTAAGGTTTCTCTCCTGTATGAGTTCTCATGTGTATCTTTAAATCTCCCTCCTGTCCAAAAGATTTCTTACAAACGGAACAGCTGAAATGTTTTTCTCCTGTATGAGTTCTCATGTGTGTCTTTAAATCTCCATTATGTCCAAACGATTTCTTACAGACTGAACAGCTGTAAGGTTTCTCTCCTGTATGAGTTCTCATGTGTATCTTTAAAGTTCCCTTCTGTCCAAAAGATTTCTTACAGACTGAACAGCTGTGAGGTTTCTCTCCTGTATGGGTTCTCATGTGCCGCCTCAGATTTGTCTTGATGCCAAATCTTTTCCCACACTCAGAGCACTTAAATAGTTTCTCTCTACATCTTGAATCACTGACAGGAATTTCATCATCTTTCAGAGACTTTGAACCTGACTGAGGTTCTCTTGTCTCTTTCCAGTCAGCACTGTCATCAGTCTCAGGTTCAGAAGAGTCTCCGGTCTTGTCTTCAGTCTCTGTTGTTAAATGTGTGTCATTAACAAAGGTAACTGACACTTTCTCTGTTCTGTGGAGTCTCTTGTGTTTCACAAAAGCTGCTCTATATTTAAAACACTTCTTACAAACTGGACAGCTGAAAGGCTCCAGGCCAGTGTGACATCCCTCATCGCTCACAAAGACTTTGTTTGGTTTCAGAGCCGACTGAGATTCACTGGGAACTCTCCAATAATCACTGTCACCACTGTCATCAGTTTCAGGTTCAGAAGAGTCTCCAGTCTTGTCTTCGGTCTCTGGTGTTAAATGTGTATCTGGATTAGAGTTCTTTTCTAGTTCTGGTCCTGGTCCTCCACAGTCCTCTCCATCAGCTTCTGTTTCCATCTGTGAGGACTTAGGTTTCTCTTCATCATCTTCACTCTTCACAGGGACAGGAGTGAATGTGAACTTGGTGATATCAGCCTCCTCCAGCCCTTGAAGCTGCTCTCCCTCCTCACAGCTCCACGGTTCCTCCTGTTCCTCTTTAATGTGTGGGGGCTCTGGGTCCTCCTCGTCCAGACTGGAGCTGCACTCCTGCTGCTCAGGGGGAACCTCTTCTTTAACCACCGACAGCTGCTGGACGTCTGCAGGAAACAGGAAACACACACAGAGGAAAAATAAGATTCTATGCTGACGAGGAGTGAACAGTGTATGTTCATCTGTTTGAAACAGAGACTGGTCGACACATGAGCTGCACTGAGAATGTTCTGTCTGCATACTGTGATGGCTTTTGTGTGAAACCATCAACTATTGTTTTTGTTTCCTTTATGGGAGCCAACCAGGAGGTTCTATGACAAAAGTTATAGAGTCACAGAGGAAATGTCAGCCCAAATACACAAAGGAGGTATGACTTAAATGTAAAACCAGTTGTTCACACTACCTGAACAGAAACAGGTCATTTGTAGGAAAAAGGAGACCCAGGGGCTGCAATGTCGAGGCGACGCTAAAGGCCCAGCGAGCGGAGAATCGGAGGCGCTACAAGCCATCGATTCCCTCTGTAATCACGGGGAATGTGAACTCACTGCTGAACAAGATTGACAAGCTGTCCGCGCTTGTCAACCAACGGATCTACTGTGAGAGCGGCTTGTTCATCTTTACAGAGACATAGCTAATCCAGTTAGTACCGGATGCTAACGAGGCCCTGCAGGGATTCACTGCCGCGAGAGCCGACCGACACACAGAAGCGAGCGGAACAGGCAAAGGTAGAGGACTCATCATGTATGTGAACAACCGCTGGTGTAACCCAAGGCCTATCTACGTAAAGAAAGTCACATGTTGCCGGGACCACGAGCTGCTCAATCTTAGCTTGCGGCCATATTATCTGCCCGAGAGAGTTCAGTCACGTGATCACCGTCTGTGTTTACATCCCTCCCAGAGTGGACGCAGCCACTGCCTGTGACAAGATCCACTCACTCCAGTCACTGCAAGGCTGCAGACACAGCACCCTGAGGCATTTATGATCTTCTCTGGGGACTTTAATCATGCAAATTTGGATTCTACTTTGGCTGTTTTTCACCATGTTGTAGACTGTCCAACCAGAAACAGCAGTACAATTAATCTCCTGTATTCTAATGTAAGGGATGAATACAAAGCGACTCCCCCCCCGGGGAAGTATGATCACAACCTGGTTCACCTAGAGCCACTGTATACCCCCCCGGTCCAAAAACAGATGGTAACAACTCGCACCATCAGGAGGTGGTCCCCGAAGATGGAAAGTACCCTGAGAGCCTGTTACAACACCACAGTCTGGAATGTGCTGATCAAGCTGCAAGGTGAGGACGTAGAGGGGATGACACATTGTTTGATAGAGTACCTGAACTTCTGCGCAGACGTGGTCTCCCCTGTACAGACTGGCCGCTGTTACCATCTTTAAGATGGCGCCGTGCCAGTGGCAGCCTATTGTAGCAGCTCCCGGTACTTCCTAGTTTTTATTGTGTTTTTAGCATATTTCTTAATTTATTATCTGTGCCCCGCGCTGTGGATACACACTGTCCACACATCAAGATGTTTATCCAACGGTTTGGATATCTCTTAGTTAGCTTTTTCGTGCTTTGGTCCTGGTGACTGGAAGCCATGCCTGCTCTACAGCCGGCATTGTTGACAGTCGTAACCAGCTGATCGCCCCGGGGCCCCAAACCCTCTTCGTCAGGAGAGACCCACAGTACCGAAGGAGCAAAGGAGGAGACGGCGAGGCTGCAGAGAAGGAGTTAAACGAAGGAGGAAGTTTAAACCCTGCATCCCGGCAGTTATTACTGGAAATGTAAGGTCCCTGGCAAATGACCCTGGCACGTCACGTGGTGACTGCTGCCTACAAACTTCTGCAGCAGTCACCACTCTGCACTACCTCCCACCCCCCAGTCTGGACTTAACATCACAGCCAGCCAGGTGAGGAGAGAGCTGGAGAGGCTCAGTCAGTGGAAAGCTGATTGACCGGATCGCATCAGCCTGCGTGCTGACGGCCTATGTCGGCCAGCTCTGCAGAGTTCTCCAGCACCTCTTTACCCTGAGCCTCCACCTTCAAAGGAAAGGAAAACATCCTGCCTTGTTCCAGTGCCCAAAAAAGGACATCCTGTGGCGCTGGATGACTACAGGCTGGTTGCACTGACCCCCCTTCACATTATGATGGTCATGGAGAGACTGGTTCCTGCACACCTCAGACCCCAGTTCCTGGAGGTTTAGTAGAGCTGACCGCGACCCCTGCAGTGAGTAACGTCACAGAAGACTGACTCCTAAAATGCACCGACTTCACAGATTCTGAATTATCAGCAGGGTCGTCAGAGTGAACAGAGAGAAGAAGCAGAGAAGGGAACAAACCTGCTCTGTGGAGCCGCAGCTGAGGGTTGAAGACAGCGTCCAGTAGCTTCTGTTGTCGCTCCTTCTCCTCTTTTAAACGACAAAGTTCCTCCTCGTACTCTGCTATCGTTCTTTCAAACAGCCCAAATATCTCTTCAGCAGCCAAAGTGAGGCGCTGCGTCACCATCGCTTTCTGCAGTGAGGACTGAGGTTCCTCTTCATCGTCTTCACTCTTCACAGGGACAGAAGTGGATGGGAACTTGGTGATATCATGATCTTGAAGCTGCTCTCCCTCCTGGCGGCTCCAGAAGTCCTGCTGTACCTCTTTAATGTGTCGAACCTCCTGCTCCAGACTGGAGCTGCACCCCTGCTGCTCAGGAGGAACCTCTTCTTTAACCACCAACAGCTGCTGGACGTCTGCAGGAAACCGGAAACACACACTCATGAGTGACCACTCCGACTCGACTCACATCAATAATAAGGAGAAAAAGAACCATGAATGATGTGCCTACTGTAAAAAGTGCAGAATGCTCCTTTAACACATAATAAGGGACATGTTTGATAAGCACATGGACTGGTGTGAAATCTACTCATGACACATCTCTGGGCCTGATCACTGACGGTGTCCTCTTTGCTGACACCAGCAGAATTCAAAATGACGTCATCAAACTTCACCACCTCAGGTTTTCCTAGACACGTCACATCCGGACTGGATTCTACTGAAGAGGCGACATTTTCTATCAAAGTCACTTTGACATTTGTGAAAGTTGGATTCTGAAAATGCAAAGAAGCTAGATTTCACTTTTCCCTTTTTCTCAGAAGTAGACAACATAAGACCAGGTCCAGAACCAGAGTCACTGTTCCTGGACCTGTCAGATCTGGACCGGATCACAGTAGAGAGGCTGAAGTTTCTAAAGAACAGAGAGAAGAAGCAGAGAAGGGAGCAAACCTGCTGTGTGGAGCCGCAGCTGAGGGTCGGAAACAGCGTCCAGTAGCTTCTGTTGTCGCTCCTTCTCCTCTTTTGAACGACAAAGTTCCTCCTCGTACTCTGCTATCGTTCTTTCAAAGAGCCCAAATATCTCTTCAGCAGCCAAAGTGAGGCGCTGCTTCACCAACCACCTCACCCTTTGGACTTTACTCATTGTGCTAACTCACAGCTAGCACGCTAAGCTAACTCGGATATCTCTCGATCTACCGGGAGATGAGTCAGAGCTGAAACCTTCAGAATAAACGCTGAAACCTTCAGAATAAAAGGTGAATTCGGAGCGGTTTATCCGGACACACTGAGGCTCTGATGGATCACAAACACACACTCACGAACAAAGACACACACCGACGCCATTTTGTTCTAAAGATTCAGCCGCAGTTAGAAAAAAAATCCTTTCCGGGTCATCTCACCCTTCAAAATAAAACCTCCAGAATTTACCACGTTTATATTAATTGAAATATGAATGTAGCATTATGAGTTTTCTCCTTTATACATTATTCTGACAGCTTTAGTTACTTTACAAATGAAAACATATGCAAAGTTGTTCAAATGTGATATTTAGTCATTTACGAGCTGAAACGATCAATAATCCGACTGACAGGAAATTAATGAGAACCTGTTTTTCTGAGTGAAGTCAATGTTGATTGAAAACAAAACTAAATCAATACTTAAGTATGTTAATGTGTCAGTAACACTGTTGGTGTTTGGACAAATCAAACACGGTTACTGTAACTTTGAACTCTGGGTAATTGTGACGCCATTTCTCACTATTTTCACTTTTTTTTACATTTGGTTCAAAGTAATTTCAGTCAAAAGCAGCTGGACTTGGTTCTTTGTCAGGAAGACGTTTCACCTCTCATCCAAGAGGCTTCATCAGCTCATGTACGCATCTGACCAGAACAAGGACCAGGCTGGGACTGGACCAGGACCAGAACCACAATATTTCCCTGTGTATTGCTCAGCAGTGATTGAAGATTTTTTTTGGTTAAAGAACAAACAACATAATAGTGTTATATATATTATTTCATATGTATATTTTTCATATTCATGTTAAAAGTGTTAGAAATAATGTTGAGGTTTGGACAAATAAAACAATAACTAACTTTGGACTCACTATTTTTATTTCACATTTTTGTTTTCCAGTTATTGACACTACTAACATTCGGTTTATGTTATCATCATTACTATTATTATTATTATTCGTATAATCAATATTAAATATACAGCTCTACTCAACCCCACCCACGCTTTGACCAAAATAACTTATTTTTACATTTTCATTTGCAATTTAACGTCAAAGTCAGATTTTTTTAAAAGGAAAGACAAATTAAAATCTAGTGCTGTGAGAATATTTCAAATTTTCTTGATTCAGACGCTTTATAACAAGAAACACAATAAGACTTATTTTTGGTTTGTTTTAAAGAAAACACGTATTTAATAAAGTTTGTACAGAAAACTTTTTCTTCAGAGTCTCAGTTCAGAACAAGTTTCTCCTGAAAGTCAACAGCAGTCGGCAGCATCACAAGAGCTGAACGGAAAGAATCATCATAAACTTACACCGTTGTTTCAAAACATTCATCAAGAAGAAAAACTCAGATGATCTAAAAGTTACATATCATCATCAGTTGCATCATACAAGAACAAAGAATTACAAACAGATAATCATAAAAAAATGTCTTTTTATAAAACTTTAATGTCTCTCAGGAAAATGTACGACTTTATCTTTAGGAAAGTTTGTAATTCATCTCAACATTTGTGTGTTAGAGAGGGACATTTAAGGTCAAATACTGGATTGGCCCAAATATAAGACCGTTTTTTGTTCCTGGAAATCCTTCTGATAAAGAGCCTCTGCCTCTATGTTCTCCTTTGAGGACAAACGACCAAGACATTTATGGTCTTTGACCTGATCACGCCAGGCAAATCTGTTGTGACAAACACTGCAGCTGTAAGGTTTCTCTCCTGAGTGAGTTCTCATGTGTATCTTTAAAGTTCCCTTCTGTCCAAAAGATTTCTTACAGACTGAACAGCTGTGAAGTTTCTCTCCTGTATGACTTATCATGTGCTGCCTCAGATTTGTCTTGATGCCAAATCTTTTCCCACACTCAGAACACTTAACTAGTTTCTCTCTACATCTTGAATCGCTGACGGGAACTTCATGAACTGTCATAGGGTTTGAACCTGAATGAGGTTCTCAAAAGATTTCTTACAGACTGAACAGCTGAAAGGTTTCTCTCCTGTATGAGTTTAAATGGGATTCTTTAAACTCATACTATGTGCACAACAACAACACGGGAAAAGAAGAGGAGATATAAACCATCGCGTGAGCAGTGTGCTGTTTTTCACGGAGACGTGGCTCCACGAGGACATCCCGGACTCTAACGTAACTGTGGACGGCTTTTCAGACTGTTTGGGCGGACAGGAGTCCCTGTGAGAGTGGCAAGAGGAAAGGTGGGGGACTTGCTTTTCTTATAAACAACACGTGGTGTCATACTAATGAATGAGATGAAGAGGTGCATGAGATGGGGAGAGAGAGCAGATGAGGCAGGCCCAGAGGGAGCTGAAGGAGAGGATTCAACAGGGCAAAGACACCTACAGGAGGAAGCTGGAGCACAAACTCCATCACCTTTCTCCACCTCCACCAATGCACACAGCTGACAGATCTTCACTGTAGAGCAGGTGAGGAAGGAGCTGTGCAGACTAAGCACCGACAAGGCAGCAGGTTCGACGGGGTCAGCCTGAGGGTCCTCATAGTATGTGCGAACCAGCTGAGTGGAGTCCTGCAGTACATCTATAACCTCAGCCTGAGTCTTGAGAACATCCCTGTGCTGTGGAAGACATCCTGCCTGGTACCAGTACCAAAGAAGGTGCGTCCCAGCACCTCCGAAGACTACAGACGGGTGGCGCTGACTTCGCATCTGATGGAGGCCCTAGAGAGGCTGGTCCTGTCACTTCTTCGGCCCCTGATCAGCTCATCACTGGACCCGCTACAGTTTGCCTACCAGCCGAGACTAGGTGTGGAGGACGCTATCATCTTCCTGCTCCACCGTGCCTGCGCCCATCTGGACAGACTGGGAACCACAGTGGGAATCTTGTTCATGGTCTTCTCCAGTGCGTTCAATACCATCCGGCCTGCTCTGCTGGGACGTAAGCTGACGGTGATGCAGGTGGACCCTCCCCTGGTTTCCTGGATTACGGATTACTTAATGGACCGACCACAGTATGTCAGACTGCAGGACAGAGTGTCTGACACAGTGGTCAGCAGCACTGGAGCTCCACAGGGAACTATTCTTTACCCCTTTATATTCAACCTGTACACCTCAGACTTTCAGCTCCTCTCTGAGTTCTGCCACCAAGTTTGCTGACGATTCTGCAATTGTTGGCTGTGTCAGTGAGGGAAAGGAGGAGGAATACAGGGGTGTTGTGGAGTCCTTCGTCGACTGGTGTGCAGCTAATCACCTGGTTCTAAACCCCAGCAAGACTAAGGAGCTAGTGGTGGATTTCCCCCACACCCATCTCCATCAACAGCGTGACTGTGGATGTTGTCCAAGATTACAAATACTTTGGAGTAGACCTGGACAACAAACTGGACTGGTCCGAGAACACTGAGGCTGTTTACAAGAAGGGCCAGAGTCGTCTCTATTTCCTGAGGAGGCTCCGGTCATTCAATGTATGTAACACCATGCTGAGGATGTTCTTCCAGTCGGTGGTAGCCGTGGCCATCTTCTTTGCTGTTGTTTGCTGGGGCAGCAGGCTGAGGGCAGCAGATGCCAAGAGGATCAGTAAGATCATCAGGAAGAGTGGCTCCGTCCTGGGGGTCAAGCTGGACTCTTTGGTGGCGGTGTCTGAGAGGAGAATGCTGTCTAAACTGCACAGCATCCTGGACAACAACTCTCACCCTCTCCATCAGCTGCTGACCTCCAGCAGAAGCACCTTCAGCCACAGACTCATTCTACCCCGGTGTAACACTGAACGCCGGAGGAAGTCTTTTCTTCCAGTGGCCATCAAACTCTATAAATGTCACTTTGTAACACCACTACATCACTTATTAAGTGGTACTCTAACTTACTGCTGCTACACTTAACTGTGCTTTACTGTAACTTAGTTCTGTAGGAAATGCTGGTACATTTTTTACACGGTTTCAATTATCGCTCCTCATCACTTATTTAGTTTGTAATTATTTTATTTCAGTATGATGCTTAACGGCACGCTGCGTATTGTTGTATATTGTATAAACCTACGTTTAACCACAATGTCTGTTGCACTCTGTCACATTTAGTTATTGTTTGATTTATTTGATGTTAGCTTTATTTTATTTTATTTTGTTGGCTTATTATCACTCTGATCCTTTCCCATCTTTGTATTGAAACTGTTGCACAATAATTTCCCTCGGGATTAATAAAGCTTCTTGAATCTTGAATCTGTATGAGTTCTCATATGTGTGTTTAAATTTCCCTTCCATCCAAAGGATTTCTTACAGACTGAACAACCGAAAGGTTTCTCTCCTGTATGAGTTCTCATGTGTTTCTTTAAAGTTCCCATCTCCGGAAAAGATTTCTTACAAACTGAACAACTGTAAGGTTTCTCTCCTGTATGAGTTCTCATGTGTATCTTTAACTTTCCCTTCTCCTGAAAAGATTTCTTACAAACTGAACAGCTGTGAGGTTTCTCTCCTGTATGAGTTCTCATGTGTATCTTTATATTTCCCTTCTGTCCAAAGGATTTCTTACAGACTGAACAGCTGAAAGGTTTCTCTCCTGTGTGAGTTCTCATGTGTTTCTTTAAATCTCCCTTCTGTCCAAAGGATTTCTTACAAACTGAACAGCTGAAAGGTTTCTCTCCTGTGTGAGTTCTCATGTGTATATTTAAAGATCCCTTCCGTCCAAAAGGTTTCTTACAAACTGAACAACTTAAAGGTTTCAGGCCAGTGTGACATCCCTCATCGCTCACAAAGACTTTGTTTGGTTTCAGAGCCGACTGAGATTCACTGGGAACTGTCCAATCCTCACTGTCATCAGTGTCATCAGTCTCAGTTTCAGAAGAGTCTCCAGTTTCTGGCTTTAAATGTGTATCTGGATGTGAGTTCCTTTCTGGTTCTGGTTCTGGTCCTCCACAGTCCTCTCCATCAGCTTCCGTTTCCATCTGTGAGGACTGAGGTTTCTCTTCATCATCTTCACATTTCACAGGGACAGGAGTGAATGTGAACTTGGTGATATCAGCCTCCTCCAGCCCTTGAAGCTGCTCTCCTTCCTGACTGCTCCCCAGTTCCTGCTGTTCCTCTTTAATGTGTGGGGGCTCTGGGTCCTCCTGGTCCAGACTGGAGCTGCACTCCTGCTGCTCAGGGGGAACCTCTTCTTTAACCACCGACAGCTGCTGGACGTCTGCAGGAAACAGGAAACACACACTGAGGAAAACTAAGATTCCATGCTGACGAGGAGTGAACAGTGTGTGTTCATCTGTTTGAAACAGAGACAGGTCGACACATGAGCTGCACTGAGAATATTCTGTCTGCATACTGTGATGGCCTTTGTGTGAAACCATCAACTATTGTTTTTGTTTCCTTTATGGGAGCCAGCCAGGAGCTTCCATGACCAAAGTTATAGAGTCACACTCCAAATGTCAGCCCAAATACACAAAGGAGGTATGACTTAAATGTAAAACCAATTGTTTATACTACCTGAACAAAAACAAGTCATTTGTAGGAAAAAGGACACCCAGGGGTTGCAAGGTCGTGGCGAAGCTAAAGGCCCAGCGACCGGAGAATTGGAAGCGCTACAAGCCATCGATTCCCTCCGAAATCACAGGGAATGTGAACTCGTTACCAAAAAAGATCGACAAGCTGTCCGCGCTTGACAACCAGCGGATCTACTGTGAGAGCAGCTTGTTCATCTTTACAGAGACAAAGCTAATCCACCTCGTACCGGATACCAGGACCTGCTGGGATTCACTGCCATGAGACAGGGACACAGAGGAGAGCAGAAAAAGCAAAGGTAGGGGACTCATCGTGTATGTGAACAACCGCTGGTGTAACCCAGGACATATCTACGGAAAGAAAGTCTCATGTTGCCGGGACCTCAAGTTGCTAGTTGTTAGCTTGCGGTCATATTATCTGCGGAGAGAGTTCAGTCACGTGATCACCGTCTGTGTTTACATACCTCCCAGAGCGGATGCAGCCACTGCCTGTGACAAGATCCACTCACTCCAGTCACTGCAAGGCTGCAGACACAGCACCCTGAGGCATTTATAATCATCTCTGGGGACTTTAATCATGCAAATTTGGATTCCTATTTGGCTGTTTTTCACCAGGTTGTAGACTGTCCCACCAGAAACAACAGGACAATTAATCTCCTGTATGCTGGTGTAAGGGATGAATACAGAGCGACACCCCTCCCTCCACTGGGGAAGTATGATCACAACCTGGTTCACCTAGAGCCACTGTATACCCCCCACGGTCCAAAAACAGATGGTGAAAACTCGCACCATCAGGAGGTGGTCCACGAAGATGGAAAGTACCCTGAGAGCCTGTTACAACACCACAGTCTGGAATGTGCTGCTCAAGCCGCAAGATGAGGACGTAGAGGGGATGACACATTGTTTGATAGAGTACCTGAACTTCTGCGCAGACGTGGTCTCCCCTGCCGAGACTGTCCGCTGTTACTATCTTTAAGATGGCGCCGTGCCAGTGGCAGCCTATCGTAGCAGCTCCCGGTACTTCCTATTTTTTATTAAGTTTTTATTGTGTTTTTAGCGTATTTCTTTATTTATTATCTGTACCCCGCGCCGTGGATACACACTGTCCACACATTAAGATGTTTATCCAACGATTTGGATATCTCTTAGTTAGCTTTTTCGTGCTTTGGTCCTGGTGACTGGAAGCCGTGCCTGCTCTACAGGCATTGTTTAAAGTCACCACCAGCTGATCGCCGTGGGGCCCCAAACCCTCTTCGTCGGGGAGAGACCCACAGTACCTAAGGAGTTAAGGAGGAGACAGCGAGCCTGCAGAGACGGATTTAAAAGGGAGGAGGAAGTTTAAACCCTGCATCCCGGTAGTTCTCACTGGAAACATATGGTCCCCAAATGAGATGGACCAACTGGAAGCGCTCGCCAGGACGCAGCGGGAATACAGAGAGTCCAGTATCATGTGTTTCACAAACGTGGCTACATGACCAGATACCGGACTCAAACGCCACCATCCCCGGCTTCCACGCAGTCCGAGCCGACAGAGACACCACCGCGAGCAGCAAGTAGAAAGGAAGAGGGCTCGCAGTGCTCGTCAACAAAAGGTGGTGTCATCCCGGGAACATCTCTGTGAAAGACCGATTCTGCAGCCCGACATCGAGCTCATCGCGTTCGGACTGCGTCCATATTATCTGCCACGGGAGTTTACCAGCGCCATCGCCATAACTGTTGGAAATGCCGACGCAGCGTGAGATGTCATCAATGCTGCGACCGTGGCACTACAGACGAAACACCCCGGAGCATTCGTCATCATCACAGGTGACTTCAACCACGTCTCTCTCTCATACACTCTCCCAACGTTTCACCAGTTTGTCAAATGCACATAAGGGACAATAAAACCATAGATCTGCTGTGTGCAAATGTCAAAGAGGCATTCAGCTCCACGGCCCTCCCTCCCTTGGGAAGGTCAGACCACAACCTCGTCCTGCTCTCCTCATCATACATGCCTGTGGTTCAGCAGCAACCAGTGGCATTAAGAACTTGAGGAAATGGTATCCTGAGGCCATGTAGTCACTGCAAGGTGCCCTAGAAGCCACTGACTGGGATGCACTTTACAAACCACACAGCGAGGACATTGATGTCATCACTGATTGCGTCTGTGATTACATTGAGTTCTGCAGAGACAACCACATAACAAACCATGGGTTACAAGCAACCTGAAGGCCCTACTCAACGAGAAAAAGAGGGCCTTCAGGTCAGGGGACTGTGCAGAACTCAAGCATGTTCAGAGAGAAGGAAAACTAAAGGAGAAAACTGGAATCCAAACTGGAGAACAATAACACCAGGGATGTATGGAGGGGGATGAGTGAGATCACTGGCTTCCAGAGTGAAGGAGGAGGAACGGCCGAGGGAAATGAACAATGTGAGAACGAGTTTGACCTGTTTTTCAACAGGTCCGACCTCAGCTCCCCCAGCAGCCCCCCTGCTGCTCCTCAAAGCAACCACCTCTGGTCAAAACCCCCCCACAGCTCCACACCAGCCCCACAACCCCATACCAACCCCCGCAGCAGACACCAGGTTCCTCCACCTCCTGCACCCCTCCCCCATCCCCAACCTCCCTGCTGGCCCCCACCAAAGACCATCTCACACCCCCCTCCCCCAGGACCCATGCACTTCCCCCATGCGGCCTACAAACTTCTGCAGCAGTCACCACTCTGCACTACCTCTCACCCCCCAGTCTGGACTTTACATCACAGCCAGCCAGGTGAGGAGAGAGCTGGAGAGGCTCAGTCAGAGGAAAGCTGCTGGACCGGACCGCATCGGCTCTCGCATGCTGAAGGCCTGTGCCGGCCAGCCTGCGGAGTTCTCCAGTACCTCTTTAACCTGAGCCTCCACCTTCAAAGGAAAGGAAAACATCCTGCCTTGTTCCAGTGCCCAAAAAAGGACATCCTGTGGCACTGGATGACAACAGGCCGATTGCACTGACCTCTCACATTATGAAGGTCATGGAGAGGCTGGTTCTTGCTCACCTCAGACCCCTAGTGTGCCCATCACAGGACCCCCTACAATTAGCAGATCAGCCCCATGCTGGGGTTGGCGTCATGTTCTTCGACTTCTCCAGCGCCTTTAACACCATCCAGCCCAAGCTGCTGAAGACCAAACTGGAGAACATGCAGGTGGCTTCTCCTCTGGTCACATGGGTCAATGACTATCTGACGGGCATGCCGCAGTTGAGATTAATAAACTGTGTGTCTGCCCATCTGATCAGCAACATCGGCGCCCCCAAGGAAGTGTGCTTTCACCTTTCCTCTTCACCACCTACACTGCAGATTTTAACTACCGCACTGAGTCGTGTCATCTGCAGAAATTCTCTGATGACTCAGCCATTGTGGGGCGTGTAGACGGTGGGAGGGAGGATGAGTACAGGGACCTGTACAGGGAATTGTTAAAATACATTTCTTTCAGAGACATTTCAGTTGAATGCAAAAGGAGCCGTTGGGCTCGGGTTCTTGCAGTTCTTGTCGGGTTCTAGCCCTTCTGGGTTTGAACCCTAATTACACAGATGACCCAAACAGAAATAATGGAAACTGCTTCATAAAGCAGCAAACAGAATTCAGTGAGTTTGCATTTTTGAAATGAACTCAGGGTTTTTACTCAGCATCATTCAGGCTCTGATGTCTGGAGGCTGCACGTCTGCTCATCAATCACACTTATTGATCACAGACACTGATTAGAGATGGATTTGCATTTATAAATGCTTACAAATGTTTTACTTTATCTGCTGAACGTGAACAGAGTTGCTGGAGGTTTAATAGAGCTGACCACGACCCCTGCAGTGAGTAACGTCACAGAAGACCGACTCCTAAGATGTACTGACTTCACAGATTCTGAATTATCAGCAGGGTCGTCAGAGTGAACAGAGAGAAGAAGCAGAGAAGGGAACAAACCTGCTGTGTGTAGCCGCAGCTGAGGGTCGGAAACAGCGTCCAGTAGCTTCTGTTGTCGCTCCTTCTCCTCTTTTGAACGACAAAGTTCCTCCTCGTACTCTGCTATCGTTCTTTCAAAGAGCCCAAATATCTCTTCAGCAGCCAAAGTGAGGCGCTGCTTCACCAACGCTCTCACCCTTTGGACTTTACTCATTGTGCTAACTCACAGCTAGCACGCTAAGCTAACTCGGATATCTCTGGATCTACCGGGAGATGAGTCAGAGGTGAAACCTTCAGAATAAAAGGTGAAAGCTTCAGAATAAAAGGTGAAAGCTTCAGAATAAAAGGTGAATTCAGAGCGGTTTATCCGGAAACACCGAGGCTCTGATGGATCCCAAACACACACTCACGAACAAAGACACACACCGACGCCATTTTGTTCTAAAGATTCAGCCGCAGTTAGAAAAAAAATCACTTCCGGGTCACCCTTCAAAATAAAACCTCCAGAATTTACCACGTTTATATTAAATGAAATATGAATGTAGCATTATGAGTTTTCTCCTTTATACATTATTCTGACAGCTTTAGTTACTTTACAAATGAAAACATATGAAAAGTTGTTCAAATGTGATATTTAGTCATTTACGAGCTGAAACAATCAATAATCCGACTAATAAACACGTATTTAATAAAGTTTGTACAGAAAACTTTTTCTTCAGAGTCTCAGTTCAGAACAAGTTTCTCCTGAAAGTCAACAGCAGTCGGCAGCATCACAAGAGCTGTACGGACAGAATCATCATAAACTTACACCGTTGTTTCAAAACATTCATCAAGAAGAAAAACTCAAATAAAATGTGGAGGTTTGGAGTTTTTTTAAATTCAGCCCTCGTGTCTCACTACTGACATTTTTGTCTTTGAATGTTTCGATGGTTGTGGCTGTGTGAACACATATGACACACGTTTTGGCTCCTATAACCTGATTTAATCCTTATTTAATCAGGCAGTCTCCTTGAGATCAGGATCTCTTTTTCAAGAGCGACCTGAGAACAAGAAACATTCAGAACTCCTGTTAATAAAACTTTAAAGTCTCACAGGAAAATGTTTGACTTTATCATCAGGAGAGTTTGTAATTCATCTCAACATTTGTGTGTTAGAGACGGACATTTAAGGTCAAATACTGGATTTGCACAAAAATGACACTTTCTTTCCCACAAAATCCTTCCGAAAATGAGCCTCTGCCTCTCTGTTCTCCTCAGTTGGACTCTAATGGAGCTTTGAGGACTAATGACCAACACATTTATGGTCTTTGACCTGATCACGCCAGGAAAATCTTTTGTGACAAACACTGCAGCTGAAAGGGTTTTCTCCTGTATGAGTTCTCATGTGTACCTTTAACTTATCCTTTGCTCCAAAAGATTTCTTACAAACTGAACAGCTGAAGGGTTTCTCTCCTGTGTGAGTTCTCATGTGTATCTTTAAATATGCCTTCTGTCCAAAAGATTTTTTACAAACTGAACAGCTAAAAGGTTTCTCTCCTGTATGAGTTCTCACATGTCTCTTTAAATGTCCCTTCCTTACAAATGATTTCTTACAGAGTGAACAACTGAAAGGTTTTTCTCCTGTATGAGTTTTAATGTGATGCTTTAAACTTTTACCATATGCAAATAATTTCTTACAGATTGAACAGCTGTGAGGTTTCTCTTCTGTATGAGTTATCATATGCATATTTAAAGTTCCCTTCTGTCCAAAAGATTTGTTACAGACTGAACAACTGAAAGGTTTATCTCCTGTATGAGTTCTCATGTGTATCTTTAAATGTCCCTTCTGTCCAAAAGATTTCTTACAAATAGAACAGCTGTGAGGTTTCTCCCCTGTGTGAGTCCTCATGTGTATCTTTAAATCTTCTTTCCGTCCAAAATATTTCTTACAGACTGAACAGTTGAAAGGTTTCTCTCCTGTATGAGTTCTCATGTGTATCTGTAAATGTCCATTCTGTCCAAAAGATTTCTTACAGACATAACAGCTGAAAGGTTTCTCTCCTGTATGAGTTCTCATGTGTTTCTTTAAATCTCCCTTTTCTCCAAAAGACTTCTTACAGACTGAACAACTGAAAGGTTTCTCTCCTGTGTGAGTTCTTATGTGTATCTCTAAATGCCCCTTACGTGCAAAAGATTTCTTACAGACTGAACAGCTGAAAGGTTTCTCTCCTGTGTGAGTTCTCTGGTGCCACCTCAGATTTGTCTTGATGCCAAATCTTTTCCCACACTCAGAGCACTTAAATTGTTTCTTTCTACATCTTGAATCACTGACAGGAACTTCATCATCTTTCAGAGACTTTGAACCTGACTGAGGTTCTCTTGTCTCCTTCCAGTCAGCACTGTCATCAGTTTCAGGTTCAGAAGAGTCTGCAGTGTTGTCTTCAGTCTCTAGTGTTAAATGTGTGTCTGGATGAGAGTTCCTGTCTGGTTCGGGTTCTGATCCTCTGCAGTCCTCTCCATCAGCTTCTGTCTCCATCTGTGAGGACTGAGGTTTCTCTTCATCATCTTCACTCTTCACAGGGAAGGGAGTGTATGTGAACTTGGTGATATGAGCCTCCTCCAGCCCTTGAAGCTGCTCTCCCTCCTGACTGCTCCACAGTTCCTCCTGTTCCTCTTTAATGTGTGGGGGCTCTAAGTCCTCCTGGTCCAGATCGGAGCTGCACTCCTGCTGCTCAGGGGGAACCTCTTCTTTAACCACCGACAGCTGCTGGACGTCTGCAGGGAAAAGGAAACACACATTGAGGAAAACTAAGATTCCATGCTGACGAGGAGTGAACAGTGTGTGTTCATCTGTTTGAAACAGAGACAGGTTGACACATGAGCTGCACTGAGAATGTTCTGTCTGCATACTGTGATGGCAAATGAAGCCCAAGACTAGAACAATCTTCCTGGGAGGCAAGGAAGCCACCATCCAGCACTCACAGAGACCACCCAACTTTCACCAAATGATCTAGCAACCGTCTACCAATCACTCAGCAGCCAAAATAAGGCCAGAGACCAGACAGAGACCCAGGGGTTAAAGAGCATGTCAGCAGGCAAATAGGAGGGATCACTGTGACCACGGTTGCCGCCGTGGAGTCTTGCCACATCTCATGTGGATGTAGGAGGACAAAGGTTGTCACATTCTAGTCCCATCAAAAACCTGTAAAGAAGGAAGAGACAGCACCAAGAAAAAAAAATCCATATAAGAGTAAGCCACAGCTCACCAGCATGTGCCCCTCCACACCTGCACCGAAAACCCCTGCATGTCAACAACATCCAGCCACACCAATCAGTGAGGCCTGGAGAGCTGAACAACTCCCACACACCATCCTCACACAGATTCCAGGATTCCTGGGAATAGAGACATTGATTGTCATAGGGTCCCTCACCAGCCCATATCACCCAGAGGGGAAGACTTCTGTGCCTAAAGTTGTTTATGCCTTACTCCACCCGCTCAGAGGACACTGGATATTCTCCCCATTTACTCCTTTGTGGCAGATCACCCTGACTCCTCATTGCCCTCTTGTTCAACTTGTGTGTTAGTGACATGGTAGCCTACGCTGGTAGAAATTTACAAGGCGGCAACAGGCTAATTCAAGTTAACACTTTCCACAGCAACCAGCAGCCAGGAGGGCCTTCTTGTTTCTAAGAACAATGTTTCATGGATGACTTTTGTTCATAGAAATGGCTTAAATTGGAATCTGTCCATAATTTTGATATTGCCATACTTGGTAACCATTTTACAAAAGCAGACCCTCACTTAAAACCTCAAGCAGCACTTAGGACGTAACATGTCTTACATAATAGTGTAGGAACCTTGAAAGGAAGTGCTTCTTTGTGGATCCTTTATGTCTGACCATCTGCTCAGCGTCGCAGGAAGGGAGTGTGAGATAAGACGTTTTTATTAGTGGTGCAACGGATCATCATTGATCCGTGATCCGTTCGGATCACTATCTTCGGTTCGGTACACACGTGATCCGTGGATTGACTTATGAAAAAAAAAGGTGTGCGCATGTTCAGTCCACACACTTATTAAGAGCAGCGCGGTCATGGCGAGCGGAGGAACGGAGGAGCTTGAACACCCTGCGTCATTTAAATCCCCTGTATGGCAGCATTTTGGCTTCCCTGTCAATTATAATGATGAAGGAAAGAGGTTGGTGGATAAAACCTTGACGGTGTGTAGGCACTGTGGCACAAGAAAGCCATATGACAGTGGAAACACATCGAGCATGGCCACGCATTTGAAGCGACATCACCCCGGTGTTTCACTGACCGGAGTGAAAATGAAGCCTGCTCAACAACCGCTTATCACCGCGGCATTTAAGCAGCCCCTTGCTGCATCATCCGACCGGGCTAAAGCCATCACAAACGCTATCGGTGTGTTTATAGCTGCAGACATGAGGCCATATTCGGTTGTGCAAAACGAGGGCTTTAAACACATGCTGAAAGTGCTTGAGCCACGTTACTACATCCCGTCGCGCACCCACTTCAGCGAAAAGATCGTGCCAGATCTTTATGAGGAGGAGAAGAAAAAAGTTGTGGATGAACTATCCCGAGCATCCTCTGTTGCGCTCACGACAGACGGGTGGACGTCCAGGGGAACGCAGAGCTATGTTACAATAACCGCTCACTTCATCACAGCAGACTGGGTGATGAGAAGTCCGGTGCTGCAGACACGCCCCCTCTACGAGAGTCACACGGGCACTCATCTTGCGCAGGTACTGACACAAGCAGTGGAGGAATGGAAGATAAAGAGGCCCAGTACTAATATCCTAGTCACAACTGATAATGCCAAAAATCAAATTAATGCAGTGAATGAGGCAGGACTGGGCCCACAGATAGGGTGCTTTGCACATGTAGTGAATTTGGCATCACAGAAGGGAATCTCAGTCAATAGGATGGACCGCCTCCTTGGGAGGATCAGGAAGGTGGTTTCCAACTTCCACCGAAGTACGACAGCCTCTCATGTGCTTAAGACAAAGCAAGAAATGCTAAATCTGCCTACTCATAAGCTCATACATGATGTCCCAACAAGGTGGAACTCCACTTATGATATGTTGGAGCGTTATCTGGAGCAGCAGGCAGCTATATACTCTGCATTGACCGACAAGACCCTGAAGAAAAATGTTAAAGACATCATCACCCTGTCTGGTGATGATGTGAGAGTGGCAGAGGAGGTCCTACAGGTGCTTAAACTCCTTAAAACTGTTACATCTCTGCTGAGCACTGAAACGTCACCATCTGTGTCAATGATTCTGCCGCTGAAAACAAGGATTCTACAATCCATGGCTCCAAGTGTGGAAGACAGCACCATCACTCAAGATGTCAAGACTGCCATTAGAGAGGACCTGAAGCCCAGATACACTTCACCCCCTACTCTACAGGACTACCTTCACAGATCTACTGCCCTGGATCCAAGGTTCAAGTCCCTGTCTCACATGGACCCTGCCCTACGCCAGAGGACATACAGTGACCTCACCACTGAGATTGTGAGCAGTCTGGGCACTGAAGACTGTGATGAGGTAAAGAAAAAGAATATTATTTAAAAATGATCAATATAAATCTAAATACATTTTTTATTTTGAGTAATAATGGCATTTATTAAATGTTATTGCCAGATGTTTCATGTCTATGAAACATGAAAGTAAATAATAGGTTTAATTAATCAACTAATTTTTTTCTGCAGGGTCAAGCTGCAGAGCCAACAGGAACAAACTTGGACACATCTCCTCCACAAAAGAAGTCGGCGATGGCAGAGCTTTTTGGAGAGACCTTTGCCAGCAAAGACATGGGCAGCAAGGCTCCTGCTGACATCATCAAAGAGGAGGTGGCATCCTACCTGGCAGCAAGCGGCATTACAGTGGATGGTGATCCACTGACATGGTGGAAAAGCAATGAGTGTAAATACCCTCACATTGCCAAGATGGCAAGATGCTATCTTGCTGTGCCAGGGTCTTCAGTTCCTTCCGAGAGAGTGTTCTCAACAGCAGGGGACATAGTGACTGCAAAGAGGTCCACACTCTCTCCAGACAATGTAGACATAGACACCCTTGTCTTTTTGAAAAAGAATTTGAAATTATAAGCTCAGGTATGCTTTGCTTTCTTTCTTTTATTCTTCTTTGATGATGTGGACATAGGTTTTGTTTCACTTTCAAAGTTTCAAGGAAGATGATGATGTGCCTCATTGCATTTTAAGTTGTTTTTCATTGGTCCATGTTTAAAGGGAGGAGATATGCCTTCTAATGTTGCACTTTAACTTGTTTTTGTTAAAAAGAAGATATTATGCCTTGTGCACTTTCAGTTGATTTTATATGTTTTAATTTAACAAGTGTTAATAAACAAAAGACAAACTTATGTTTATTTGTCTTGTCTTTTTTTTTTTTTTTGCTGATCGGAGAAACGATCCGAACCGTGAGTTTTTTGATCCGTTGCACCCCTAGTTTTTATACTTCTTTCAATGTGAGATAACGTGTTTTACAACCTCAAGCCCTCCCAGGGTAATTAAACCCAGAACTCCAGGACACTTCCTCCAGGATGGAAGACCTTTTATCCTAAAGCAAAGTCAAATCTGACCGCAATTTGAACTGAAGGGTTTGTCTCTCTCTCACCCAGGAGACAGAGTGACATTCAGTGATAAGGACAAGAAACAGGGCTTGGAAAGTTTGAAAAACAGTTAAAGTTCGCTGTTTCATGGCTGTTCAAAGACATTCTTTCAAATGTGTAACAGTATATGCATTATTTGTATCTTGCTTGTGATTATGTTTATGTGGTTACAGAAGTGCAAAGTCTCTGTTTAATTCCTGAAATATTCTGTGTTTTAATAATACTTCCCTTCACTCAGTAAGGTTATCTGTTAAAACCGCCTGCCTAAAGATTTTGGTTAAATTGGATATCAGAAAGATTAATAAGGGAAAATCACAGAGATAGTTTAATCTTCCCTGTTAGGATGCTGGAATATAATGCAGCTAATTCGCTCAGAACCAGAGGGCTGGGTTAGGCCAAGACCCCCCTTCTCGCTCCCCCGGGGAGATAAAGAACACACAGGGGTGTCTCTGTTTTACTTCATCTTACTTCATCTTCTCTTCAACTCACTCTACTTCCTCTTCCCCCCTCTTCTGCTTTCTGCATTTTTGTTTTTCTTTTGTTTCTTTTGTTCAACTTTGTTGTCCAAAAGTATTTCTGTTTATTATTCTATTTTTTATCGCACAACTTTTCTACAGTATGTTTTTATCTTTTATGAGTTTAGTAAAACCCCTCGTGCTGTCTTTGCCTTTTTGTCCGGCTGGCAACTTGAATCGAACTCGCGACACCAGTCCACAGAACTGGGCAGAACTTTTTTTGTCAACCAACAAACATCAGCCAAAGGCAAGCCACGTGCAGAGCTGCAGTCACCTGAAGAGCTGAATCCAAGCCGGGACGGGAGCAGACAAGCCCCGCCGATCCAACTGCGCAGCTGACCAAGTCTACAGACCAGAACTCAGGTCCGCCAAAAACCGGGACTCGGACCTACAGAACCTGCATCGGTATTGTAAGATGCCAGGGCGACTGTAATATCAACGGCAAAGTAAGGTTTTAATACAAGTCCTGGTCGAAAAACGTTGGTGATAATCAAGTTCTGATCCGAGTTTTGTTGACAGGCTAATTAGAGGCAGTTTAAGTCCGCCAGTAATATTATAAACCAGCCCTGTAGGTCTGAACCACTCTGGCTTTAACTTTTTATATCCACATTTAACCCTTCGACAATCATCTATTCAGTGTGGCACTATTCTGTATTATCTTTGTTAGTTCCCCAAATAAATGTTTATAACTTCACTTCGTTGTGAGAATCTTCCCTTCTGTGCAGAGTTGATGGTCCCTGATGAGGCTGTCGTACGAACTAACGCGTTTGAGACGAGACTGATAACATTTAAATAATCAATTACTTTAAATTACTAAAAGGTATTAAACCTTCACCAAAGGTTAATAAACACCCTGCCTTATTTGGGTGTGGTGCCACTTCGAGGTAAATTAAATTCTAAATTTAAACGAGTCGAGTTTATTCATAATTAATTCAGCGACTGATATATTCTAGCCATAATATGTGGAGGCTTACTCTCCTACTGTTGTATCTAGCTAACGGTACATTTTTGCTCGTGGGCTAAACATATTTAAACATACTTAAACATATTTGGGAGAGACGGTGCTGCTAGTGTTACCTAACTTTATAAATTACACTTATATCAAAATATTAAGGTTGTGTTCTTCACCTTGGTGTTGTTGGTTGAGGGTGTGTGTCTGATTCCAACACCATTATTTAACTATGAGACGTGCTGTCGTGCTGGACGCAGTTTCTGGTGTCACGTGTGTTGAATATGAGATCTGAAGCGAACAGAAAAATGATCTCAATTAAACGCCGTTCAGTTACCGTAAATTTGAGAAAGAAGCCGGTCTCCTGTTGTCCCGATGGCCGGTCTGACAGGGACAGCATGACGACTGGACTCACAGACAGGAAGTTCTTCGTTCTTCACAGACTTTGAACCTGACTGAGGTTCTCTGGTCTCGTTCCAGTCGTCACTGTCGTCAGTCTCAGATTCAGAAGCTGCTCTAGTCCCTGAACCAGACGGGCATTTTCTGGTCCCCTTCCAAAAGTCACTATCGGATTGAAAATGTGGAGCTGGATGTGAGTCCCTGTCTGGTTCTGGTCCTGGTCCTCCACAGTCCTCTCCATCAGCTTCTGTTTCCATCTGTGAGGACTGAGGTTTCTCTTCATCATCTTCACTCTTCACTCTTGACGGGGACAGGAGTGAACAGGAACTTGGTGATATCATGATCTTGGAGCTGCTCTCCCTCCTGACTGCTCCAGAAGTCCTGCTGTTCCTCTTTAATGTGTGGGGGCTCTGGGTCCTGGTCCAGACTGGAGCTGTACTCCTGCTGCTCAGGGGGAACCTCTTCTTTAACCACCACCAGCTGCTGAAACAAGGAAAGAACAAGTTTATGTTTAAGTGGAGCCTGCAAATATTTAATATCATGAAGATATAAACAGACATTAGATCTGCTGCAACAGTCCGGCTCCTTTTTGCTCTTTGCTCCAATAAGAGCAGAATAAACTTGGTACCTGACAGAACCTCAGTCCACTTCACCCTTTCCTGCTCAGACAACATTAGCTAGCTCTCATGCTCTTCTCTGATTACAGATGATTCATGTCATCTGAAAAATATGTCAACAACCGACATCTTTCTGTTCCTCTAAAGTTGGGACAGAAAGAAGGAGAATCAAACCTGGCTCACACTGGTGATCGGACATCAGGCCAACTTCTAGTAAGCCACTGTTTTATTCTAGTTTTGATATTTAAAAATAGAAACTTTGGTCTCCAAATAGCAGGAAGTGTAATTTCCGTTCTCCACACCTTTGTCAGAGATGTGCAGGTTATGAAACATGTTTGTGAGATCACAAAAAGCCCAAATGTCCTCCTGACCTGAGAGAAGACTTCAGACAGTCTGTTAGCATGAGCTAGCTGCTAACAGACTGTGAGTGTGTGTGTGGGTGGTTTAGCTAACGTTAGCTTAGCAAAACAACATGATGAGTAGCGATGTTTCCAGCAGGACAAAGAAAACGAACCTGTTCCTCTCCACAGCTTCATTTGCGGGGTTCAAACCTCCTCCAGCTGCTCTCGATGGCAGCACTGCACCTCTGCACTCAGACTACGTCACCAGCACCAGCGCCCTGCTGCTAACTCACAGCTAGCATGCTAAGCTAGCTCGGATATCTCTGTATCCACCGGGAGATGAGTAAGAGGTGAGACCTTCAGAATAAGAGGTGAAATCTTCAGAATAAAAGGTGAAACCTTCAGAGTAAAGGTGAATTCGGAGCGGTTTATCCGGACACACTGAGGCTCTGATGGATCACAAACTAAGATTAGAACTCGACGCCATTTTGCTCTAAAGACTATGACGGAACTAGAAAAAATCACTTCCGGGTCACCCTTCAAAATAAAACCTCCAGACTTGTTCACGTTCATATGAATGAGATATTAATACAGCGTTATGGGCTGTGTCCTTTTCATGCCACTTTGAACCAAAGAAAGCTTTATTTCAAAAATGTAAATAAAAAAATAAAAATACAATGAGAGCAAAAGGAAACAACACAATAATAACTTAGAAGATGAATCTTATTTCATCTGTTTTCAACTTATTATTAATAATAATAATAATAATCATGATCATAATGAATGGCTTCATATTTATACATCTTATTTTTAAAACATTCGTCACATTTTGCTACATGTGTAAAAATTCACCAGAGAAAATGATGTAAATAAAAGTTTATTTTCCACATAATTCTGATTCTGTTTGAGTCACTTTACAAATGAAAACACATTCAAAGTTGTAAACGTGATATTTAGTAACTTACACGCTGAAACAATCAATAAGCCGATATAAGATATCGTTATTATATCATTAAAGAATTCCACATTAGCCCAATTTCTCCACCAAAACCACAGTCTTCTCTTCCAGCAAGCTGCAGATGGAGGCTGCCCTACATTACAAGCAGGGGCGGACCGGCTGAACGGACGGTCCCTCCCGGCCAGCGTTCATATTTTCACTTTAAACGGTTCTCTGGCTCTGGCCCGGCAGTCAGACTGGGTCAGGTTGTTGCCTCAGGTCTACTGATGCCAACCTCCTCCAAACCATCAGGACTAAGCTCTGGACTTGGGGCGACAGAGCCTTTGCTGCAGCCGCACCCTCCCTCTGGAATGCACTTCCCAGCCACATCGTCAACACCAACACTCCTCCGTCCTTCAAGACAGCCCTCAAAACTCACCTTTTCACTCCTGATTATTGTGTTTTTGTGAGGAAAGAATCATCATAAACTTACAATGTTGTCTCAAAACATTCATCAAGAACAATGAATCTAAAAGTTACATATCATCATCAGTTGCATCATACAACAACAAAGAATTACAAACAGATACATCAGAAAAAAAATTATTTTTATTAAACTTTAAAGTCTCACAGGAAAATGTACGACTTTATCTTTAGGAAAGTTTGTAATTCATCTCAACATTTGTGGGTTAGAGAGGAACAGTATTAAGGTCAAATACTGGATTGGCACAAATATAAGACCGTTTTTTGTTCCTGGAAATCCTTCTGAAAAAGAGGCTCTGCCTCTCTGTTCTCCTCAGTTTGACTCTAATGAAGCTTTGAGGATTAATGACCAACACATTTATGGTCTTTGATCTGATAACGCCAGGAAAATCTTTCATGACAAACACTGCAGCTGAAAGGTTTTTCTCCTGTGTGAGTTCTCATATGTATCTTTAAATATGCCTTCTGAACAAAAGATTTCTTACAGACTGGACAGCTGTAAGGTTTTTCTCCTGTATGAGTTCTCATGTGTATCTTCAATTGTCCTTTCTGTCCAATGGATTTCTTACAGACTGAACAGCTGTAAGGTTTCTCTCCTGTATGAGTTCTCATGTGTAACTTTAAATATGCCTTCTGAACAAAGGATTTCTTACAGACTGGACAGCTGTAAGGTTTCTCTCCTGTATGAGTTATCATGTGTAACTTTAAATATGCCTTCAGTCCAAAGGATTTCTTACAAACTGAACAGCTGTAAGGTTTCTCTCCTGTATGAGTTCTCATGTGTATCTTCAATTGTCCCTTCTGTCCAAAGGATTTCTTACAGACTGAACAGCTGAATGGTTTCTCTCCTGTATGAGTTATCATGTGCATCTTCAACCTTGCCTTCAGTCCAAAGGATTTCTTACAGACTGAACAGCTATAAGGTTTCTCTCCTGTATGAGTTATCATGTGTATCTTTAAATCTCCCTTCTTTCCAAAGGATTTCTTACAGACTGAACAGCTGTGAGGTTTCTCTCCCTTATGAGTTATCATGTGCCGCCTCAGATTTGTCTTGATGCCAAATCTTTTCCCACACTCAGAGCACTTAAATCGTTTCTCTCTACATCTTGAATCACTGATAGGAACTTCATCATCTTTCAGAGACTTTGAACCTGACTGAGGTTCTCTTGTCTCCTTCCAGTCAGCACTTTCATCAGTTTCAGGTTCAGAAGAGTCTCCAGTCTTGTCTTCAGTCTCTGGTGTTAAATGTGTGTCATTAACAAAGGTAATTGACACTTTCTCTGTTCTGTGGAGTCTCCTGTGTTTCACAAAAGCGGCTCTATATTTAAAACACTTCTTACAAACTGGACAGCTGAAAGGCTTCAGGCCAGTGTGACATCCCTCATCGCTCAGAAAGACTTTGTTTGGTTTCAGAGCCGACTGAGATTCACTGGGAACTCTCCAATCACCACTATCATCACTGTCATCAGTCTCAGGTTCAGAAGACCCCCCAGTCTTGTCTCCAGTCTCTGGTGTTAAATGTGTATCTGGATGCGAGTTCCGGTCTGGTCCTCCACAGTCCTCTCCATCAGCTTCTGTCTCCATCAGTGAGGACTGAGGTTTCTCTTCATCATCTTCACTCTTCACAGGGACAGGAGTGAATGTGAACTTGGTGATATCAGCCTCCTCCAGCCCTTGAAGCTGCTCTCCCTCCTCACTGCTCCACAGTTCCTCCTGTTCCTCTTTAATGTGTGGGGGCTCTGGGTCCTCCTGGTCCAGACTGGAGCTGCACTCCTGCTGCTCAGGGGTAACCTCTTCTTTAACCACCGACAGCTGCTGTACGTCTGCAGGAAACAGGAAACACACAATGAGGAAAACTAAGATGGAAAGTGCCCTGAGAGACTGTTACAACACCACAGTCTGGGATGTGCTGATCAAGCCGCACGGTGAGGACGTAGAGGGGATGACACATTGTCTGATGGAGTACCTGAACTTCTGCGCTGACGTTGTCTCCCCTGTACAGACTGGCCGCTGTTACCATCTTTAAGATGGCGCCGTGCCAGTGGCAGCCTATCGTAGCAGCTCCCGGTACTTCCTAGTTTTTATTAAGTTTTTATTGTGTTTTTAGCGTATTTCTTTATTTATTATCTGTACCCCGCGCTGTGGATACACACTGTCCACATATCAAGATGTTTATCCAACGGTTTGGATATCTCTTAGTTAGCTTTTTCGTGCTTTGGTCTCTCCTGGTGACTGGAAGCCGTGCCTGCTCTACAGCCGGCATTGTTTAAAGTCACCACCAGCTGATCACCCCGGGGCCCAAAACCCTCTTCGTCGGGAGAGACCCACAATACCGAAGGAGCTAAGGAGGAGACGGCGAGGCTGCAGAGAAGGAGTTAAACGAAGGAGGAAGTTTAAACCCTGCATCCCGGCAGTTATAACTGGAAACGTAAGGTCCCTGGCAAATGAGATGGACGAACTGGAAGCGCTCGCCAGGACGCAGCAGGAATACAGAGAGTCCAGAATCATGTGTTTCAGAGAAACGTGGCTGCACGACAAGATACCGGACTCAAACACCACCATCCCCGGCTTCCACGCGGTCCGAGCCGACAGAGACCCCACTGCGAGCGTCAAGAAGAAAGGAGGAGGGCACGCCGTGCTCGTCAACAACAGGTGGAGTCACCCCGGGCACATCTCTGTAAAAGACCGGTTCTGCAGCCCAGACATCGAGCTCATCGCAATCGGACTGCGTCCATATTATCTGCCACAGGAGTTTACCAACGTCATCACCATTACTGTTTACATTCCACCGTCTGGAAATGCCGACGCAGCGTGTTACGTCATCAACGCTGCGACAGCGGCACTACAGACGAAACACCCCGGAGCATTCGTCATCATCAGAGGTCACTTCAACCATGTCTCTCTCTCATCCACTCTCCCAACGTTTCACCAGTTTGTCAAACGCACAACAAGGGACAATAAAACCATAGATCTGCTGTGTGCAAATGTCAAAGAGGCATTCAGCTCCACGGCCCTCCCTCCCCTGGGAAGGTCAGACCACAACCTCGTCCTGCTCTCCCCATCATACATGCCTGTGGTTCAGCAGCAACCAGTAACAGTAAGAACTGTGAGGAAATGGTCTCCTGAGGCCATGGAGTCACTGCAGGGTGCCCTAGAAGCCACTGACTGGGATGCACTTTACATACAACACAGCGAGGACATTGATGGCATCACTGATTGTGTCTGTGATTACATTGGGTTCTGCAGAGACACCATCCCCAATTTAGAGGTCCGCTGTAACCCAAATAACAAACCCTGGGTTACCAGCGACCTGAAGGGCCTACTCAACGAGAAAAAGAGGGCCTTCAGGTCAGGGGACTGTGCAGAACTCAAGCATGTTCAGAGAGAAGGAAAACTACAGGAGAAAACTGGAATCCAAACTGGAGAACAACAACACCAGGGATGTATGGAGGGGGATGAGTGAGATCACCGGCTACCAGAGGAAAGGAGGAGGAACAGCTGAGAGAAATGAACAATGTGCGAACGAGTTTGTCCTGTTTTTCAACAGGTTTCGACCTCAGCTCCCCCAGCAGCCCCCCTGCTGCTCCTCAAAGCAACCACCTCTGGTCACAACCCCCCCAGAGCCCCACAACAACCCCTGCAGCAGACACCAGGTTCCTCAAGCCTCTTGCTCCCCCACCTCCCTGCTGGCCCCCTCCACAGACCGTCTCACACCCCCCTCCCCCAGGACCCATGCACTTTCCCCACTGCTGCCTACAAACTTCTGCAGCAGTCACCACTCTGCACTACCTCCCACCCCCCAGTCTGGACTTAACATCACAGCCAGCCAGGTGAGAAGAGAGCTGGAGAGGCTCAGTCAGAGGAAAGCTGATTGACCGGACCGCATCAGCCCTCGCGTGCTGAAGGCCTGTGCCGGCCAGCTCTGCAGAGTTCTCCAGCACCTCTTTAACCTGAGCCTCCACCTTCAAAGAAAAAGAAAACACCCTGCCTTGTTCCAGTGCCCAAAAAAGGACATCCTGTGGCACTGGATGACTACAGGCCGATTGCACTGATCTCTCACATTATGAAGGTCATGGAGAGGCTGGTTCTTCCACACCTCAGACCCCTAGTGTGCCCATCACAGGGCCCCCTACAATTAGCAGATCAGCCCCATGTTTGGGTTGATGATGCACTCATCTACCTGCTGCAGGAAGCCTTCTCCTCCCTGGATAGACCCAACAATGCTGTCCGCATCATGTTCTTCGACTTCTCCAGCGCCTTTAACACCATCCAGCCCGAGCTGCTGAAGGCCAAACTGGAGAACATGCAGGTGGCTTCTCCTCTGGTCACATGGGTCAATGACTATCTGACGGGCAGGCCGCAGTATGTGAGATTACATAACACTGTGTGTCTGCCCGTCTGATCAGCAACATTGGCGCCCCCCAGGGAACTGTGCTGTCGCCCTTCCTCTTCACCACCTACACTGCAGATTTTAAGTACCGCACTGAGTCGTGTCATCTGCAGAAATTCTCTGATGACACGGCCATTGTGGGGCGGGTAGACGGTGGGAGGGAGTATGAGTACAGGGACCTGGTCAGCAATTTTGTCAAATGGTGTGAGGAGAACCACCTGCAGCTGAACGTGGCGAAGACGAAAGAGATGGTGGTGGACTTTAGGAGGAACAAGCCCCCGCCCTCTCCAGTCTGTATTGGTGGGACGGACATCAACATTGTGGACTCCTACAAGTACCTGGGTGTTGTTCTGGACAACAAACTGGAGTGGACTGCAAACAGCCAGGGAGTCTACAAGAAGGGCCTGAGCCGGCTGTTGTCGCGATCATCATCTTCTTTGCTGTGGTGTCCTGGGGTGCAGGCATCAAAGCAAAAGACGCAAACAGACTAAACACACTCATTAGGAAGGCAGGGTCTGTTGTCGGCTCTAAGCTTGTCACCCTGGAGGAGGTGGAGGAGAACAGGATGCAAAACTGCTGGTGATCATGGACAATGTCTCTCATCCCCTCCACGAAACCCTGGACGAGCTTGAGAGCAGCAGACTCATCCAACCTTGCTGCCTTAAAGAACGGCACAGGAAACCATTCCTACCTGCTGCCATCAGACTGTACAACGCTTCACAGCAACGCTTCACAGCAACGCTCAGGGAATAATCTCACACTATTCGAAGTGACTTATCACTGAAATGCACCTCTCTCTCTCTTGCACCTTAAAATCCACATAGTATATTGTAATATAGTGTTTATCTCAGATACTGTACTTTTATTGTAGTTCATATTTTGTATTTTATTTTTTGTACATCTGATTGTTTTGTACCGCTGCTACGATGACCTAATTTCCCCTCGGGGATAAATAAAACTATCTATCTATCTATCTATCTATCTATCTATCTATCTATCTATCTATCTATCTATCTATCTTTGTATCTATCTAGACACTGATTAGAGATGGATTTGAATTTATTAATGCTTACAATCGTTTTACTTCATCTGCTGAACGTGAACAGAGTTCCTGGAGGTTTAATAGAGCTGACCGCGACCCCTGCAGTGAGTAACGTCACAGAAGACCGACTCCTAAAATGTGCCGACTTCACAGATTCTGAATCATCAGCAGGGTCGTCAGAGTGAACAGAGAGAAGAAGCAGAGAAGGGAACAAACCTGCTCTGTGGAGCCGCAGCTGAGGGTTGAAAACAGCATCCAGTAGCTTCTGTTGTCGCTCCTTCTCCGCTTTTGAACGACAAAGTTCCTCCTCGTACTCTGCTATCGTTCTTTCAAAGAGCCCAAATATCTCTTCAGCAGCCAAAGTGAGGCGCTGCTTCACCAACGCTCTCTGCAGTGAGGACTGAGGTTCCTCTTCATCATCTTTGCTCTTCACAGGGACAGAAGTGGATGGGAACTTGGTGATATCATGATCTTGAAGCTGCTCTCCCTCCTGGCGGCTCCAGAAGTCCTGCTGTTCCTCTTTAATGTGTTGAACCTTCTGCTCCAGACTGGAGCTGCACCCCTGCTGCTCAGGAGGAACCTCTTCTTTAACCACCAACAGCTGCTGGACGTCTGCAGGAAACAGGAAACACACACACATGAGTGACCACTCCGACTCGACTCACATCAATAATAAGGAGAAAAAGAACCATGAATGATGTGCCCGCTGTAAAAAGTGCAGAATGCTCCTTTAACACATAATAAGGGACATGTTTGATAAGCACATGGACTGGTGTGAAATCTACTCATGACACATCTCTGGGCTTGATCACTGACGGTGTCCTCTTTGCTGACAACAGCATAATTCAAAATGACGTCATCAAACGTCACCACCTCAGGTTCTCCTAAACACGTCACATCCGGACTAGATTCTACTGAAGAGGCGACATTTTCTATCAAACTCACTTTTACATTTGTGAAAGTTGGATTCTGAAAATGCAAAGAAGCTAGATTTCACTTTTCACTTTTTTCAGAAGTAGACAACATAAGACCAGGTCCAGAACCAGAGTCACTGTTCCTGGACCTGTCAGATCTGGACCGGATCACAGTAGAGAGGCTGAAGTTTCTAAAGACCAGAGAGAAGAAGCAGAGAAGGGAACAAACCTGCTGTGTGGAGCCGCAGCTGAGGGTCGGAAACAGCGTCCAGTAGCTTCTGTTGTCGCTCCTTCTCCTCTTTTGAACGACAAAGTTCCTCCTCGTACTCTGCTATCGTTCTTTCAAAGAGCCCAAATATCTCTTCAGCGGCCAAAGTGAGGCGCTGCTTCACCAACGCTCTCAGCCTTTGGACTTTACTCATTGTGCTAACTCACAGCTAGCATGCTAAGCTAACTCGGATATCTCTGGATCTACCGGGAGATGAGTCAGAGGCGAAACCTTCAGAATAAAAGGTGAAGAGCACAAAGTTCATTCAGACAGGATTATCCGGACACACAGAGGCGGTGATGATCAGTGCTGTTGGAGCTCACACACACTTTCTAAACACAACAACGGACTCTGCTAACACACGTCTGTGCTGGACGCCATCTTGATCGCAGTGTGTCGTTCTGTAAAGAAAACCACTTCCGGGGCGGCGGCTTCTTCTTCTTTGCGTTATTTGGCAGATTGTAACACCAGCTGTAAGGAGCATACCGCCACCTATTGAACTGGAGTATGTAGGACAGGATCTAGTAGCCTATAGTTCTACATTAAATGATCTTATAGAATAATAATAATGACACAAAACAAAACAAAGCATAAACATGATGATATATATATATATATATATATACAAACTCAGAAAGTCTCTGAAAGACCTGGCTGAGGAGGCTGAGCAGAGAAGCTTCTGGCTTTGGCTAAGAAGGAAGGACCAGGCATGGGGAAAGCAGGGGTCCTAGGGTCAGCTGCAGGGAGACATCCCTGCTGTTGCTCCACCACCGTGAGATGTCCCAGGATTAATGGAGCGAAACATCAATAAAGGGTGGCTACCTGCAGCTACCCGCAACCGCACCGCCGGAGGTGCAACAAGCAGAAATGTTTAGCAGGCAGTCACTTGCCTGTACTACCATCTACAATGTCATGTTTAAGCATTAGAGCCAATGAGATGATAGCACATCTCCTCTTGCTACAAGAATCTCATCTTTGCTGTTTGAGCCTCAGAATTGAGGCGGCGTCACACACTACTTTGTGTTGACGACTTGACTTCAGTATCAGACATATGGGACTCTGACATTTTCTTTTCTTTTCTGGAATCATAATAAATTCTTCCCTAACAACCCTCTGCCCGGGCACTTACGTCCCTCTGAATTTACACAGAGAAAAACGAAAATGTTGAATTGAAAATACGATGGTGGTGATAAAAATGAAAAAACAGTTGGAGCAAATGAACTGACATCTTCCTGAGTGGAAAGAACTTACAAGGTTAGCGAGAGCACTGATGAGGCAGGACCAGGACCCAGTAGCAGAGAAATGACAGGTGCAGGCATGTTTGGCAATAATGTGCATGAGGTCAAAGAGGGGTTTGCATTTAAACAGTATGTATCAACATTTACTGCTTCAGACACCTTTGAACAAGAATCACAATCAGACTTTCTTTTGGTTTGTTTTAAAGAAAACACATATTTAATAAAGTTTATACAGAAAACTTTTTCTTCAGAGTCTCAGTTCAGAACAAGTTTCTCCTGAAAGTCAACAGCAGTCGGCAGCATCACAAGAGCTGAACGGAAAGAATCATCATGAACTTACACCGTTGTTTCAAAACATTCATCAAGAAGAAAAACTCAGATAATCTAAAAGTTACAAATCATCATCAGTTGCATCATACAAAAACAAAGAATTACAAACAGATACATCTGAAAAAAATATCTTTTTATAAAACTTTAAAGTCTCAGGAAAATGTTTGACTTTATCTTTAGGAAAGTTTGTAATTCATCTCAACATTTGTGTGTTAGAGAGGGACATTTAAGGTCAAATACTGGATTGGCACAAATATAAGACCGTTTTTTGTTCCTGGAAATCCTTCTGATAAAGAGGCTCTGCCTCTCTGTTCTCCTCAGTTTGACTCTAATGAAGCTTTGAGGATTAATGACCAACACATTTATGGACTTTGACCCGATCACGCCAGGCAAATCTTTTGTGACAAACACTGCAGCTGAAAGGTTTCTCTCCTGTATGAGTTCTCATGTGTACTTTTAATTTATCCTTTGCTCCAAAAGATTTCTTACAGACTGAACAGCTGTAAGGTTTCTCTCCTGTATGAGTTCTCATGTGTTTCTTCAAATGTCCCTTCTGTCCAAATGATTTCTTACAGACTGAACAGCTGTAAGGTTTCTCTCCTGAATGAGTTAGCATGTGCATCTTTAAATCTCCCTTCTGTCCAAAAGATTTCTCACAGACTGAACAGCTGTGAGGTTTCTCCCCTGTATGAGTTCTCATGTGGTTCTTTAAACGTCCACCATCTGTAAAAGAATTCTTACAAACTGAACAGCTGTATGATTTTTCTCCTGTATGAGTGGTCATGTGTTTCTTTAAACTTCCACTCTCTGTAAAAGATTTCTTACAGACTGAACAGCTGTAAGGTTTTTCTCCTGTATGAGTTCTCATGTGTTTCTTTAAACTTCCACACACTGTAAAAGATTTCTTACAATCTGAACAACTAAAAGGTTTCTCTCCTGTATGAGTTCTCATGTGTATTTTTAAACTTCCACTCTCTGTAAAAGATTTCTTACAAAGTGAACAACTAAAAGGTTTCTCTCCTGTATGAGTTCTCATGTGTTTGTTTAAATGTCCTTTCGGTACAAAAGATTTCTTACAAACTGAACAACTGAAATGTTTTTCTCCTGTATGAGTTCTCATGTGTATCTTTAAATCTCCCTTCTGTCCAAAAGATATCTTACAGACTGAACAGTTGTGAGGTTTCTCTCCTGTATGACTTATCATGTGCCGCCTCAGATTTGTCTTGATGCCAAATCTTTTCCCACACTCAGAGCACTTAAATAGTTTCTCTCTACGTCTTGAATCACTGACAGGAACTTCATCATCTGTCAGAGACTTTGAACCTGACTGAGGTTCTCTTGTCTCCTTCCAGTCAGCACTGTCATCAGTTTCAGGCTCAGAAGAGTCTCCAGTCTTGTCTTCAGTCTCTGGTGTTAAATGTGTGTCACTAACAAAGGTAAGGGACACTTTCTCTCGTCTGTGGAGTCTCTTGTGTTTCACAAAAGCTGCTCTATATTTAAAACACTTCTTACAAACTGGACAGCTGAAAGGCTTCAGGCCAGTGTGACATCCCTCATCGCTCACAAAGACTTTGTTTGGTTTCAGAGCCAACTGAGATTGACTGGGAACTGTCCAATCCTCACTGTCATCAGTCTCAGGTTCAGAAGAGTCTCCAGGCTTGTCTTCAGTCTCTCGTGTTAAATGTGTATCTGGATGCGAGTTCCTGTCTGGTTCTGGTTCTGGTCCTCCACAGTCCTCTCCATCAGCTTCTGTTTCCATCTGTGAGGACTGAAGTTTCCCTTCATCATCTTCACTCTTCACAGGGACAGGAGTGAATGTGAACTTGCTGATATCAGCCTCCTCCCACCCTTGAAGCTGCTCTCCCTCCTGACTGCTCCACAGTTCCTCCTGTTCCTTTTTAATGTGTGGGGGCTCTGGGTCCTCCTGGTCCAGACTGGAGCTGCGCTCCTGCTGCTGACGGGGAACCTCTTCTTTAACCACCGACAGCTGCTGGACGTCTGCAGGAAACACACACTGAGGAAAACTAAGATTCAATGCTGACGAGGAGTGAACAGTGTGTGTTCATCTGTTTGAAACAGAGACAGGTTGACACATGAGCTGCACTGAGAATGTTCTGTCTGCATACTGTGATGGCTTTTGTGTGAAACTATCACTATTGTTTTTGTTTCCTTTATGGGAGCCAGCCAGGAGCTTCCATGACAAAAGTTATAAAGTCACAGTTGAAATGTCAGCCCAAATACACAAAGGAGGTATGACTTAAATGTAAAACCAATTGTTTATACTACCTGAACAAAAACAAGTCATTGGTAGGAAAATTTGACCGAGGGGCTGCAAGGTTGAGGCGACGCTAAAGGCCCAGCGAGCGGAGAATCGGAGGCGCTACAAGCCATTGATTCACAGGGAATGTGAACTCGCTGCCGAACAAGATCCGCGCTTGTCAACCAGAGGATCTACTGTGAGAGCAGCTTGTTCACCTTAACAGAGACAAAGCTAATACACCTGGTACCGGATGCTAACGAGGACCTGCTGGAATTCACTGCCGTGAGACAGGGACACAGAAGCAAGCGGAAAAAGCAAAAGGGAGAGGACTCATCATTTATGTGACAACCGCTTGTGTAACCCAAGGCAAATCTCCGTAAAGAAAGTCTCATGTTGCCGGGACCTCGAGCTTCTAAATGTTAGCTTGCGGCCATATTATCTGCCGAGTGAGTTCAGTCACGTGATCACCGTCTGTGTTTACATACCGCCCAGAGCGGACGCAGCCACTGCCTGTGACGAGATTCACTCAGTGACTGCAGGGCTGCAGAGAGACAACACCCTGAGGCATTTATGATCATCTCTGGGGACTTTAATCATGCAAATTTGGATTCTACTTTGGCTGTTTTTCACCAGGTTGTAGACTGTCCCACCAGAAACAGCAGGACAATTGATGATGAATACGGGATGAATACAGAGCGACCCCCCCCCCCCCACACACACACTGGGGAAGACTGATCACAACCTGGTTCACCTAGAGCCACTGTATACCCCCCCAGTCCAAAAACAGATGGTGACAACTCGCACCATCAGTAGGTGGTCCCCGGAGATGGAAAGTGCCCTGAGAGCCTGTTACAACACCACAGTCTGGAATGTGCTGATCAAGCCGCAAGGTGAGGACGTAGAGGGGATGACACATTGTTTGATAGAGTACCTGAACTTCTGCGCAGATGTAGTCTCCCCTGTCGAGACTGGCCGCTGTTACTATATTTAAGATGGCGCCGTGCCAGTGGCAGCCTATCGTAGCAGCTCCCGGTACTTCCTAGTTTTTATTAAGTTTTTATAATTTTTTTAGCGTATTTCTGTATTAATTATCTGTACCCAGCGCTGTGGATACACACTGTCCACACATCAAGATGTTTATCCAACGGTTTGGATATCTCTTAGTTAGCTTTTTCGTGCTTTGGTCTCTCCTGGTCACTGGAAGCCGTGCCTGCTCTACAGCCGGCATTGTTGACAGTCGTAACCAGCTGATCGCCCTAGGGGCCCCAAACCCTCTTCGTCGGAGAGAGACCCACAGTACCGAAGGAGCTAAGGAGGAGACGGCGGTTGCAGAGCAGGAGTTAAACGAAGGACAAAGTTTAAACCCTGCATCCCGGCAGTTCTTACTGGAAACGTAAGGTCCCCAAATAAGATGGACGAAATGGAAGCGCTCGCCAGGACACAGCGGGAATACAGAGAGTCCATTATAATGTGTTTCACAGAAACGTGGCTACATGACCAGATACCGGACTCAAACGCCACCATCCCCGGCTTCCACGCGGTCCAAGCCGACAGAGACACCACCGCGAATGGCAAGAAGAAAGGAGGAGGGCTCGCAGTGCTCGTTAACAACAGGTGGTGTCACCCCGGGCACATCTCTGTGAAAAACCGGTTCTGCAGCCTAGACATCGAGCTCATCGCGTTCGGACTGCTTCCATATTATCTGCCACGGGAGTTTACCTGCGCCATCGCCATTACTGTTGGAAATGCAGACGCAGCGGCCGACGTCATCAATGCTGCGACCGCGGCACTACAGACGAAACACCCCGGAGCATTCGTCATCATCACAGGTGACTTCAACCACGTCTCTCTCTCATCCACTCTCCCAACGTTTCACCAGTTTGTCAAATGCACAACAAGGGACAATAAAACCATAGATCTGCTGTATGCAAATGTTAAAGAGGCATACAGCTCCACGGCCCTCCCTCCCCTGGGAAGGTCAGACCACAACCTCGTCCTGCTCTCCCCATCATACACGCCTGTGGTTAAGCAGCAACTAGTGACAGTAAGAACTGTGAGGAAATGGTCTCCTGAGGCCATGGAGTCACTGCAGGGTGCCCCTAGAAGCCACTGACTGGGATGCACTTTACATACAACACAGCAAGGACATTGATGGCATCACTGATTGCGTCTGTGATTACATTGGGTTCTGCAGAGACACCATCCCCAGTAAAGAGGTCCACTGTAACCCAAATAACAAACCCTGGGTTACCAGCTACCTGAAGGCCCTACTCAACGAGAAAAAGAGGGCCTTCAGGTCAGGGGACTGTGCAGAACTCAAGCATGTTCAGAGAGAAGGAAAACTACAGGAGAAAACTGGAATCCAAACTGGAGAACAATGACACCAGGGATGTATGGAGGGGGATAAGTGAGATCACCGGCTTCCAGAGGAAAGGAGGAGGAACAGCCGAGGGAAATGAACAATGTGCGAATGAGTTTGTCCTGTTTTTCAATAGGTTTCGACCTCAGCTCCCCCAGCAGCCCCCCTGCTGCTCCTCCCAGCAACCACCCCTGGTCACAATCCCCCCACAACTCCACAGCAGCACAACAACCCCATACCAACCCCCGCAGCAGACACCAGGTTCCTCAAACCTCCTGCTCCCCCTCCCCCACCTCCCTGCTGGCCCCCTCCACAGACCTTCTCACACCCCCCTCCCCCAGTACCCATGCACTTTCCCCACTGCTGCCTACAAACTTCTGCAGCAGTCACCACTCTGCACTACCTCCCACCCCCCAGTCTGGACTTAACATCACAGCCAGCCAGGTGAGGAGAGAGCTGGAGAGGCTCAGTCAGAGAAAAGCTCCTGGACCGGAACGCATCAGCCCTCGCGTGCTGAAGGCCTGTGCCGGCCAGCTCTGCAGAGTTCTCCAGCACCTCTTTACCCTGAGCCTCCACCTTCAAAGGAAAAGAAAACATCCTGCCTTGTTCCAGTGCCCAAAAAAGGACATCCTGTGACACTGGATGACTACAGGCCGATTGCACTGACTTCTCACATTCTGAAGGTCATGGAGAGGCTGGTTCTTCCACACCTCAGACCCCTAGTGTGCCCATCACAGGACCCCCAACAATTAGCAGATCAGCCCCATGTTTAGGTTGATGATGCACTCATCTACCTGCTGCAGGAAGCCTACTCCTCCCTGGATAGACCCAACACCACTGTCCGCGTCATGTTCTTCGGCTTCTCCAGCGCCTTTAACACCATCCAGCCCGAGCTGCTGAAGGCCAAACTGGAGAACATGCAGGTGGCTTCTCCTCTGGTCACATGGGTCAGTGACTATCTGACGGGCATGCCGCAGTATGTGAGATTACATAACACTGAGTGTCTGCCCGTCTGATCAGCAACATTGGCGCCCCCCAGGGAACTGTGCTGTCGCCCTTCCTCTTCACCACCTACACTGCAGATTTTAAGTACCGCACTGAGTCGTGTCATCTGCAGAAATTCTCTGATGACTCGGCCATTGTGGGGCGTGTAGAGGGTGGGAAGGAGTATGAGTACAGGGACCTGGTCAGCAATTTTGTCAAATGGTGTGAGGAGAACCACCTGCAGCTGAATGTGGTGAAGACGAAAGAGATGGTGGTGGACTTTAGGAGGAACAAGCCCCGCCCTCTCCAGTCTGCGTTGGTGGGACGGACATCAACATTGTGGACTTCTACAAGTACCTGGGTGTTGTTCTGGACAATAAACTGGAGTGGACTGCAAACAGCCAGGGAGTCTACAAGAAGGGCCTGAGCCGGCTGTTGTCGCGATCATCATCTTCTTTGCTGTGGTGTCCTGGGGTGCAGGCATCAAAGCAAAAGACGCAAACAGACTAAACACACTCATTAGGAAGGCAGGGTCTGTTGTCAGCTCTAAGCTTGTCAACCTGGAGGAGGTGGAGGAGCACAGGATGCAAAACTGCTGGTGATCATGGACAATGTCTCTCATCCCCTCCACGAAACCCTGGACGAGCTTGAGAGCAGGAGACTCATCCAACCTTGCTGCCTTAAAGAACGGCACAGGAAACCATTCCTACCTGCTGCCATCAGACTGTACAACGCTTCACAGCAACGCTGAGCAGCGCTCAGGGAATAATCTCACACTATTCGAAGTGACTTATCACTGAAATGCACCTTTCTCTCTCTTGCACCTTAAAATCCACATAGTATATTGTAATATAGTGTTTATCTGAGATACTGTACTTTTATTGTAGTTCATGTTTTGTATTTTATTTTTAGTACATCTGATTGATTTGTACCGCTGCTACGATGACCTAATTTCCCCTCTGGGATAAATAAAACTATCTATCTATCTATCTATCTATCTATCTATCTATCTAGACACTGATTAGAGATGGATTTGAATTTATAAATGCTTACAATCGTTTTACTTTATCTGCTGAACGTGAACAGAGTTCCTGGAGGTTTAATAGAGCTGACCGCGACCCCTGCAGTGAGTAACGTCACAGAAGACCGACTCCTAAAATGCACCGACTTCACAGATTCTGAATTATCAGCAGGGTCGTCAGAGTGAACAGAGAGAAGAAGCAGAGAAGGGAACAAACCTGCTCTGTGGAGCCGCAGCTGAGGGTTGAAGACAGCGTCCAGTAGTTTCTGTTGTCGCTCCTTCTCCTCTTTTGAACGACAAAGTTCCTCCTCGTACTCTGCTATCGTTCTTTCAAAGAGCCCAAATATCTCTTCAGCAGCCAAAGAGAGGCGCTGCGTCACCAACGCCCTCACCATTTGGACTTTACTCATTGTGCTAACTCACAGCTAGCACGCTAAGCTAACTCGGATATCTCTGGATCTACCGGGAGATGAGTCAGAGGTGAAATCTTCAGAATAAAAGGTGAAAGCTTCAGAATAAAAGGTGAATTCAGAGCGGTTTATCTGGAAACACTGAGGCTCTGATGGATCCCAAACACACACTCACGAACAAAGACACACACCGACGCCATTTTGTTCTAAAGATTCAGCCGCAGTTAGAAAAAAAATCACTTCCGGGTCACCCTTCAAAATAAAACCTCCAGAATTTACCACGTTTATATGAAATGAAATATGAACGTAGCATTATGAGTTTTCTCCTTTATACGTTATTCTGACAGCTTTAGTTACTTTACAAATGAAAACATATGAAAAGTTGTTCAAATGTGATATTTAGTCATTTACGAGCTGAAACAATCAATAATCCGACTGACAGGAAATTAATGTGAACCTGTTTTGCTGAGTGAAGTCAATTTTGATTGAAAACAAAACTAAACCACTACTTACGTATGTTAATGTGTTAGTAATACTGTTGGGGTTTGGACAAATCAAACACTGTTACTGTAACTTTGAACTCTGGGTAATTGTGACGCCATTTCTCACTATTTTCACTTTTTTTTACATTTGGTTCAAAGTCATTTCAGTCAAAAGCAACTGGACTTGGTTCTTTGTCAGGAAGACGTTTCACCTCTCATCCAAGAGGCTTCTTCAGCTCATGTACGCATCTGACCAGGACCAGGACCAGGACAAGGACCACTGGCACTGCCACTCCGCGGGGCAAAGGCAGGAGGTGGAGGGTGCCAATGACTTGGGCTTGGCTCCCTGGTGGTGCCAGCGGGACTCTGCAAGTGCTGGTGCCAGTGATCCGGTGGTGATGGAGCCAGTCCATGGCAGGGTGGTGTTGTCGGTGGCCGTCATGCTCTTGTCACCAGCGCCGAAAGCCCTAAGATGGACCACAAGCTTCGCCTGGGTCATGGCGATGATGGAGAGACCCAGGGACTCTCCCTCAGAGCGAGGGGAGACAGGACTCGCACACATCATATCGCAAACTGTGCTTGGATCTGTCATCCCGGGACACAGAACCACAACAGGGAGGTGAGTTTAATTCCAGCCCTGGAGCCGAAATGTCCAGGGAGCCCTTTTCTTGATTCTTCTTGTTATTATCAATTATTGTTTCAGATGCTTTGTAACAAGAATCACAATCAAACATTCTTTTGGTTTGTTTTAAAGAAAACACGTGTTTAATAAAGTTTATACAGAAACTTTTTCTTCAGAGTCTCAGTTCAGAACAAGTTTCTCCTGAAAGTCAACAGCAGTCGGCAGCATCACAAGAGCTGAACGGACAGAATCATCATGAACTTACACCGTTGTTTCAAAACATTCTTCAAGAAGAAAAACTCAAATAAAATGTGGAGGTTTGGAGTTTTTTTAAATTCAGCCCTCGTGTCTCACTACTGACATTTTTGTCTTTGAATGTTTCGATGGTTGTGGCTGTGTTAACACATATGACACACGTTTTGGCTCCTATAACCTGATTTAATCCTTATTTAATCAGGCAGTCTCCTTGAGATCAGGATCTCTTTTTCAAGAGCGACCTGAGAACAAGAAACATCCAGACGAACGCAACAAAAACAACACAATCATACAACAACAGGAGATTACAAAAAGATACAAGAATAATAAAAGAAAAACTCCTGTTAATAAAACTTTAAAGTCTCACAGGAAAATGTTTGACTTTATCTTCAGGAAAGTTTGTAATTCATCTCAACATTTGTGTGTTAGAGACGGACATTTAAGGTCAAATACTGGATTGGCACAAATATAAGACCGTTTTTTGTTCCTGGAAATCCTTCTGAAAAAGAGGCTCTGCCTCTCTGTTCTCCTCAGTTTGACTCTAATGGAGCTTTAAGAACTAAAGACCAACACATTTATGGTCTTTGACCGGATCACGCCAGGCAAATCTTTTGTGACAAACACTGCAGCTGAAAGGTTTTTCTCCTGTGTGAGTTCTCATGTGTGTCTCTAAATTTCCCTTCAGTCCAAAGGATTTCATACAGACTGAACAGCTGTAAGGTTTCTCTCCTGTATGAGTTCTCATGTGTGTCTTCAAATGTCCCGTCTGTCCAAAAGACTTTTTACAAATGGACCAGCTGTGAGGTTTCTCTCCTGTATGACTTTCCACGTGTTTCTTTAAAAATGACCTTCACCTTTCTTACAGACTGAACAGCTGTAAGGTTTCTCTCCTGTGTGAGTTCTCATGTGTTTCTTCAAATGTCCCTTCGGTCCAAAGGATTTCTTACAGACTGAACAGCTGAAGGGTTTCTCTCCTGTGTGAGCTCTCATGTGTGTCTTTAAAACTCCCTTATGTGAAAAGGATTTCTTACAGACTGTACAACTGTAAGGTTTCTCTCCTGTATGAGTTCTCATGTGTTTCTTTAAATCTCCCTTCTGTCCAAAGGATTTCTTGCAGACTGTACAACTGTATGGTTTCTCTCCTTTATGAGTTCCCATGTGTCTCTTTAAAAATTCCTCCTGTCCAAAGGATTTCTTACAGACTGTACAACTGTATGGTTTCTCTCCTTTATGAGTTCCCATGTGTCTCTTTAAAAATTCCTCCTGTCCAAAGGATTTCTTACAGGCTGTACAACTGTATGGTTTCTCTCCTGTATGAGTTCTCATGTGTTTCTTTAAATCTCCCTTCTGTCCAAAGAATTTCTTGCAGACTGTATAACTGTATGGTTTCTCTCCTGTATGAGTTATCATGTGTGTCTTCAAATTTCCCTTGTATCCAAAAGTTTTCTTACAGACTGAACAGCTGAAAGGTTTCTCTCCTGTATGACTTCTCATGTGTATCTTTAAATCTATCTTACGTAGTAAAGATTTCTTACAGACTGAACAGCTGAAAGGTTTCTCTCCTGTGTGAGTTCTCATGTGTATCTTTAAATCTCCCTTCTGTGAAAAGGATTTCTTACAAACTGAACAGCTAAAAGGTTTTTCTCCTGTATGAGTTATCATGTGTTTCTTTAAATCTCCCTTCCGTCCAAAAGATTTCTTACAGACTGAACAGCTGTGAGGTTTCTCTCCTGTATGAGTTATCATGTGCTGTCTCAGAAGTGTCTTGGTGCCAAATCTTTTCCCACACTCAGAGCACTTAAATTGTTTCTCTCTACATTTTGAATCACTGACAGGAACTCCATCATCTTCCAGAGACTTTGAACCTGACTGAGGTTCTCTTGTCTCCTTCCAGTCAGCACTGTCATCAGTTTCAGGTTCAGAAGAGTCTTCAGTCTCTGTTGTTAAATGTGTGTCACTAACAGAGGTGGTTGACACTTTCTCTGTTCTGTGGAGTCTCTTGTGATTCATAAGAGCTGCTCTATATTTAAAATACTTCTTACAAACTGGACAGCTGAAAGGCTTCAGGCCAGTGTGACATCCCTCATCGCTCACAAAGACTTTGTTTGGTTTCAGAGCAGACTGAGATTCACTGGGAACTGTCCAATCATCACTGTCATCAGTCTCAGAAGAGTCTCCAGTCTTGTCTCCAGTCTCTGGTGTTAAATGTGTATCTGGATGTGAGTTCCTGTCTGGTTCTGGTTCTGGTCCTCCACAGTCCTCTCCATCAGCTTCTGTCTCCATCAGTGAGGACTGAGGTTTCTCTTCATCATCTTCACTCTTCACAGGGACAGGAGTGGATGTGAACTTGGGGATATCAGCCTCCTCCCACCCTTGAAGCTGCTCTCCTTCCTGACTGCTCCCCAGTTCCTGCTGTTCTTCTTTAATGTGTGGGGGCTCTGGGTCCTCCTGGTTCAGACTGGAGCTGCACTCCTGCTGCTCAGGGGGAACCGCTTCTTTAACCACCGACAGCTGCTGGACATCTGCAGGAAACAGGAAACACACAATGAGGAAAAATAAGATTCCATGCTGATGAGGAGTGAACAGTGTGTTTTCATCTGTTTGAAACAGAGACAGGTCGACACATGAGCTGCACTGAGAATGTTCTGTCTGCATACTGTGATGGCTTTTGTGTGAAACTATCAACTATTGTTTTTGTTTCCTTTATGGGAGCCAGCCAGGAGCTTCCATGACAAAAGTTATAGAGTCACACTCCAAATGTCAGCCCAAATACACAAAGGAGGTATGACTTAATTTAAAACCAATTGTTCACACTACCTTAACAAAAACAAGTCATTTGTAGGAAAAAGACCAAACACACACAACAGGAAATACACTAAAATGAAAACAGCTGATGAGAAACATCCACAAACGAAAGCAAACTTAATCCAACACCAGACAAAAAGTTCTCTTTGGAAAACAAAAACAAAATAAATGTTAATGTGAAATGTTTCCGTCTGAAACAGGAAACAGTTCAACGTTCAAAATAAACTCCATTTCCTTCAAAAACAAGCTTCATAGCAGCATTCAGTCAAACAGAGAGGAAGCTGTCAATCTAGACACACACACACACTGCTCACTCAGTCAGCTAATCCGTCCTTTAGTCTGTTGTTGCTGGATGTTATTGTCTGGTTGGCTTGATTATCTTTAGTGGACCAAAGGACTGATCCCACCTCAACATCACGTTTCTGCCACAGTAGCAGAGCTGGACAAGATCCACTCACTCAGTCACTGCAAGGCTGCAGACACACCACTACACACCAGACACACCAAGTTGTAGACTGTCCCACCAGAAACAACAGGACAATTGATCTCTTGTATGCTAATGTGAGTGATGCATACATAACGACTCCCCTCCCCCCACTGGGGAAGTGTGGTAACAACCTGGTTCACCTAGAGCCACTGTATTACCCCCCTGGTCCAAAAACAGCCGGAAACAACTGGCACCATCAGGAGGTGGTCCCCGGAGATGGAAAGTGCCCTGAGAGACAGTTACAGCACCAAAGTCTAGGATGTGCTGATCAACCCGCACGGTGAGGACATAGAGGGGATGACACATTGTCTGACGGAGTACCTGAACTTCTGCGCAGACATGGTCTCCGCTGTCAAGACTGGCCGCTGTTACCCGAATAACAAGCATTTGGTAACGCGGGATGTTAAGGTGTTCCTCAACAAGAAGAAGACTGTCTTCGGGAGCAGGGACAGGGAGGCCATGAAGGCAGCACAGCAGGAGGTGAAACACTGTGTGAGGGAAGCTAAGGACAGCTACAGGAGAAAGGTGGAGCAGAAGCTGAGGGAGAACAACATGAGGAAGGTCTGGGAGGGTGTGAGTACCATCACAGGTCACAACACAAAGACCAGAGATACAGGGGGGACAATGAAGAGGGCGAACAAGCTGAATGACTTCTTCAACAGGTTTAACCAGCCCATGTCCCCGCACCCCCACCCCCGCCGCAGCCATCTCTCCTTCTTCCCTCAACACCCCCCCCCCCCCCATGACACCACAAAAACAACCCCCTCCTTCTCCACCTCAACACAGTCCCCGCCTCATCACAGACCAGGTCGGCTGAGGAAGCTCCGGCCCAGGAAAGCAGCAGGCTCGGATAAAGTGTGTCCGAGACTACTGAAGACCTGTGCTGCAGAACTGGGGTAACCACTAAAACGGATCTTAAACCTTAACCTGCAGCTAGAGAGAGTGCCTACCCTTTGGAAGTCATCGTGCATCGTTCCAGTTCCAAAGAAGAACAGGCCCAGCGAGCTGAATGACTTCCGACTGGTGGCACTCACTTCACACCTGATAAAGACGTTGGAGCTGCTCTTCCTCAGCCTCCTCAGAACCCAGGTACAACACACCCAGGACTGCCTGCAGTTTGTGTACCAGCCAGCTGTTGGTGTGGAGGATGCCATCCTCTACATGCTGCACCGGGCTACTCCCATCTGTAAAAGGAAGGTGGAGGCTGTGGACTCATACAAACACCTCAGGCTGTGGCTGGACAATAAACTGGACACACACCATCCACCTGTACAGGAAGACACAAAGCAGGTTGTACTTCCTGAGGAGATGCGGTCCTTCAACATCTGCAGGAAACTGCTGGGGATGTTTTACTAGTCTGTTGTCACCTGTGTCCTCTTCTACACTGGGGTGTGCTGGGGGCATCATATCCAAGAAGGACACCTCCAGACTGGATAAACTGATCAGGCAGGCCGGCTCTGTGGTCAGGATGAAACTGGACTTACTGGTGCTGGTGGCAGAGAGGAGGACACTGGACAAACTGCTGGACATCATGGACAATGCCAGCCACCCCCTGCACAGCATCATCAGCAGCCAGAGGAGCCTGTTCAGTGGAAGGCTGCTCCTGCCCAAGTGCAGGACCAACAGGCTCAAGATCTCCTTTGTCCCTCAGGCCATCATCCTCTACATCTCCTCACTCAGGGGGAGCAGGAAATAAAGACGACAGAAGGGAAGGAGTGGGAGCCGCTCACTGTGCAATTATTAATCCACTCTTACACAGCTGGAAACTTATCTTCTTTTCTTTGTGCAATAACTTTATCCACCACTTCAGTTTCATTTCATCTGTTCATTTCTGTCGTATACAGTCAGACATATTTGATCTGATACATTTCCTCTACATTTAACTTCTGATTTAACTTTTACCTGTATTCTTACATCTACCTCATAAATATTTGACTAAGAGTTTATTGTTTACTGGGTTTCTTTTATACGTTCTGTATTTATTCAGCTAAGAGTTTATTGGTTATCCTATACTGTTTTGTTATAGCTCCCTTGTGTTTTTCTAAGCTGCTGGAAACTTAATTTCCTTGAGGGAGTTCATCCCAAAGGATCAATAAAGAGAAGTCTAAGTCTCAAACCCCGCCCGGAGGTCCTGATGGGCTCTACCCCTTTTGCAGACCCTGAAATCCCTCTGCTATGGAAGGATCCCAGATGGTTGAGTGGAGGCGGAGTCAAGGAGAAACGAAGGTCGTCCAGCGATAGTCAGGTTACTGAAAGGTTACAGTAGCTGATAAAACTGACAGACTCTTGGGGCTCACATCTGCACCAATAAAACCTGATCTTAGCACTGTGACAGGAGCCCACAGACAAATAACAACAATCGCTCAACATCTACAAAACGATGTCAAAGTCTACTTTAAAGTGATGTGTAGAAAGCTATAGACAGTTTTAATTAACTCTAAATAATGTCCATAAAGTTCACCAGCATACAGCACTGATAGAAATCATACGGGCTCACATTCAGCAGATGAGATTACGACTGAAACAAAAGCTACTTGCAGCTCGTTTACCATCAGCAATATTCACATACAACATGTAAATGCAACATGACAGAAAGCAGAAACAATGTTGTGATGAAAATATGACTTCATGAAGCACAAAGAGAAGACAGACAGGAGAGCTCTGCTGGAGCTGGGAGCTGACCACACGTTATGGAAACACTAACACTTCCTGACTGATGTCTCTGAACTAGGACCTGGCTGTCATGTGACTAAAACAACCAATGAGAAAACAAAGAAATTAGTAGACTTGAAAATAATGAACTCCTCTAAAATGACCACCAGAGGGAGACATACTACACCAGATAAGACCATTCTTACTGAACAGGACAAGAGGTCAGGAAATGGTCCCGACACTCACACTGATTCTAATGAGGGCTGCAGTCTGGAAACATGGACAGTTAGAAAGCAGCAGGAAACACTGGAAGCAAAGCAGAGCAGGTATAGAGTTGGGACTGAACCAATCCAATACTGGTATCAGGTTCTGATGCTGTTGTATTTCACTGATCAATGATCGGATCGACATCGCCAACACACGTACCAAACCAAATCAATAATGGTAGAGAAGGAAAAGAAACTTGTTAAAGTGACATTCTGGTGTAAAATCACCCCAGGGTCTTTTTAGGCAAATGGGGTCATCAAAAAAGCCTTCCAGACATTTGTTTGTGTATGAACTGTTAACGTAGATTGCCAGGAGAGACGCTAACAGCCTGCGGCGGCTAACACTGATGAGCTCGGGGCGGCGAATTGAACGCATTGAAATGTCTTTTTTAACCACTAACACTGATCCAAATAACACCAAACCTCTGCAGGAGCTTGATAAGAGTCCCTTCACTTTAACAGAAGCACCAACAACGTAGTTAGTGAACACGGAGTGTATTACAAGAGTGGTTTAAAGAGTTACCAGCTGGCCCTGTTACCAACTGCTCCATTCAAGTCACTTAGGCCTTAATTAAAAAAAAGTTGGGTCCCTGTTGGTTGTCAGTAAGGTCATGGGTCGCACATAAATCGACAGGGTCGCTCGGAAACCGGAATCGGACAAAATCTTTTATAGGCCTTACCAAAGTCAATCCAAAAGAAAGGAGCCCATTGATGATTTACTCCAGCAAAACATGTCAACGCTGTGGTTTGTGGCAGTTTGGTGAAATCTAAGTTAATAACAGGTGGTAAAAGGTTTAGAAAAGTCCCACACAGCTTTCCCTGCAGCACCAAAACATAACGCAGATCTCAGGGGTCTGGGGGCGTGTTTGGCTGGAAGACGAAGTGAAGAGAGACACAACGGTTGGTGTTTGTATCTTTCCCGGCTGCAAAGCAAAAATCAAAGCTTCCAAGCCAGAGACTTTCCGTAGGCTGCCATTGCGGTACGATGACTGTGCTCCGGTAAACCAGCGGCTTATTGTTTTGAACCTGGACATTGAGACGGCGATGGAGACGCTGAGGCAGAGGGATGACCGTGTCTGCAGCAAACCACAACGTTTACGTGTTTGGCTGGAGTAAATCATCAATGGGCTCCTTCCTTTTGGATTGACTTTGGTAAGAGACTTGAATGGAGCAGCTGGTACCGGGCCAGGTGGTAACTCTTTAAACCACTCTTTTAATACACTCCGTGTTCACTAACTACGTTGTTGGTGCTTCTGTTTAAGTGAAAGGACTCTTATCAAGCTCCTGCAGAGGTTTGGTGTTATTTGGAAGTGTTAGTGGTTAAAAAAGACACTTTATTGCGTTCAACTCACCAACCCCGAGTTAATCCATGTTAGCCGCGGCAGGCTGTTAGAGTCTCTCCTGAAAACCTACATTAACAGTTCATACAAGAAACAAATTGTGTCGATGGCTCATTTGATGACTCCTAAAATGTGCCGACTTCACAGATTCTAAATTATCAGCAGGTTCGTCAGAGTGAACAGAGAGAAGAAGCAGAGAAGGGAACAAACCTGCTCTGTGGAGCCGAAGCTGAGGGTTGAAGACAGCGTCCAGTAGCTTCTGTTGTAGCTCCTTCTCCTCTTTTAAACGACAAAGTTCCTCCTCGTACTCTGCTATCGTTCTTTCAAAGAGCCCAAATATCTCTTCAGCAGCCAAAGTGAGGCGCTGCTTCACCAACGCTCTCTGCAGTGAGGACTGAGGTTCCTCTTCATCATCTTCACTCTTCACAGGGACAGAAGTGGATGGGAACTTGGTGATATCATGATCTTGAAGCTGCTCTCCCTCCTGGCTGCTCCAGAAGTCCTGCTGTTCCTCTTTAATGTGTTGAACCTCCTGCTCCAGACTGGAGCTGCACCCCTGCCGCTCAGGAGGAACCTCTTCTTTAACCACCAACAGCTGCTGGACGTCTGCAGGAAACACACACACACACATGAGTGACCACTCCAACTCGACTCACATCAATAATAAGGAGAAAAAGAACCATGAATGATGTGCCCGCTGTAAAAAGTGCAGAATGCTCCTTTAACACATAAGGGACATGTTTGATAAGCACATGGACTGGTGTGAAATCTACTCATGACACATCTCTGGGCTTGATCACTGACAGTGTCCTCTTTGCTGACACCAGCAGAATTCAAAATGACGTCATCAAACTTCACCACCTCAGGTTTTCCTAGACACGTCACATCCGGACTGGATTCTACTGAAGAGACGACATTTTCTATCAAAGTCACTTTTACATTTGTGAAAGTTGGATTCTGAAAATGCAAAGAAGCTAGATTTCACTTTTCCCTTTTTTCAGAAGTAGACAACATAAGACCAGGTCCAGAACCAGAGTCACTGTTCCTGGACCTGTCAGATCTGGACCGGATCACAGTAGAGAGGCTGAAGTTTCTAAAGAACAGAGAGAAGAAGCAGGGAAGGGAGCAAACCTGCTGTGTGGAGCCGCAGCTGAGGGTCGGAAACAGCGTCCAGTAGCTTCTGTTGTCGCTCCTTCTCCTCTTTTGAACGACAAAGTTCCTCCTCGTACTCTGCTATCGTTCTTTCAAAGAGCCCAAATATCTCTTCAGCAGCCAAAGTGAGGCGCTGCTTCACCAACCACCTCACCCGCTGCACTGCACTCATTGTGCTAACTCACAGCTAGCACGCTAAGCTAACTCGGATATCTCTGGATCTACCGGGAGATGAGTCAGAGGTGAAACCTTCAGAATAAAAGGTGAAGAGCACAAAGTTCATTCGGACAGGATTATCCAGACACACAGAGGCGGTGATGATCAGTGCTGCTGGAGCTCACACACACTTTCTAAACACAACAACGGACTCTGCTCACACACGTCTGTGCTGGACGCCATCTTGATCACAGTGTGTCGTTCTGTAAAGGAAACAGCTTCCGGGGCGGCGGCTTCTTCTTCTTCGCGTTATTTGGCGGATTGTAACACCAGCTGTAAGGAGCATACCGCCACCTACTGAACTGGAGTATGTAGGACAGGATCTAGTAGCCTATAGTTTTACATTAAATGATCTTATAGAATAATAATAATGACACAAAACAAAACAAAGCAGTAATGATATATATACAAACTCAGAAAGGCTCTGAAAGACCTGGCTGAGGAGGCTGAGCAGGGAAGCTTCTGGCTTTGGCTAAGAAGGAAGGACCAGGCATGGGGAAAGCAGGGGTCCTAGGGTCAGCTGCAGGGAGACATCCCTGCTGTTGCTCCACCACCGTGAGATGTCCCAGGATTAATGGAGCGAAACATCAATAAAGGGTGGCTACCTGCAGCTACCCGCAACCGCACCGCCGGAGGTGCAACAAGCAGAAATGTTTAGCGGGCAGTCACTTGCCTGTACTACCATCTACAAAGTATGTCATGTTTAAGCATTAGAGCCAATGAGATGATAGCACATCTCCTCTTGCTACAAGAATCTCATCTTTGCTGTTTGAGCCTCAGAATTGAGGTGGCTTCACGCACTACTTTGTGTTGACGACTTGACTTCAGAATCAGACATATGGGACTCTGACATTTTCTTTTCTTTTCTGGAATCATAATAAATTCTTCCCTAACAACCCTCTGCCCGGCACTTATGTCCCTCTGAATTTACACAGAGAAAACCGAAAATGTTGAATTGAAAATACGATGGTGGTGATAAAAATGAAAAAACAGTTGCAGCAAATGAACTCACATCTTCCTGAGTGGAAAGACCTTACAAGGTTAGCGAGAGCACTGATGAGCAGGACCAGGACCCAGTAGGCAATAATGTGCATGAGGTCAAAAAGGGGGTTTGCATTTAAACAGTATGTATCAACATTCATTGCTTCAGACATCTTTGAACAAGAATCACAATCAGACTTTCTTTTGGTTTGTTTTAAAGAAAACGTGTGTTTAATAAAGTTTATACAGAAAACTTTTTCTTCAGAGTCTCAGTTCAGAACAAGTTTCTCCTGAAAGTCAACAGCAGTCGGCAGCATCACAAGAGCTGAACGGACAGAATCATCATAAACTTACACCGTTGTTTTAAAACATTCATCAAGAAGAAAAACTCAGATGATCTAAAAGTTACAAATCATCATCAGTTGCATCATACAACAACAAAGAATTACAAACAGATACATCAGAAAAAAATATCTTTTATAAAACTTTATAGTCTCACAGGAAAATGTACGACTTTATCTTTAGGAAAGTTTGTAATTCATCTCAACATTTGTGGGTTAGAGACGGACATTTAAGGTCAAATACTGGATTGAAACAAATATAAGACCGTTTTTTGTTCCTGGAAATCCTTCTGAAAAAGAGGTTCTGCCTCTCTGTTCTCCTCAGTTTGACTCTAATGGAGCTTTAAGGATTAATGACCAACACATTTATGGACTTTGACCCGATAACTCCAGGCAAATCTTTTATGACAAACACTGCAGCTGTAAGGTTTCTCTCCTGTGTGAGTTCTCATGTGTATCTTTAAAATTCCCTTCAGTCCAAAGGATTTCTTACAGACTGAACAGCTGTAAGGTTTCTCTCCTGTATGAGTTCTCATGTGTTTCTTCAAATGTACCAACTGTCCAAAAGACTTTTTACAAATGGAACAGCTATAAGGTTTCTCTCCTGTATGAGTTCTCATGTGATTCTTTAAAATTCCGTTCAGTCCAAAGGATTTCTTACAGACTGAACAGCTGTAAGGTTTCTCTCCTGTATGAGTTCTCATGTGTTTCTTCAAATGTCCCTTCTGTCCAAATGATTTCTTACAGACTGAACAACTGTGAGGTTTCTCTCCGGAATGAGTTCTCATGTGTATCTTTAAATCTCCCTTCTGTCCAAAAGATTTCTCACAGACTGAACAGCTGTGAGGTTTCTCCCCTGTATGAGTTCTCATGTGGTTCTTTAAACGTCCACCATCTGTAAAAGAATTCTTACAAACTGAACAGCTGTATGGTTTTTCTCCTGTATGAGTGGTCATGTGTTTCTTTAAACTTCCACTCTCTGTAAAAGATTTCTTACAGACTGAACAGCTGTAAGGTTTTTCTCCTGTATGAGTTCTCATGTGTTTCTTTAAACTTCCACACACTGTAAAAGATTTCTTACAATCTGAACAACTAAAAGGTTTCTCTCCTGTATGAGTTCTCATGTGTATCTTTAAACTTCCACTCTCTGTAAAAGATTTCTTACAAAGTGAACAACTAAAAGGTTTCTCTCCTGTATGAGTTCTCATGTGTATCTTTAAATATCCCTTCCGTCCAAAAGATTTCTTACAAACGGAACAGCTGAAATGTTTTTCTCCTGTATGAGTTCTCATGTGTGTCTTTAAATATCCCTTCTGTCCAAAAGATTTCTTACAGACTGAACAGCTGTAAGGTTTCTCTCCTGTATGAGTTCTCATGTGTATCTTTAAATCTCCCTCCTGTCCAAAAGATTTCTTACAAACGGAACAGCTGAAATGTTTTTCTCCTGTATGAGTTCTCATGTGTGTCTTTAAATCTCCATTATGTCCAAACGATTTCTTACAGACTGAACAGCTGTAAGGTTTCTCTCCTGTATGAGTTCTCATGTGTATCTTTAAAGTTCCCTTCTGTCCAAAAGATTTCTTACAGACTGAACAGCTGTGAGGTTTCTCTCCTGTATGGGTTCTCATGTGCCGCCTCAGATTTGTCTTGATGCCAAATCTTTTCCCACACTCAGAGCACTTAAATAGTTTCTCTCTACATCTTGAATCACTGACAGGAACTTCATCATCTTTCAGAGACTTTGAACCTGACTGAGGTTCTCTTGTCTCTTTCCAGTCAGCACTGTCATCAGTTTCAGGCTCAGAAGAGTCTCCAGTCTTGTCTTCAGTCTCTGGTGTTAAATGTGTGTCACTAACAAAGGTAAGGGCCACTTTCTCTGTTCTGTGGATTCTCTTGTGTTTCACAAAAGCGGCTCTATATTTAAAACACTTCTTACAAACTGGACAGCTGAAAGACTTCAGGCCAGTGTGACATCCCTCATCGCTCACAAAGACTTTGTTTGGTTTCAGAGCCGACTGACATTCACTGGGAACTCTCCAAAAATCACTGTCATCAGTCTCAGAAGAGTCTCCAGTCTTGTCTCCAGTCTCTGTTGTTAAATGTGTATCTGGATTAGAGTTCTTTTCTAGTTCTGGTTCTGGTCTTCCACAGTCCTCTCCATCAGCTTCTGTTTCCATCTGTGAGGACTGAGGTTTCTCTTCATCACCTTCACTCTTCACAGGGACAGGAGTGAATGTGAACTTGGTGATATCAGCCTCCTCCAGCCCTTGAAGCTGCTCTCCCTCCTCACTGCTCCACGGTTCCTCCTGTTCCTCTTTAATGTGTGGGGGCTCTGGGTCCTCCTGGTCCAGACTGGAGCAGCACTCCTGCTGCTCAGGGGGAACCTCTTCTTTAACCACCGACAGCTGTTGGACGTCTGCAGGAAACAGGAAACACACAGAGGAAAACTAAGATTCCATGCTGTCAAGGAGTGAACAGTGTGTGTTCATCTGTTTGAAACAGAGACAGGTTGACACATGAGCTGCACTGAGAATGTTCTGTCTGCATACTGTGATGGCTTTTGTGTGAAACCATCAACTATTGTTTTTGTTTCCTTTATGGGAGCCAGCCATGAGCTTCCATGACAAAAGTTATAGAGTCACAGTTGAAATGTCAGCCCAAATACACAAAGAAGGTAGGTTGCTGGGACCTCGAGCTGCTCAATGTTAGCTTGCGGCCATATTATCTGCCGAGAGAGTTCAGTCACGTGATCACTGTCTGTGTTTACATCCCTCCCAGAGCGGATGCAGCCACTGCCTGTGACAAGACTCACTCAGTGACTGCAAGGCTGCAGACACACCACCCTGAGGCATTTATGATCATCTCTGGGGACTTTAATCATGCAAATTTGGATTCTACTTTGGCTGTTTTTCACCAGGTTGTAGATGTCCCACCAGAAACAACAGGACAATTAATCTCCTGTATGCTAATGTAAGGTATGAATACAGAGCGACCCCCCGGGGAAGTGTGGTAACAACCTGGTTCACCTACAGCCCCTGTATACCCCCCTGGTCCAAAAACAGCCGGTAACAACTCGCACCATCAGTAGGTGGTCCCCGAAGATGGAAAGTACCCTGAGAGCCTGTTACAACACCACAGTCTGGAATGTGCTGATCAACCCGCACGGTGAGGACGTAGAGGGGATGACACATTGTTTGATAGAGTACCTGAACTTGGCGTGGTCTCCCCTGTCAAGACTGGCCGCTGTTACTATCTTTAAGATGGCGCCGTGCCAGTGGCAGCCTATGGTAGCAGCTCCCGGTACTTCCTAGTTTTTATTGTGTTTTTAGCGTATTTCTGTATTTATTATCTGTGCCCCGCCCTGTGGATACACACTGTCCACACATCAAGATGTTTATCCAACGGTTTGGATATGTCTTAGTTAGCTTTTTCGTGCTTTGGTCTTTCCTGGTGACTGGAAGCTGTTCCTGCTCTACAGCCGGCATTGTTTAAAGTCGCAACCAGCTGATCGCCCCGGGGCCCCAAACCCTCTTCGTCGGGAGAGACCCACAGTACCGAAGGAGCAAAGGAGGAGACGGCGAGGCTGCAGAGAAGGAGTTAAAGGGAGGAGGAAGTTTAAACCCTGCATCCCGGCAGTTCTTACTGGAAACGTAAGGTCCCTGGCAAATGACCCTGGCACGTCACGTGGTGACTGCTGCCTACAAACTTCTGCAGCAGTCAGTGGAAAGCTGATTGACCGGATCGCATCAGCCTGCGTGCTGAAGGCCTATGTCGGCCAGCTCTGCGGAGTTCTCCAGCACCTCTTTACCCTGAGCCTCCACCTTCAATGGAAAGGAAAACATCCTGCCTTGTTCCAGTGCCCAAAAAAGGACATCTTGTGGCGCTGGATGACTACAGGCTGATTGCACTGACCCCCCTTCACATTATGAAGGTCATGGAGAGGCTGGTTCCTGCACACCTCAGACCCCAGTTCCTGGAGGTTTAGTAGAGCTGACCACGACCCCTGCAGTGAGTAACGTCACAGAAGACCGACTCCTAGAATGTACCGACTTCACAGATTCTGAATTATCAGCAGGGTCGTCAGAGTGAGAAGAAGCAGAGAAGGGAACAAACCTGCTCTGTGGAGCCGCAGCTGAGGGTTGAAGACAGCGTCCAGGAGCTTCTGTTGTCGCTCCTTCTCCTCCTTTGAACGACAAAGTTTCTCCTCGTACTCTGCTATCGTTCTTTCAAAGAGCCCAAATATCTCTTCAGCAGCCAAAGTGAGGCGCTGCTTCACCAACGCTCTCTGCAGTGAGGACTGAGGTTCCTCTTCATCATCTTCACTCTTCACAGGGACAGAAGTGGATGGGAACTTGGTGATATCATGATCTTGAAGCTGCTCTCCCTCCTGGCTGCTCCAGAAGTCCTGCTGTTCCTCTTTAATGTGTTGAACCTCCTGCTCCAGACTGGAGCTGCACCCCTGCTGCTCAGGAGGAACCTCTTCTTTAACCACCAACAGCTGCTGGACGTCTGCAGGAAACAAGGAAACACAGACACATGAGTGACCACTCCGACTCGACTCACATCAATAATAAGGAGAAAAAGAACCATGAATGATGTGCCTACTGTAAAAAGTGCAGAATGCTCCTTTAACACATAATAAGGGACATGTTTGATAAGCACATGGACTGGTGTGAAATCTACTCATGACACATCTCTGGGATTGATCACTGACGGTGTCCTCTTTGCTGACACTAGCAGAATTTTGCGTTCCTTGACCTTAAGAAGGCATTTGATACTGTTAATCATAGAATTCTCATGTCAAAGTTAGCTAGTTTTAATTTTTGTTCAGATACACTGAAGTGGATTGAATCATACTTGTCAAATCCATCTCAGTCGGTTCAGGTACAGAATCATCAATCAGCTGCTCTTCATCTATCCACAGGAGTCCCACAAGGATCCATACTGGGCCCTTTGCTATTTACATTATATATCAATGTCTTACCATATGTATATCCAGATGCCAACATCCAAATTTATGCTGACGACACAGTCATTTATGTACATGGTAGCAGTATGACACAGGTTGCTGATAAACTTACAAACTCCATGACTCATGTAACAGCATGGTTAAAGCAATGCTGTTTACAGCTGAATGTGTCTAAAACAGTATGTATGTGTTTCACCAAGAAGAACAGTCCTAGTGTTGAGCCGGATATCTTTGCATCAGGGGAGAGGCTACAGGTTGATTCTGAATACAAGTACCTTGGTGTTTTGGTTCTAAACTTTCTTTCAAGGCTCAGGTGAAAAAGGTTTGTAACTGGGTCGAATTCAATCTCTCAGACTTCAGATTCATTTGAGATTATATGTCAACAGAGGCAAAGATGCATTCTATGTTTTTTTCCCACATCATCTGCTGTTTAACTATATGGTCACAGGCTGGCAACACTTCTCTAAAACCAAAAGACTCTCTGTATAAACCAACAGTTAAAATCCTTGACAACAAACCAGTAGATTTTCATCATTGCTCAATATTAAGAAAATAGAACCTGCTGAGTTGGGACAATTTGATTAAATATGTAAATACTTGTCTTATGTACAAGATGATACATGGTTCCACCTCTCCTCTGCTCAGACAGTCCGTCAACATAAGAACAACTGCACATGGGTTCACAAGAGGTGAAGCAAGAGGAGACTGTGTTATTCCACTGAGGAAAAGTTCCTTTAGTCCTTCTGCGTTCTGTGTTAGAGCTGCACTACGATGGAAATCCACCCCAGCAACTATTAGAGACCTGAAGAGCTTTAGTTTACTCAGAGCTCATGTGAAGAGATGGTTCCTTGGTGCTCAGCTCTGTCAGCACTAACACCTGATGACACCTTCCTGTCCTCGGTGCGTCTGTGCTGAACCTGCAGCCATCTTCTCTTTTTACTGCGTGCGTCTTATTGTGCTCTTGTTCTTATTGTGTTGCATCACTCTGTATTTGTGCGTCTGCTCTGCTGCTGTGGTGTGATGTGTCTTGCGTCTTGAATGATATTTTCTAAATTGCTGCTACTTTGTCATGTTTGTTAGCTGCTGTGCATGTTTTGCAGTTTGCCCTGGCTTTAATTTCGTAACTGGCTAATTCTGGCGCATTTACAGTAATAATATTAATGTGCACTGTTTTCACATAAACTCAACTTAAACTTAATTCAAAATGACGTCATCAAACTTCACCACCTCAGGTTTTCCTAGACACGTCACATCCAGACTAGATTCTACTGAAGAGGCGACATTTTCTATCAAACTCACTTTTACATTTGTGAAAGTTGGATTCTGAAAATGCAAAGAAGCTAGATTTCACTTTTCCCTTTTTTCAGAAGTAGACAACATAAGACCAGGTCCAGAACCAGAGTCACTGTTCCTGGACCTGTCAGATCTGGACCGGATCACAGTAGAGAGGCTGAAGTTTCTAAAGAACAGAGAGAAGAAGCAGAGAAGGGAGCAAACCTGCTGTGTGGAGCCGCATCTGAGGGTCGGAAACAGCGTCCAGTAGCTTCTGTTGTCGCTCCTTCTCCTCTTTTGAACGACAAAGTTCCTCCTCGTACTCTGCTATCGTTCTTTCAAAGAGCCCAAATATCTCTTCAGCAGCCAAAGTGAGGCGCTGCTTCACCAACCACCTCACCCGCTGGACTGCACTCATTGTGCTAACTCACAGCTAGCATGCTAAGCTAACTCGGTTATCTATGGATCTACCGGGAGATGAGTCAGACCTTCAGAATAAAAGGTTAAACCTTCAGAATAAAAGGTGAAAGCTTCAGAATAAAAGGTGAATTCGGAGCGGTTTATCTGGACACACTGAGGCTCTGATGGATCACAAACACACACTCACGAACAAAGACACACACCGACGCCATTTTGTTCTAAAGATTCAGCCGCGTGCAGAAGAAATCACTTCCGGGTCACCCTTCAAAATAAAACCTCCAGAATTTACCACGTTTATATTAAATGAAATATGAATGTAGCATTATGAGTTTTCTCCTTTATACGTTATTCTGACAGCTTTAGTTACTTTACAAATGAAAACATATGAAAAGTTGTTCAAATGGGATATTTAGTCATTTACGAGCTGAAACCATCAATAATCCGACTGACAGGAAATTAATGTGAACCTGTTTTGCTGAGTGTAGTCAATTTTGATTGAAAACAAAACTAAATCAGTACTTACCTAAGTTAATGTGTAACACGGTTACTGTAACTTTGAACTCTGGGTAATTGTGACGCCATTTCTCACTATTTTCACTTTTTTTACATTTGGTTCAAAGTCATTTCAGTCAAAAGCAACTGGACTTGGTTCTTTGTCAAGAAGACGTTTCACCTCTCATCCAAGAGGCTTCTTCAGCTCATGTACGCATCTGACCAGGACAAGGACCAGGCTGGGACTGGACCAGGACCAGGACCAGAACCACAATATTTCCCTGTGTATTGCTGTGCAGTGATTGAAGATTTTTTTTGGTTAAAGAACAAACAACATAATAGTGTTATATATATTATTTCATATGTATATTTTTCATATTCATGTTATAAGTGTTAGAAATAATGTTGAGGTTTGGATAAATAAAACAATAACTAACTTTGGACTCACTATTTTCATTTCACATTTTTGTTTTCCAGTTATTGACACTACTAACATTCGGTTTATGTTATCATCATTACTATTATTATTATTCGTATAATCAATATTAAATATACAGCTCTACTCAACCCCAACCACGCTTCGACCAAAGTAACTTATTTTTACATTTTCATTTGCAATTTAACGTCAAAGTCAGATTTTATTAAAAGGAAAGACTAATTAAAATCTAGTGCTGTGAGAATATTTCAGATTTTCTTGTTTCAGACGCTTTATAACAAGAAACACAATAAGACTTATTTTTGGTTTGTTTTAAAGAAAACACGTGTTTAATAAAGTTTATACAGAAAACGTTTTCTTCAGAGTCTCAGTTCAGAACAAGTTTCTCCTGAAAGTCAACAGCAGTCGGCAGCATCACAAGAGCTGAACGGACAGAATCATCATAAACTTACACCGTTGTTTCAAAACATTCATCAAGAAGAAAAACTCAGATAATCTTAAAGTTACAAATCATCATCAGTTGCATCATACAACAACAAAGAATTACAAACAGATAATCATAAAAAATTGTCTTTTTATAAAACTTTAATGTCTCTCAGGAAAATGTACGACTTTATCTTCAGGAAAGTTTGTAATTCATCTCAACATTTGTGGGTTAGAGACGGACATTTAAGGTCAAATACTGGATTGGCCCAAATATAAGACCGTTTTTTGTTCCACAAAATCCTTCTGAAAAAGAGGCTCTACCTCTCTGTTCTCCTTTGAGGACTAACGACCAAGACATTTATGGTCTTTGACCTGATCACGCCAGGCAAATCTGTTGTGACAAACACTGCAACTGAAAGGTTTCTCTCCGGTGTGAGTTCTCATGTGTATCTTTAAAGTTCCCTTCTGTCCAAAAGATTTCTTACAGACTGAACAGCTGTGAAGTTTCTCTCCTGTATGACTTATCATGTGCTGCCTCAGATTTGTCTTGATGCCAAATCTTTTCCCACACTCAGAACACTTAACTAGTTTCTCTCTACATCTTGAATCGCTGACGGGAACTTCATGAACTGTCAGAGGGTTTGAACCTGAATGAGGTTCTCAAAAGATTTCTTACAGACTGAACAGCTGAAAGGTTTCTCTCCTGTATAAGTTTAAATGGGATTCTTTAAACTCATACTATGTGCACAACAACAACACCGGGAAAAAAAGAGGAGATATAAACCATCGCGTGAGCAGTGTGCTGTTTTTCACAGAGACGTGGCTCCACGAGGACATCCCGGACTCTAACGTAACTGTGGACGGCTTTCAGACTGTTTGGGCGGACAGGAGTCCCTGTGAGAGTGGCAAGAGGAAAGGTGGGGGACTTGCTATTCTTAAACAACACGTGGTGTCATACTAATGAATGAGATGAAGAGGTGCATGAGATGGGGAGAGAGAGCAGATGAGGCAGGCCCAGAGGGAGCTGAAGGAGAGGATTCAACAGGGCAAAGACACCTACAGGAGGAAGCTGGAGCACAAACTCCATCACCTTTCTCCACCTCCACCAACGCACACAGCTGACAGATCTTCACTGCAGAGCAGGTGAGGAAGGAGCTGTGCAGACTAAGCACCGACAAGGCAGCAGGTTCGACGGGGTCAGCCTGAGGGTCCTCATAGTATGTGCGAACCAGCTGAGTGGAGTCCTGCAGTACATCTATAACCTCAGCCTGAGTCTTGAGAACATCCCTGTGCTGTGGAAGACATCCTGCCTGGTACCAGTACCAAAGAAGGTGCGTCCCAGCACCTCCGAAGACTACAGACGGGTGGCGCTGACTTCGCATCTGATGGAGGCCCTAGAGAGGCTGGTCCTGTCACTTCTTTGGCCCCTGATCAGCTCATCACTGGACCCGCTACAGTTGGCCTACCAGCCGAGACTAGGTGTGGAGGACGTTATCATCTTCCTGCTCCACCGTGCCTGCGCCCATCTGGACAGACTGGGAACCACAGTGGGAATCTTGTTCATGGTCTTCTCCAGTGCGTTCAATACCATCCGGCCTGCTCTGCTGGGACGTAAGCTGACGGTGATGCAGGTGGACCCTCCCCTGGTTTCCTGGATTAAGGATTACTTAATGGACCGACCACAGTATGTCAGACTGCAGGACAGAGTGTCTGACACAGTGGTCAGCAGCACTGGAGCTCCACAGGGAACTGTTCTTTACCCCTTTATATTCAACCTGTACACCTCAGACTTTCAGCTCCTCTCTGAGTTCTGCCACCAAGTTTGCTGACGATTCTGCAATTGTTGGCTGTGTCAGTGAGGGAAAGGAGGAGGAATACAGGGGTGTTGTGGAGTCCTTCGTCGACTGGTGTGCAGCTAATCACCTGGTTCTAAACCCCAGCAAGACTAAGGAGCTAGTGGTGGATTTCCCCCACACCCATCTCCATCAACAGCGTGACTGTGGATGTTGTCCAGGATTACAAATACCTTGCAGTATACCTGGACAACAAACTGGACTGGTCCAAGAACACTGAGGCTGTTTACAAGAAGGGCCAGAGTCGTCTCTATTTCCTGAGGAGGCTCCGGTCATTCAATGTATGTAACACCATGCTGAGGATGTTCTTCCAGTCGGTGGTAGCCGTGGCCATCTTCTTTGCTGTTGTTTGCTGGGGCAGCAGGCTGAGGGCAGCAGATGCCAAGAGGATCAGTAAGATCATTAGGAAGAGTGGCTCCGTCCTGGGGGTCAAACTGGACTCTTTGGTGGCGGTGTCTGAGAGGAGCATGCTGTCTAAACTGCACAGCATCCTGGACAACAACTCTCACCCTCTCCATCAGCTGCTGACCTCCAGCAGAAGCACCTTCAGCCACAGACTCATTCTCCCCCGGTGTAACACTGAACGCCGGAGGAAGTCTTTTCTTCCAGTGGCCATCAAACTCCATAAATGTCACTTTGTAACACCACTACATCACTTATTAAGTGGTACTCTAACTTACTGCTGTATATTTAAAGATCCCTTCCGTCCAAAAGGTTTCTTACAAACTGAACAACTTAAAGGTTTCAGGCCAGTGTGACATCCCTCATCGCTCACAAAGACTTTGTTTGGTTTCAGAGCCGACTGAGATTCACTGGGAACTGTCCAATCCTCACTGTCATCAGTGTCATCAGTCTCAGTTTCAGAAGAGTCTCCAGTTTCTGGCTTTAAATGTGTATCTGGATGTGAGTTCCTTTCTGGTTTTGGTTCTGGTCCTCCACAGTCCTCTCCATCAGCTTCTGTTTCCATCTGTGAGGACTGAGGTTTCTCTTCATCATCTTCACCCTTCACAGGGACAGGAGTGAATGTGAACTTGGTGATATCAGCCTCCTCCAGCCCTTGAAGCTTCTCTTCCTCCTCACTGCTCCACGGTTCCTCCTGTTCCTCTTTAATGTGTGGGGGCTCTGGGTCCTCCTGGTCCAGACTGGAGCTGCACTCCTGCTGCTCAGGGGGAACCTCTTCTTTAACCACCGACAGCTGCTGGACGTCTGCAGGAAACAGGAAACACACAGAGGAAAACTAAGATTCAATGCTGACGAGGAGTGAACAGTGTGTGTTAATCTGTTTGAAACAGAGACAGGTTGACACATGAGCTGCACTGAGAATGTTCTGTCGCAATACTGTGATGGCTTTTGTGTGAAATTATCAACTATTGTTTTTAGTTTCCTTTATGGGAGCCAACCAGGAGGTTCTATGACAAAAGTTATAGAGTCACAGTTGAAATGTCAGCCCAAATACACAAAGGAGGTATGACTTAATGTAAAACCAATTGTTTAAACTACCTGAACAAAAACAGGTCATTTGTAGGAAAAAGGAGATCCAGGGGCTGCGAGGTTGAGGCGACGCTAAAGGCCCAGCGAGCGGAGAAACGGAGGCGCTACAAGCCATCGATTCCCTCCGAAATCAAAGGGAATGTGAACTGACTGCTGAACAAGATCGACGAGCTGTCCCCGCTTGTCAACCAACGGATCTACCGTGAGAGCAGCTTGTTCATCTTTACAGAGACATAGCTAATCCACCTCGTAACAGATGCTAACAAGGACCTGCCGGGATTCACTGACGTGAGAGCCGACCGCCACACAGAAGTGAGCGGGGAAAAGCAAAGGTAGAGAACTCATCATGTATGTGAACAACCGCTGGTGTAACCCAAGGCCTATCTACGTAAAAAAAAGTCTCATGTTGCCGGGACCTCAAGCTGCTAAATGTTAGCTTGCGGTCATATTATCTTCCGAGAGAGTTCTGTCACGTGATCACCGTCTGTGTTTACATCCCACCCAGAGTAGTCACTGCAAGGCTGCAGACACAGCACCCTGAGGCCTTTCTGATCATCTCTGGGGACTTTAATCATGCAAATTTGGATTCTACTTTGGCTGTTTTTCACCAGGTTGTAGACTGTACAACCAGAATTGATCTCCTGTATGTTTCCAAACATGGTCTCCCCTGTCAAGACTGGCCGCTGTTACCATCTTTAGCCGGCATTGTTTACACTCGCAACCAGCTGATGGAGGAGGAACAGCCGAGGGAAATGAACAATGTGTGAACGAGTTTGACCTGTTTTTCAAAAGGGCCGACCTCAGCTCCCCCAGCAGCCCCCCTGCTGCTCCTCCCAGCAACCACCCCTGGTCACAGGCCCCCCACAGCTCCACACAAGCGCAACAACCCCACACCAATCCCCGCAGCAGACACCAGGTTCCTCAAACCTCCTGTTCCCCCTCCCCCACCCCCCACATCCCTGCTGGCCCCCACCAAAGACCGTCTCACACACCCCTCCCCCAGGACCCTTGCACTTCCCCCACTGCTGCCTACAAACTTCTGCAGCAGTCCCCACTCTGCACTGCCTCCCACCCCCCAGTCTGGACTTCACATCACAGCCAGCCAGGTGAGGAGAGAGCTGGAGAGGCTCAGTCAGAGAAAAGCCGCTGGACTGGACCGCATCAGCCCTCGAGTGCTGAAGGCCTGTGCCGGCCAGCTCTGCGGAGTTCTCCAGCACCCCTTTAACCTGAGCCTCCACCTTCAAAGGAAAGGAAAACATCCTGCCTTGTTCCAGTGCCAAAAAAAAGGACATCCTGTGGCTCTGGATGACTACAGGTCGATTGCACTGACCTCTCACATTATGAAGGTCATGGAGAGGCTGGTTCTTGCACACCTCAGACCCCTAGTGTGCCCATCACAGGACCCACTACAATTAGCAGATCAGCCCCATGCTGGGGTTGGCGTCATGTTCTTCGACTTCTCCAGCGCCTTTAACACCATCCAGCCCGAGCTGCTGAAGGCCAAACTGGAAAACATGCAGGTGGATTCTCCTCTCGTCACATGGGTCAATGACTATCTGACGGGCAGGCCGCAGTATGTGAGATTACAAAAAACTATGTGTCTGACCGTTTGATCAGCAACATCGGCGCCCCCCAGGGAACTGTGCTGTCTTCACCATCTACACTGCAGATTTTAAGTGCCGCACTGAGTCGTGTCATCTGCAGAAATTCTCTGATGACTGGGTGGGAGGGAGGATGAGTACAGGGAAGGGGGATGACAGATGCAATTTTCTGATGTTAAACTCAGACAAAACTGAAGTTATTGTACTTGGCCCAAAAGGCCTCGGAAAAACTCAATAGCTAAAGACATTGTTACTCTGGATGATGTTGTGTTGTCCTCCAGCACCACAGTGAGGAATCTGGGTGTTATTTTTGATCAGGATATGTCCTTCGATTCTCACATAAAACTAACAACAAGGACTGCATATTTTCACCTGCGTAATATTGCAAAAATTAGGAACATTGTGTCTCAGAAAGATGCAGAAAAACTAGTCCATGCATTTGTTCCTTCTACGCTGGACTTCTGCAACTCCTCATTATCAGGCTGCTCCAATAAGTCTGTTATGAGTCTCCAGTTGGTCCAAAATGCTGCAGCTCGTGTGCTGAATAAAACAAATCGAAGAGAACATATTTCTCCTGTATTAGCTTCTCTGCACTGGCTACCTGTAAAATCTAGAACAGAATTTAAAATCCTTCTCCTTACCTACAAAGCTCTTACTGGTCTGGCTCCATCGTATCTTAAAGAGCTCATAGTACCGTATCACCCGACTAGATCTCTGCGCTCAGAAAATGCAGGGCTACTTGTCGTTCCTAGAGTCTCCAAAAGTAGAAGTGGAGGCAGAGCCTTCAGCTACCAAGCTCCTCTCCTGTGGAATCAACTCCCAAGTGTTATTCTGGAGGAAGACACTGTCCCCATATTTAAGAGTAAAATTAAAACTTTCCTTTTTTGATAAAACTTAGAACTAGGACTTACGATAACATTTTGTTCAGCTTAATGATGCTGCTATAGGCCTAGTCTGCCGGGGATAATACTTTTCCTGATACTCTGAGCTTCTCTCCTCTCTGTCTGTATCATTCATGTCTCATCAATGCATGTTACTAATTCAGCTTCTTCCCCGGAGTTGTTTGTGCCTTGTTGTCTCGCAAGTCTCTGCTGATCATGGTGGTGCCTGCTGCCGTGGTCCTGCATGACGCTTCCTGCTGCTATAATCACTGTTACTCATATGTAATATCACTAGTTTAATAAACTATAAAATTTGTAGCCATAAAAACACCAACAGTGGTTTGTCTCGCTGTATCGTAGCTGCTACCACTACTCATCGTGATCATGTTTGTCATAATTATTATCAGTCAAATTCTATCACCTTAGCTGTGCTTGTTTTTACTGTTCTGTTGTATTAACTGCCTTAACATATACGTCATATTCACGTTACTATAGATAATATTATAGTTACTGTTACGCTATGGTTGCTTGCATCTCTTGAAGTGTGTCTGTGTGTCTGTCTGTCTCTGTCTTTTGTCTGTCTTTGTCTTTTCTCTCTCTCTCTCTGGTGCAGACAGATGTCCGTCCTCCACAGAGCTGCGTCTGTCGGTCGTACCTGTCTGTTATAGTGAAGGTTTTCAACGCCACCGTACTCTACGGGGGAATTGTTGGGTCTCTGTAAATCATAAATAAATCATAGAGTGTGGTCTTTACCTACTCTGTAAAGTGTCCTGAGATAAGTTTTGTTATGATTTGGCACTTTAAATAAAACTGAATTGAATTGATCCGTTGGGCTCGGGTTCTTGCAGTTCTTGTCGGGTTCTAGCCCTTCTGGGTTTGAACCCTAATTACACAGATGACCAAACAGAAATAATTGCATTTAGAAATGCTTAGAAATGTTTTACTTTATCTGCTGAACGTGAACAGAGTTCCTGGAGGTTTAATAGAGCTGACCGCGACCCCTGCAGTGAGTAACGTCACAGAAGACCGACTCCTAAAATGTACCGACTTCACAGATTCTGAATTATCAGCAGGGTCGTCAGAGTGAACAGAGAGAAGAAGCAGAGAAGGGAGCAAACCTGCTGTGTGGAGCCGCAGCTGAGGGTCGGAAACAGCGTCCAGTAGTTTCTGTTGTCGCTCCTTCTCCTCTTTTGAACGACAAAGTTCCTCCTCGTACTCTGCTATCGTTCTTTCAAAGAGCCCAAATATCTCTTCAGCAGCCAAAGTGAGGCGCTGCGTCACCAACGCTCTCACCATTTGGACTTTACTCATTGTGCTAACTCACAGCTAGCACGCTAAGCTAACTCGGATATCTCTGGATCTACCGGGAGATGAGTCAGACCTTCAGAATTAAAGGTGAAAGCTTCAGAATAAAAGGTGAATTCGGAGCGGTTTATCCGGACACACTGAGGCTCTGATGCATCACGAACAAAGACACGCCGACGCCATTTTGTTCTAAAGATTCAGCCGCGTGTAGAATAAATCACTTCCGGGTCATCTTACCCGTCAAAATAAAACCTCCAGAATTCACCACGTTTATATGAAATGAAATATGAATGTAGCATTATGAGTTTTCTCCTTTATACATTATTCTGAAAGCTTTAGTTACTTTACAAATGAAATCATATGAAAAGTTGTTAAAATGTGATATTTAGTAATTTACGAGCTGAAACGATCAATAATCCGACTGACAGGAAATTAATGTGAACCTGTTTTGCTGATTGAAGTCAATTTTGATTGAAAACAAAACTAAATCAATACTTACGTATGTTAATGTGTTAGTGAAACTGTTGGTGTTTGGACAAATCAAACACTGTTACTGTCCTTAATCCTGCTTTTGAAATGCTCCATGCTGATGAGGGATTCCAGTGTGCAATGATCCTGTAGTTTATTCCAAGATAGGGGAGCGAAATATTTAAAAGCACTTTCATCAAACACAGTTTTGGTTCGAGGAACATTGAACATAATCAGGCTGCTGGAGCGGGTGCTGCAGGTTCTGGTGTTTCCAGGAGCCAGCAGAGAACACAGACAGGATGAAAGTTGATGTAAAATAGAAACACAAACCAATACATTTTTCTATAAACCAATGCTCCGTTCTACAGGTGTGTAATGAACGTGCAATGGTGTGTTCAGAACAAGGAAACAACATTAATTTCTTTACAAAAAACCCAACTTCACCCTGATTGTTTTACTTCGGTTCAATATGGTTTTTAAAAGACAGATTTCCCCTTTAAGGAAAAAACCCAGATATTTATAGGATGAGACTTTCTCAATCACCTTTTCATTGAGAGGAACAATCCGGAAGTTCTTTACATTTTTTCTTACAAACAACTGTTTTAAGTGTTGAGAAGCTGATACTTTAGCTTTATCAACATTAACACAAGTCTCATGCATCACAGAATTCTCTGAACTACATTAAAGGCAGACTGAAGGTCCTTAATTGCACTTATTAAAGATGAGGCAGAGCGGTAAAAAATGGTGTCATCTGCATAAAAATTAAATTTTGTATTTGTGACATTACTACACAAATTATTAAAATACATATATATTCATTTGATTAGTCATGTAGTCAGAAAAAACGTCAGCTTGGACACATTGTGTCCAATCGCTCAAGTAATTTTCAACACATTTAACAGTTTTAGAGGCCGTCCCTAAGTTAACAAGCTCCTGTAATAGAACAGAGTCGTCCACTGTGTCAACATCTCGACCTATAACCTCATTTAATCCTTATTTAATCAGGCAGTCTCCTTGAGATCAGGATCTCTTTTTCAAGAGCGACCTGAGAACAAGAAACATTCAGAAGAACGCAACAAAAACAACACAATCATACAACAACAAGGAAATTACAAAAAGATACGAGAATAATAAAAAAAAAAACCCCTGTTAATAAAACATTAAAGTCTCTCAGGAAAATGTACGACTTTATCTTTAGGAAAGTTTGTAATTCATCTCAACATTTGTGTGTTAGAGAGGGACATTTAAGGTCAAATACTGGATTGGCACAAATATAAGACCGTTTTTTGTTCCTGGAAATCCTTCTGAAAAAGAACCTCTGCCTCTCTGTTCTCCTCAGTTTGACTCTAATGGAGCTTTGAGGACTAATGACCAACACATTTATGGTCTTTGACCCGATCACGCCAGGCAAATCTTTTGTGATAAACACTGCAGCTGAAAGGCTTCTCTCATGTGTGAGTTCTCATGTGTTTCTTTAAATTTCCCTTCAGTCCAAAGGATTTCATACAGACTGAACAGCTGTAAGGTTTCTCTCCTGTATGAGTTCCCATGTGTGTCTTCAAATGTCCCGTCTGTCCAAAAGACTTTTTACAAATGGAACAGCTATGAGGTTTCTCTCCTGTATGAGTTCCCATGTGTTTCTTTAAAATTACCTTCAGTCCAAAAGATTTCTTACAGACTGAACAGCTGTAAGGTTTCTCTCCTGTATGAGTTATCATGTGTTTATTCAAATGTCCCTTCGGTCCAAAGGATTTCTTACAGACTGAACAGCTGTGAGGTTTCTCTCCTGTGTGAGTTCTCATGTGTATCTTTAAATATCCCTTCTGTCCAAAAGATTTCTTACAGACTGAACAGCTGTACGGTTTCTCCCCTGTATGAGTTCCCATGTGTTTCTTTAAACCTGCCTTCAGTCCAAAGGATTTCTTACAGACTGAACAGCTGTAAGGTTTCTCTCCTGTATGAGTTCTCATGTGTCTCCTCAAATGTCCCTTAAATCCAAAAGATTTATTACGGACTGAACAGCTGAAATGTTTTTCTCCTGTATGAGTTCTCATGTGTGTCTTCAAATGTCCCTTCTGTCCAAAAGATTTCTTACAGACTGAACAGCTGTAAGGTTTCTCTCCTGTATGAGTTCTCATGTGTTTCTTTAAATCTCCCTTCTGGCCAAACGATTTCTTACAGACTGAACAGCTGTAAGGTTTCTCTCCTGTATGAGTTCTCATGTGTATCTTTAAATCTCCCTTCTGTCCAAACGATTTCTTACAGACTGAACAGCTGTGAGGTTTCTCTCCTGTATGAGTTATCATGTGCCGCCTCAGAAGTGTCTTGGTGCTAAATCTTTTGCCACACTCAGAGCACTTAAATAGTTTCTTTCTACATTTTGAATCACTGACAGGAACTTCATCATCTGTCAGAGACTTTGAACCTGACTGAGGTTCTCTTGTCTCCTTCCAGTCAGCACTGTCATCAGTTTCAGATTCAGAAGAGTCTCCAGTCTTGTCTTCAGTCTCTGGTGTTAAATGTGTGTCACTAACAGAGGTGGTTGAAACTTTCTCTCTTCTGTGGAGTCTCTTGTGTTTCACAAAAGCTGCTCTATATTTAAAACACTTCTTACAAACTGGACAGCTGAAAGGCTCCAAGCCAGTGTGACATCCCTCATCGCTCACAAAGACTTTGTTTGGTTTCAGAGCCGACTGAGATTCACTGGGAACTGTCCAATCCTCACTGTCATCAGTCTCAGAAGAGTCTCCCGTCTTGTCTCCAGTTTTTGGCGTTAAATGTGGATCTGGATTAGAGTTCCTGTCTAGTTCTGGTTCCGTTCCTCCACAGTCCTCTCCATCAGTTTCTGTTTCCATCTGTGAGGACTGAGGTTTCTCTTCATCATCTTCACTCTTCACAGGGACAGGAGTGAATGTGAACTTGCTGATATCAGCCTCCTCCAGCCCTTGAAGCTTCTCTCCCTCCTGACTGCTCCACAGTTCCTCCTGTTCCTCTTTAATGTGTGGGGGCTCTGGGTCCTCCTGGTCCAGACTGGAGCTGCACTCCTGCTGCTCAGGGGTAACCTCTTCTTTAACCACCGACAGCTGCTGGACGTCTGCAGGAAACAGGAAACATGCAATGAGGAAAACTAAGATTCTATGCTGACGAGGAGTGAACAGTGTGTTTTCATCTGTTTGAAACAGAGACAGGTTGACACATGAGCTGCACTGAGAATGTTCTGTCTGCATACTGTGATGGCTTTTGCGTGAAACTATCACTATTGTTTTTGTTTCCTTTATGGGACCCAGCCAGGAGCTTCCATGACAAAAGTTATAGAGTCACAATCCAAATGTCAGCACAAATACACAAAGGAGGTATGAATTAATGTAAAACCAATTGTTTATACTACCTGAACAAAAACAAGTCATTGGTAGGAAAAAGGACACCCAGCCTGACCTCGAGCTTCTAAATGTTAGCTTGCGGCCATATTATCTGCCGAGTGAGTTCAGTCACGTGATCACCGTCTGTGTTTACATCCCTCCCAGAGCGGATGCAGCCACTGCCTGTTACAAGATCCAATCAGTGACTGCAAGGCTGCAGACACAGCACCCTGAGGCATTTATGGTCATCTCTGGGGACTTTAATCATGCAAATTTGGATTCTACTTTGGCTGTTTTTCACCAGGTTGTAGATGTCCCACCAGAAACAACAGGAAAATTGATCTCCTGTATGCTAATGTAAGGGATGAATACAGAGCGACTCCCCCCCGGGGGAAGTATGATCACAACCTGGTTCACCTAGAGCCACTGTATACCCCCCGGTCCAAAAACAGATGGTGACAACTCGCACCATCAGGAGGTGGTCCCCGAAGATGGAAAGTACCCTGAGAGCCTGTTACAACACCACAGTCTGGAATGTGCTGATCAAGCCGCAAGGTGAGGACGTAGAGGGGATGACACATTGTTTGATAGAGTACCTGAAGTTCTGCGCAGACGTGGTCTCCCTTGTCCAGACTGGCCGCTGTTACTATCTTTAAGATGGCCCCGTGCAAGTGGCAGCCTATCGTAGCAGCTCCCGGTACTTCCTATTTTTTATTAAGTTTTTATTGTGTTTTTAGCGTATTTCTTTATTTATTATCTGTACCCCGCGCTGTGGATACACACTGACCACACATCAAGATGTTTATCCAGCGGTTTGGATATCTCTTAGTTAGCTTTTTCGTGCTTTGGTCTCTCCTGGTCACTGGAAGCCGTGCCTGCTTTACAGCCGGCATTTATGACAGTCGTAACCAGCTGATCGCCCCGGGGCCCAAAACCCTCTTCGTCGGGGAGAGACCCACAGTACCGAAGGAGCTAAGGAGGAGACGGCGAGGTTGCAGAGCAGGAGTTAAAGGGAGGAGGAAGTTTGAACCCTGCATCGTGGCAGTTCTTATTGGAAACGTAAGGTCCCCAAATAAGATGGACGAACTGGAAGCGCTCGCCAGGACACAGTGGGAATACAGAGAGTCCAGTATAATGTGTTTCACAGAAACGTGGCTACACGACCAGATACCGGACTCAAACGCCACCATCCCCGGCTTCCATACGGTCCTTCCACTCTCCCAACGTTTCACCAGTTTGTCAAATGCACAACAAGGGACAATAAAACCATAGATCTGCTGTATGCAAACGTTAAAGAGGCATACAGCTCCACGGCCCTCCCTCCCCTGGGAAGGTCAGACCACAACCTCGTCCTGCTCTCCCCATCATAAAGGCCTGTGGTTCAGCAGCAACCAGTGACAGTAAGAACTGTGAGGAAATGGTCTCCTGAGGCCATGTAGTCACTGCAAGGTGCCCTAGAAGCCACTGACTGGGATGCACTTTAAAAACCACACGGCGAGGACATTGATGGCATCACTGATTACATTCAGTTCTGCAGAGACAACCTAATAACATACCCTGGGTTGCCAGCTACCTGAAGGCCCGTCTCAACGAGAAAAAGAGGGCCTTCAGGTCAGGGGACTGTGCAGAACTCAAGCATGTTCAGAGAGAAGGAAAACTACAGGCGAAAACTGGAATCCAGACTGGAGAACAATGACACCAGGGATGTATGGAGGGGGATGAGTGAGATCACTGGCTTCCAGAGGAAAGGAGGAGGAACAGCCGAGGGAAATGAACAATGTGCGAACGAGTTTGACCTGTTTTTCAAAAGGTCCGACAATTAGCATATCAGCCCCATGTTGGGGTTGATGATGCACTCAACTACCTGCTGCAGGAAGCCTACTCCTCCCTGGATAGACCCAACACCGCTGCCCGCGTCATGTTCTTCGACTTCTCCAGCGCCTTTAACACCATCCAGCCCAAGCTGCTGAAGGCCAAACTGGAGAACATGCAGGTGGCTTCTCCTCTCGTCACATGGGTCAATGACTATCTGACGGGCATGCCGCAGTATGTGAGATTACAAAACTGTGTGTCTGCCCGTCTGATCAACAACATCGGCGCCCCCAAGGGAACTGTGCTGTCGCCCTTCCTCTTCATCACCTACACTGCAGATTTTAAGTACCGCACTGAGTCGTGTCATCTGCAGAAATTCTCTGACTCTGCCATTGTGGGGCGTGTAGAGAGTGGGAGGGAGGATGAGTACAGGGACCTGTACAGGGAATTGTTCAAATACAATTCTTTCAGACACATTTCAGTTGAATGCAAAAGGAGCCGTTGGGCTTGGGTTTTTGCAGTTCTTGTCGGGTTCTAGCCCTTCTGGGTTTGAACCCTAATTACACAGATGACCAAAACAGAATTCAGTGAGTTTGCATTTTTGAAATGAACTCAGGGTTTTTACTCAGCATCATTCAGGCTCTGATGTCTGGAGGCTGCACGTCTGCTCATCAATCACACTTATTGATCATAGACACTGATTAGAGATGGATTTGCATTTAGAAATGCTTACAATTGTTTTACTTTATCTGCTGAACGTGAACAGAGTTCCTGGAGGTTTAATAGAGCTGACCGCGACCCCTGCAGTGAGTAACGTCACAGAAGACCGACTCCTAAAATGTGCCGACTTCACAGATTCTGAATCATCAGCAGGGTCGTCAGAGTGAACAGAGAGAAGAAGCAGAGAAGGGAACAAACCTGCTCTGTGGAGCCGCAGCTGAGGGTTGAAGACAGCGTCCAGTAGTTTCTGTTGTCGCTCCTTCTCCTCTTTTGAACGACAAAGTTCCTCCTCGTACTCTGCTATCGTTCTTTCAAAGAGCCCAAATATCTCTTCAGCAGCCAAAGTGAGGCGCTGCTTCACCAACGCTCTCTGCAGTGAGGACTGAGGTTCCTCTTCATCATCTTCACTCTTCACAGGGACAGAAGTGGATGGGAACTTGGTGATATCATGATCTTGAAGCTGCTCTCCCTCCTGGCTGCTCCAGAAGTCCTGCTGTTCCTCTTTAATGCGTTGAACCTCCTGCTCCAGACTGGAGCTGCACCCCTGCTGCTCAGGAGGAACCTCTTCTTTAACCTCCAACAGCTGCTGGACGTCTGCAGGAAACAAGGAAACACACACACATGAGTGACCACTCCGACTCGACTCACATCAATAATAAGGAGAAAAAGAACCATGAATGATGTGCCCGCTGTAAAAAGTGCAGAATGCTCCTTTAACATATAATAAGGGACATGTTTGATAAGCACATGGACTGGTGTGAAATCTACTCATGACACATCTCTGGGCTTGATCACTGACGGTGTCCTCTTTGCTGACGCCAGCAGAATTCAAAATTAGGTCATCAAACTTCACAACCTCAGGTTTTCCTAGACACGTCACATCCGGACTAGATTCTACTGAAGAGGCGACATTTTCTATCAAACTCACTTTTACATTTGTGAAAGTTGGATTCGGAAAATGCAAAGAAGCTAGATTTCACTTTTCCCTTTTTTCAGAAGTAGACAACATAAGACCAGGTCCAGAACCAGAGTCACTGTTCCTGGACCTGTCAGATCTGGACCGGATCACAGTAGAGAAGCTGAAGTTTCTAAAGAGCAGAGAGAAGAAGCAGAGAAGGGAGCAAACCTGCTGTGTGGAGCCGCAGCTGAGGGTCGGAAACAGCGTCCAGTAGCTTCTTTTGTCGCTCCTTCTCCTCTTTTGAACGACAAAGTTCCTCCTCGTACTCTGCTATCGTTCTTTCAAAGAGCCCAAATATCTCTTCAGCAGCCAAAGTGAGGCGCTGCTTCACCAACGCTCTCACCCTTTGGACTTTACTCATTGTGCTAACTCACAGCTAGCATGCTAAGCTAACTCGGATATCTCTGGATCTACCGGGAGATGAGTCAGAGGTGAAACCTTCAGAATAAAAGGTGAAGAGCTCAAAGTTCATTCAGACAGGATTATCCAGACACACAGAGGCGGTGATGATCAGTGCTGCTGGAGCTCACACACACTTTCTAAACACAACAACGGACTCTGCTCACACGCGTCTGTGCTCGACGCCATCTTGATCACAGTGTGTCGTTCTGTAAATAAAACAGCTTCCGGGGCGGCGGCTTCTTATTCTTCGCGTTTTTTGGCGGATTGTAACACCAGCTGTAAGGAGCATACCGCCACCTACTGAACTGGAGTATGTAGGACAGGATCTAGTAGCCCATAGTTTCACATTAAATGATCTTATATAATAATAATAATGACACAAAACAAAACAAAGCAGAAAAAACTGATGTATGCAAACTCAGAAAGGCTCTGAAAGACCTGGCTGAGGAGGCTGAGCAGGGAAGCTTCTGGCTTTGGCTAAGAAGGAAGGACCAGGCATGGGGAAAGCAGGGGTCCTAGGGTCAGCTGCAGGGAGACATCCCTGCTGTTGCTCCACCACCGTGAGATGTCCCAGGATTAATGGAGCGAAACATCAATAAAGGGTGGCTACCTGCAGCTACCCGCAACCGCACCGCCGGAGGTGCAATAAGCAGAAATGTTTAGCAGGCAGTCACTTGCCTGTACTACCATCTACAATGTCATGTTTAAGCATTAGAGCCAATGAGATGATAGCACATCTCCTCTTGCTACAAGAATCTCATCTTTGCTGTTTGAGCCTCAGAATTGAGGCAGCTTCACGCACTACTTTGTGTTGACGACTTGACTTCAGAATCAGACATATGGGACTCTTGCATTTTCTTTTCTTTTCTGGAATCATAATAAATTCTTCCCTAACAACCCTCTGCCCGGGCACTTACGTCCCTCTGAATTTACACAGATAAAACCGAAAATGTTGAATTGAAAATACGATGGTGGTGATAAAAATGAAAAAAACAGTTGCAGCAAATGAACTGACATCTTCCTGAGTGTAAAGACCTTACAAGGTTAGCGAGAGCACTGATGAGGCAGGACCAGGACCCAGTAGCAGAGAAATGACAGGTGCAGGCATGTTTGGCAATAATGTGCATGAGGTCAAAAAGGGGGTTTGCATTTAAACAGTATGTATCAACATTCATTGCTTCAGACACCTTTGAACATGAATCACAATCAGACTTTCTTTTGGTTTGTTTTAAAGAAAACACATATTTAATAAAGTTTATACAGAAAACTTTTTCTTCAGAGTCTCAGTTCAGAACAAGTTTCTCCTGAAAGTCAACAGCAGTCGGCAGCATCACAAGAGCTGAACGGACAGAATCATCATAAACATACACCGTTGCTTCAAAACATTCATCAAGAAGAAAAACTCAAATAATCTAAAAGTTACAAATCATCATCAGTTGCATCATATGACAAAAAAGAATTACAAACTGATACATCAGAAAAAATATATCTTTTTATAAAACTTTAAAGTCTCAGGAAAATGTTTGACTTTATCTTTAGGAAAGTTTGTAATTCATCTCAACATTTGTGGGTTAGAGAGGGACATTAAAGGTCAATACTGGATTGGCACAAATATAAGACCGTTTTTTGTTCCTGGAAATCCTTCTGATAAAGAGGCTCTGCCTCTCTGTTCTCCTCAGTTTGACTCTAATGAAGCTTTGAGGACTAATGACCAACACATTTATGGTCTTTGACCTGATAACGCCAGGAAAATCCTTTGTGACAAACACTGCAGCTGAAACGTTTCTCTCTTGTGTGAGTTCTCATGTGTCTCATTAAAGTATCACTATCTCGTAAAGATTTCCCACAAACTGAACAGCTGTGGGGTGTCTCTTCTGCATGAGTTATCATGTGTCTCTTTAAAGATTTATTTTGTCCGAAAGATTTCTTACAGACTGAACAGCTGAAAGGTTTCTCTCCTGTATGAGTTATCATGTGTTTCTTCAAATGTGACTTATGTCCAAAAGATTTTTTACAGACTGAACAGCTGAAAGGTTTCTCACCTGTATGAGTTATCATGTGCACCTTTAAATATTTATTTTGTCCGAAAGATTTCTTACAGACTGAACAGCTGAAAGGTTTCTCTCCTGTATGAGTTATCATGTGTATCTTCAAATGCCTCTTCAGTTCAAAGAATTTCTTACAGACTGAACAGCTGTGAGGATTCTCTTCTGTGTGAGCTCTCATGTGTATCTTTAAAACTCCCTTCTGTGAAAAGGATTTCTTACAAACTGAACAACCGAAAGGTTTCTCTCCTGTATGAGTTCTCATGTGCATCTTTATAATTCCCTTCTGTGAAAAGGATTTCTTACAAACTGAACAGCTGAAAGGTTTCTCTCCTGTGTGAGTTCTCATGTGTATTTTCAAATGTCCTGTCCGTCCAAAAGATTTCTCACAGACTGAACAACTGAAAGGTTTCTCTCCTGTGTGAGTTCTCATGTGTATTTTCAAATGTTCCGTCCGTCCAAAAGATTTCTCACAGACTGAACAACTAAAAGGTTTCTCTCCTGTATGAGTTCTCATGTGTTTCTTTAAAACTTCCTTTTGGCCAAAGGATTTCTTACAAACAGAACAGCTGTAAGGTTTCTCTCCTGTGTGAGTTCTCATGTGCATCTTTAAAAAACCATTCTTTCGGAAAGATTTCTTACAGACTGAGCAGCTGTGAGGTTTCTCTCCTGTATGAATTATCTGGTGCCGCCTCAGATTTGACTTACGGCTAAATCTTTTCCCACACTCAGAGCACTTAAATCGTTTCTCTCTACATCTTGAATCACTGACAGGAACTTCATCATCTTTCAGAGACTTTGAACCTGACTGAGGTTCTTTTGTCTCCTTCCAGTCAGCACTGTCATCAGTTTCAGGTTCAGAAGAGTCTGCAGTCTTGTCTCCAGTCTCTGGTGTTAAATGTGTGTCACTAACAGAGATAGTTGACACTTTCTCTCGTCTGTGGAGTCTCTTGTGTTTCACAAGAGCTGCTCTATATTTAAAACACTTCTTACAAACTGGACAGCTGAAAGGCTTCAGGCCAGTGTGACATCCCTCATCGCTCACAAAGACTTTGTTTGGTTTCAGAGCCGACTGAGATTCACTGGGAACTCTCCAATCATCACTGTCATCAGTCTCAGAAGAGTCTCCAGTCTTGTCTCCAGTTTCTGGTGTTAAATGTGTTTCTGGATGAGAGTTCTTTTCTAGTTCTGGTCCTGGTCCTCCACAGTCCTCTCCATCATCTTCTGTCTCCATCTGTGAGGACTGAGGTTTCTCTTCATCATCTTCACTCTTCACAGGAACAGGAGTGAATGTGAACTTGGTGATATCAGCCTCCTCCAGCCCTTGAAGCTTCTCTCCCTCCTGACTGCTCCACAGTTCCTCCTGTTCCTCTTTTATGTGTGGGGGCTCTGGGTCCTCCTGGTCCAGACTGGAGCTGCACTCCTGCTGCTCAGGGGGAACCTCTTCTTTAACCACCAACAGCTGCTGGACGTCTGCAGGAAACAGGAAACACAAAATGAGGAAAACTAAGATTCCATGCTGATGAGGAGTGAACAGTGTGTGTTCATCTGTTTGAAAAAGAGACTGGTCGACACATGAGCTGCACTGAGAATGTTCTGTCTGCATACTGTGATGGCTTTTGTGTGAAACTATCACTATTGTTTTTGTTTCCTTTATGGGAGCCAGCCAGGAGGTTCCATGACAAAAGTTATAGAGTTACACTCCAAATGTCAGCCCAAATACACAAAGGAGGTATGACTTAAATGTCAAACCAATTGTTCACACTACCTGAACAAAAACAAGTCATTTGTAGGAAAAAGACCAAACACACACAACAGGAAATACACTAAAATGAAAACAGACGATGAGAAACATCCGCAAACGAAAGCAAACTTAATCCAACACCACACAAAAAGTTCTCTTTGGAAAACAAAAACAAAATAAATGTTAATGTGAAATGTTTCCGTCTGAAACAGGAAACAGTTCAGCGTTCAAAATAAACTCCAGTTCCTAAAAAAGAAGCTTCATAGCAGCATTCAGTCAAACAGAGAGGGAGCTGTCAATCTACACACACACACTGCTCACTCAGTCAGCTGATCCGTCCTTTAGTCTGTTGTTGCTGGATGTTATTGTCCAGTTGGCTTGATTATCTTTAGTGGATCAAATGACTGATCCCACCTCAACATCACGTTTCTGCCACAGTAGCAGAGCTGGGTTGGCACGATAGTTTGAAGCTTTAATGACGTCAGTTAAAAGTGACCCAGTGATCAGCAGCAGCAGTCACTGGACGAATAGAGAACCAGAGGAGGTTTACCCAGTTGTTTCTAGGGCTGCAAAGGGGCGACAGTTTCCTGTGATTTTCCGGAAACTTTCAATGGGTAGTTAAGCCGTTAATTAACTGGAAATTGGTGTTATTTTACTCATCCAGCCCTCACCCTTACTCTTCTGAAGTTGAGTTGTATGCTATTGCCCCTGCTAAAAGCTTATTGCAACGGTCAAACTGCAGCACATGTCCGTTTATTGACATGCTACTTCAACCACTCACATGGAAACCAACCTGTGACGCTGATGAGAGCGATGTGTGAAAACATGGTTTCTACAAACAAAAGCCTTCAGGGCCGTTCTCTGGTGTTCTTTTAAAGAAAAGATTCTCTAGCTTGGAAACACGGATGAAACCGCAGCATCCATGTTGACACCTGCTTCCTCCATGAGAGCCGCCATTGTTGTCTGAATCACAACAGTCTCTTCTCCGCTACGTCACTATACTACTGACCTAGCTGGCCCTGTAGGAGACGGCTGCCTCTTTAGTAGCTCTCCAGTTTTGAGCTCTTTTTACCCTTTTTTGACCTCTTTCTTTATACCTTTTTTACTCTTCTTGTGAAGAGATTGTGTGTTTTATATATATATATGTATCCTATGAATGTTTCTAACTTTAAAATACAAAAAAGAGCCAGTTTTCCCAATTTCTCAGGAGAGTAACTGCTGGCTTTGCACACATAGGGAAAAGCGAGGATACAACACCGCGTACTGGGGGTGCTGAGGAGGAGACCCAGGGGCTGTAAGGTCGAGGCGAAGCTAAAGGCCCAGCGAGCGAGAATCAGAAGCGCTACAAGCCATCGATTCCCTCCGTAATCACGGGGAATGTGAACTCGCAGCCGAAAAAGAAGGACGAGCTGAACAACCAGCGGATCTACCATGAGAGCAGCTTGTTCACCTTAACAGAGACAAAGCTAAACCACCTCGTACCGGATGCTAACTGGGACCTGCCGGGATTCACTGCCGTGAGAGTCAACAGAGACACAGAAGCAAGCGGAAAAGGGGTTAGGGGGACTCATCATATATGTGAACAACCACTGGTGTAACCCAGGACATATCTGTGTAATGATAGTCTCATGTTGCCGGGATCTTGAGTAGCTAGCTGTTAGCTTGCGGCCATATTATCTGCAGAGAGAGTTCTGTCACGTGATCACCGTCTGTGTTTAAATCCCTCCCGGAGCGGACGCAGCCACTGCCTGTGACAAGATCCACTTAGTCACTGCAAGGCTGCAGACACACCACCCTGAGATAGAGGGGATGACACAATGTCTGACGCAGTACCTGAACTTCTGCGCTGACATGGTCTCCCCTGTCAAAACTAGCCGCTGTTACCCTAATAACAAGCATTTGGTAACGTGGGATGTTAAGGCTGTCCTCAACAAGAAGAAGACTGTCTTCGGGAGCAGGGACAGGGAGGCCATGAAGGCAGCACAGCAGGAGGTGAAACACTGTGTGAGGGAAGCTAAGGACAGCTACAGGAGAAAGGTGGAGCAGAAGCTGAGGGAGAACAACATGAGGGAGGTCCGGGAAGGTGTGAGGACCATCACAGGTCACAACACAAAGACCAGAGATAAAGGGGGGACAATGAAGAGGGCGAACGAGCTGAATGACTTCTTCAACAGGTTTAACCAGCCCTTGTACCCCTACCCCCACCGCAGCCATCTCTCCTTATTTCTCAATGAGGAGGGGTATCAGAGTCTGGTGGGGGAGTTTACTCTCTGGTGCCATACTAACCACCTACAGCTCAACACCTCCAAGACGAAGGAGCTGGTCATTGATTTTGGGAGGTCCAGACCAAGACCACAACCAGTCCTGCTAGAGGGAGCTGAAGTGGAGGCTGTGGACTCAAAGTACAAGGTACAAATACCTCAGGCTGTGACTGATTACTAAAGTTCACCAGCAAACATTCAGCAGATGAGATTACGATTGAAACAAAAGCTACTTGCAGCTCGTTTACCATCAGCAATATTCACATACAACATGTAAATGCAACATGACAGAAAGCAGAAACAAAGTTGTGATGAAAATATGACTTGATGAAGCACAAAGAGAAGACAGAAAGGAGAGCTCTGCTGGAGCTGGGAGCTGACCACACGTTATGGAAACACTAACACTTCCTGACTGAAGTCTCTGAACTAGGACCTGGCTGTCACGTGACTAAAACAACCAATGAGAAAACAAAGAAATGAGTAGACTTGAAAATATTGAACTCCTCTAAAATGACCACCAGAGGGAGACATACTACACCAGATAAGAGCATTCTTACTGAACAGGACAAGAGGTCAGGAAATGGTCCGGACATTCACACTGATTCTAATGAGGGCTGCAGTCTGGAAACATGGACAGTTAGAAAGCAGCAGGAAACACTGGAAGCAAAGCAGAGCAAGTATAGAGTTGGGACTGAACCAATCCAATACTGGTATCAGGTTCTGATGCTGTTGTCTTTCACTCATCAAAGATCGGATTGACATCACCAACACACATACCAAACCAAATCAATGATTGTAGAGAAGGAAAAGAAACTTGTTAAAGTGACATTCTGCTGTAAAATCATCCCAGGGTCTTTTTAGGCAAATGGGGTCATCAAAGGAGCCTTCCAGACATTTGTTTGTGTATGAACTGTTAACGTAGATTGCCAGGAGAGACGCTAACAGCCTGCCGCGGCTAACACTGATGAGCTCGGGGCGGCGAGTTGAAACCATTAAAGTGTCTTTTTTAACCACTAACACTGATCCAAATAACACCAAACCTCTGCAGGAGCTTGATAAGAGTCCCTTCACTTTAACAGAACCACCAACAACGTAGTTAGTGAACACGGAGTGTATTAAAAGAGTGGTTTAAAGAGTTACCAGCTGGCCCGGTACCAACTGCTCCATTCAAGTCACTTAGGCCTTAATTAAAAAAAAGTTGGGTCCCTGTTGGTTGTCAGTAAGGTCATGGGTCGCACATAAATCACCAGGGTCGCTCGGAAACCGGAATCGGACACAATCTTTTTTAGGCCTTACCAAAGTCAATCCAAAAGGAAGGAGCCAAATGATGATTTACTCCAGCAAAACATGTCAACGCTGTGGTTTGGTGAAATCTAAGTTAATAACAGGTGGTAAAAGGTTTAGAAAAGTCCCACACAGCTTTCCCTGCAGCACCAAAACATTACGCAGATCTCAGGGGTCTGGGGGCGTGTTTGGCTGGAAGACGAAGTGAAGAGAGACACAACGGTTGGTGTTTGTATCTTTCCCGGCTGCAAAGCAAAAATCAAAGCTTCCAACCCAGAGACTTTCCGTAGGCTGCCATTGCGGTACGATGACTGTGCTCCGGTAAACCAGCGGCTTATTGTTTTGAACCTGGACATTGAGACGCGATGGAGACGCTGAGGCAGAGGGATGACCGTGTCTGCAGCAAACCACAACGTTTACGTGTTTGGCTGGAGTAAATCATCAATGGGCTCCTTCCTTTTGGATTGACTTTGGTAAGAGACTTGAATGGAGCAGCTGGTACCGGGCCAGGTGGTAACTCTTTAAACCACTCTTGTAATACACTCCGTGTTCACTAACTACGTTGTTGGTGCTTCTGTTTAAGTGAAAGGACTCTTATTAAGCTCCTGCAGAGGTTTGATGTTATTTGGAACAGTGTTAGTGGTTAAAAAAGACACTTTATTGCGTTCAACTCACCAACCCCGAGTTAATCCATATTAGCCACGGCAGGCTGTTAGAGTCTCTCCTGAAAACCTACATTAACAGTTCAAGAAACAAATTGTGTCGATGGCTCATTTGATGACTCCTAAAATGTGCCGACTTCACAGATTCTAAATTATCAGCAGGTTCGTCAGAGTGAACAGAGAGAAGAAGCAGAGAAGGGAACAAACCTGCTCTGTGGAGCCGCAGCTGAGGGTTGAAGACAGCGTCCAGTAGCTTCTGTTGTCGCTCCTTCTCCTCTTTTGAACGACAAAGTTCCTCCTCGTACTCTGCTATCGTTCTTTCAAAGAGCCCAAATATCTCTTCAGCAGCCAAAGTGAGGCGCTGCTTCACCAACGCTCTCTGCAGTGAGGACTGAGGTTCCTCTTCATCATCTTCACTCTTCACAGGGACAGAAGTGGAAGGGAACTTGGTGATATCATGATCTTGAAGCTGCTCTCCCTCCTGGCGGCTCCAGAAGTCCTGCTGTTCCTCTTTAATGTGTTGAACCTCCTGCTCCAGACTGGAGCTGCACCCCTGCTGCTCAGGAGGAACCTCTTCTTTAACCTCCAACAGCTGCTGGACGTCTGCAGGAAACAAGGAAACACACACACATGAGTGACCACTCCAACTCAACTCACATCAATGATAAGGAGAAAAAGAACCATGAATGATGTGCCCGCTGTAAAAAGTGCAGAATGCTCCTTTAACACATAATAAGGGACATGTTTGATAAGCACATGGACTGGTGTGAAATCTACTCATGACACATCTCTGGGCTTGATCACTGACGGTGTCCTCTTTGCTGACACCAGCAGAATTCAAAATGACGTCATCAAACGTCAACACATCAGGTTCTCCTAGACACGTCACATCCGGACTAGATTCTACTGAAGAGGCGACATTTTCTATCAAACTCACTTTTACATTTGTGAAAGTTGGATTCTGAAAATGCAAAGAAGCTAGATTTCACTTTTCACTTTTTTCAGAAGTAGACAACATTAGACCAGGTCCAGAACCAGAGTCACTGTTCCTGGACCTGTCAGATCTGGACCGGATCACAGTAGAGAGGCTGAAGTTTCTAAAGAGCAGAGAGAAGAAGCAGAGAAGGGAACAAACCTGCTGTGTGGAGCCGCAGCTGAGGGTCGGAAACAGCGTCCAGTAGCTTCTGTTGTCGCTCCTTCTCCTCTTTTGAACGACAAAGTTCCTCCTCGTACTCTGCTATCGTTCTTTCAAAGAGCCCAAATATCTCTTCAGCAGCCAAAGTGAGGCGCTGCTTCACCAACGCTCTCACCCTTTGGGCTGCACTCATTGTGCTAACTCACAGATAGCACGCTAAGCTAACTCGGATATATCTGGATCGACCGGGAGATGAGTCAGAGGTGAAACCTTCAGAATAAAAGGTGAAGAGCTCAAAGTTCATTCAGACAGGATTATCCAGACACGCAGAGGCGGTGATGATCAGTGCTGCTGGAGCTCACACACACTTTCTAAACACAACAACGGACTCTGCTCACACACGTCTGTGCTGGACGCCATCTTGATCACAGTGTGTCGTTCCGTAAAGAAAACAGCTTCCGGGGCGGTCGCTTGATCTTCTTCTTCGCGTTATTTGGCGGATTGTAAACCAGCTGTAAGGAGCATACCGCCACCTACTGTACTGGAGTATGTAGGACAGGATCTAGTAGCCTATAGTTTTACATTAAATGATCTTATAGAATAATAATAATGACACAAAACAAAACAAAGCAGAAAAAACTAGGTTTAGCTGCAGGGAGACGTCCCTGCTGTTGCTCAACCACCGTGAGATGTCCCAGGATTAATGGAGCGAAACATCAATAAAGGGTGGCTACCTGCAGCTACCCGCAACCGCACCGCCGGAGGTGCAACAGGCAGAAATGTTTAGCAGGCAGTCACTTGCCTGTACTACCATCTACAATGTCATGTTTAAGCATTAGAGCCAATGAGATGATAGCACATCTCCTCTTGCTACAAGAATCTAATCTTTGCTGTTTGAGCCTCAGAATTGAGGTGGCTTCACACACTACTTTGTGTTGACGACTTGACTTCAGTATCAGACATATGGGACTCTGGCATTTTCTTTTCTTTTCTGGAATCATAATAAATTCTTCCCTAACAACCCTCTGCCCGGGCACTTACATCCCCCTGAATTTACACAGAGAAAACTGAAAATGTTGAATTGAAAAAACGATGGTGGTGATAAAAATGAAAAAACAGTTGCAGCAAATGAACTGACATCTTCCTGAGTGGAAAGACCTTACAAGGTTAGCGAGAGCACTGATGAGACAGGACCAGGACCCAGTAGCAGAGAAATGACAGGTGCAGGCATGTTTGGCAATAATGTGCATGAGGTCAAAGAGGGGGTTTGCTTTTAAACAGTATGTATCAACATTCGTTGCTTCAGACACCTTTGAACAAGAATCACAATCAGACTTTCTTTTGGTTTGTTTTAAAGAAAACACATATTTAATAAAGTTTGTACAGAAAACTTTTTTTTTTTTGAGTCTCAGTTCAGAACAAGTTTCTCCTGAAAGTCAACAGCAGTCGGCAGCATCACAAGAGCTGAACGGACAGAATCATCATAAACTTACACCGTTGTTTCAAAACATTCATCAAGAAGAAAAACTCAAATAATCTAAAAGTTACAAATCATCATCAGTTGCATCATACAACAACAAAGAATTACAAACAGATACATCAGAAAAAAATATCTTTTATAAAACTTTATAGTCTCAGAGGAAAATGTACGACTTTATCTTTAGGAAAGTTTGTAATTCATCTAAACATTTGTGGGTTAGAGAGGGACATTTAAGGTCAAATACTGGATTGGCACAAATATAAGATCGTTTTTTGAACCTGGAAATCCTTTTGATAAAGAGCCTCTGCCTCTCTGTTCTCCTCAGTTTGACTCTAATGGAGCTTTGAGGATTAATGACCAACACATTTATGGACTTTGACCCGATAACTCCAGGCAAAACTTTTATGACAAACACTGCAGCTGAAAGGTTTCTCTCCTGTATGAGTTCTCATGTGTTTCTTCAAATGTGCCAACTGTCCAAAAGACTTTTTACAAATGGAACAGCTATAAGGTTTCTCTCCTGTATGAGTTCTCATGTGATTCTTTAAAATTCCCTTCAGTCCAAAAGATTTCTTACAGACTGAACAGCTGTGAAGTTTCTCTCCTGTATGACTTATCATGTGCTGCCTCAGATTTGTCTTGATGCCAAATCTTTTCCCACACTCAGAACACTTAACTAGTTTCTCTCTACATCTTGAATCGCTGACGGGAACTTCATGAACTGTCAGAGGGTTTGAACCTGAATGAGGTTCTCAAAAGATTTCTTACAGACTGAACAGCTGAAAGGTTTCTCTCCTGTATGAGTTTAAATGGGATTCTTTAAACTCATACTATGTGCACAACAACAACACCGGGAAAAAAAGAGGAGATATAAACCATCGCGTGAGCAGTGTGCTGTTTTTCACGGAGACGTGGCTCCACGAGGACATCCCGGACTCTAACGTAACTGTGGACGGCTTTCAGACTGTTTGGGCGGACAGGAGTCCCTGTGAGAGTGGCAAGAGGAAAGGTGGGGGACTTGCTATTCTTATAAACAACACGTGGTGTCATACTAATGAATGAGATGAAGAGGTGCATGAGATGGGGAGAGAGAGCAGATGAGGCAGGCCCAGAGGGAGCTGAAGGAGAGGATTCAACAGGGCAAAGACACCTACAGGAGGAAGCTGGAGCACAAACTCCAGCAGAACAATTCACGTGTGGAGCGGCATGAGGAGCTGGCTACAAACTATCTGGTAGCCAGAATGTAGGAGGTGGTACTGAACGTGCCAATGAGCAGAATCTGTTCTTCAACAGATTTGATGAAAGGGCTCTGGACCACCCCCCAACGGCTCCTCCACAACCATCCACCTCCAAACCTCCAGCCCTGCTGACACCCCACCCCCCTCCCTCTCAATTCCTTTGTGACTTGCCCTACCTGTCCCCTCCCCCCCGCCATCACCTTTCTCCACCTCCACCAACGCACACAGCAGACAGATCTTCACTGTAGAGCAGGTGAGGAAGGAGCTGTGCAGACTAAGCACCGACAAGGCAGCAGGTTCGACGGGGTCAGCCTGAGGGTCCTCATAGCATGTGCGAACCAGCTGAGTGGAGTCCTGCAGTACATCTATAACCTCAGCCTGAGTCTTGAGAACATCCCTGTGCTGTGGAAGACATCCTGCCTGGTACCAGTACCAAAGAAGGTGCGTCCCAGCACCTCCGAAGACTACAGACGGGTGGCGCTGACTTCGCACCTGATGAAGGCCCTAGAGAGGCTGGTCCTGTCACTTCTTCGGCCCCTGATCAGCTCATCACTGGACCCGCTACAGTTTGCCTACCAGCCGAGACTGGGTGTGGAGGACGCTATCATCTTCCTGCTCCACCATGCCTGCGACCATCTGGACAGACTGGGAACCACAGTGGGAATCTTGTTCATGGTCTTCTCCAGTGCGTTCAATACCATCCGGCCTGCTCTGCTGGGACGTAAGCTGACGGCGATGCAGGGGGACCCTCCCCTGGTTTCCTGGATTACGGATTACGACCACAGTATGTCAGACTGCAGGACAGAGTGTCTGACACAGTGGTCAGCAGCACTGGAGCTCCACAGGGAACTGTTCTTTCCCCCTTTATATTCAACCTGTACACCTCAGACTTTCAGCTCCTCTCTGAGTTCTGCCACCTGGAGAAGTTTGCTGACGATTCTGCAATTGTTGGCTGTGTCAGTGAGGGAAAGGAGGAGGAGTACAGGGGCGTTGTGGACTCCTTCGTCGACTGGTGTGCAGCTAATCACAAGATTCTAAACCCCAGCAAGACTAAGGAGCTAGTGGTGGATTTCCGCAGGAGTAAATCTACCCCCACACCCATCTCCATCAACAGCGTGACTGTGGATGTTGTCCAGGATTACAAATACCTTGGAGTATACCTGGACAACAAACTGGACTGGTCCAAGAACACTGAGGCTGTTTACAAGAAGGGCCAGAGTCGTCTCTATTTCCTGAGGAGGCTCCGGTCATTCAATGTATGTAACACCATGCTGAGGATGTTCTTCCAGTCGGTGGTAGCCGTGGCCATCTTCTTTAATGTTGTTTGCTGGGGCAGCAGGCTGAGGGCAGCAGATGCCAAGAGGATCAGTAAGATCATCAGGAAGAGTGGCTTCGTCCTGGGGGTCAAACTGGACTCTTTGGTGGCGGTGTCTGGGAGGAGAATGCTGTCTAAACTGCACAGCATCCTGGACAACAACTCTCACCCTCTCCATCAGCTGCTGACCTCCAGCAGAAGCACCTTCAGCCACAGACTCATTCTCCCCCGGTGTAACACTGAACGCCGGAGAAAGTCTTTTCTTCCAGTGGCCATCAAACTCTATAAATGTCACTTTGTAACACCACTACATCACTTATTAAGTGGTACTCTAACTTACTGCTGCTACACTTAACTGTGCTTTACTGTAACTTAGTTCTGTAGGAAATGCTGCATTTTTTACACTGTTTCAATTATCGCTCCTTATCACTTATTTAGTTTGTACTTATTTTATTTCAGTTTGATGCTTAACGGCACGCTGCGTATTGTTGTATATTGTATAAACCTACGTTTAACCACAATGTCTGTTGCACTCTGACACACTTAGTTATTGTTTGATTTGATTTATGTTTCATGCTTATTGTCACTCTGATCCTTTCCCATCTTTGTATTGAAACTGTTGCACAATAATTTCCCTCTGGATTAATAAAGCTTCTTGAATCTTGAATCTGTATGAGTTCTCATATGTGTGTTTAAATTTCCCTTCCATCCAAAGGATTTCTTACAGACTGAACAACCGAAAGGTTTCTCTCCTGTATGAGTTCTCATGTGTTTCTTTAAAGTTCCCATCTCCGGAAAAGATTTCTTACAAACTGAACAACTGTAAGGTTTCTCTCCTGTATGAGTTCTCATGTGTATCTTTAACTTTCCCTTCTCCTGAAAAGATTTCTTACAAACTGAACAGCTGTGAGGTTTCTCTCCTGTATGAGTTCTCATGTGTATCTTTATATTTCCCTTCTGTCCAAAGGATTTCTTACAGACTGAACAGCTGAAAGGTTTCTCTCCTGTGTGAGTTCTCATGTGTTTCTTTCATCATGTACATGTGAACAACCGCTGGTGTAACCCAAGGCCTATCTACGTAAAGAAAGTCACATGTTGCCGGGACCCTGAGCTGCTAAATGTTAGCTTACGGCCATATTATCTGCCGAGAGAGTTCTGTCACGTGATCACTGTCTGTGTTTACATCCCTCCCAGAGCGGACGCAACCACTGCCTGTAAGTAGATCCACTCAGTCACTGCAGGGCTGCAGACACAGCACCCTGAGGCATTTATGATCTTCTCTGGGGGCTTTAATCATGCAAATTTGGATTCTACTTTGGCTGTTTTTCACCAGGTTGTAGACTGTCCCACCAGAAAAAACAGGACAATAGATCTCCTGTATGTCTCCAGACGTGGTCTCCCCTGTCAAGACTGGCCGCTGTTACCATCTTTAAGATGGCGCCGTGCCAGTGGCAGCCTATCGTAGCAGCTCCCGGTACTTCCTAGTTTTTATTGTGTTTTTAGCATATTTCTTTATTCATTATCTGTACCCCGCGCTATGGATACACACTGTTCACACATCAAGATGTTTATCCAACGGTTTGGATATCTCTTAGTTAGCTTTTTCGTGCTTTGGTCCTGGTGACTGGAAGCCGTGTCTGCTCTACAGCCGGCATTGTTTACACTCGCAACCAGCTGATCGCCCCGGGGGCCCCAAACCCTCTTCGTCGGGGAAAGACTGACAGTACCAAAGGAGCTAAAGAGGAGACAGCAAGGTTGCAGAGCAAGAGTTTAACGGAGGACGAAGATTAAACCCTGCATCCCGGCAGTTATTACTGGAAACGTAAGGTCCCTGTCAAATAAGATGGACGAACTGGAAGCGCTCGCCAGGACACAGCGGGAATACAGAGAGTCCAGTATAATGTGTTTCAGAGAAACGTGGCTACACGACCATAACCAGACTCAAACGCCACCATCCCCGGCTTCCACGCGGTTCGAGCCGACAGAGACCCCACTGCGAGCGTCAAGAAGAAAGGAGGAGGGCTCGCCGTGCTCGTTAACAACAGGTGGAGTCACCCCGGGCATATCTCTGTAAAAGACCGGTTCTGCAGCCCAGACATCGAGCTCATCGCAATCGGACTGCGTCCATATTATCTGCCACGGGAGTTTACCAACGCCATCGCCATTACTGTTTGCATCTGCCACCTGGAAATGCAGACGCACAGCCGATGTCATCAATGCTGCGACCACGGCACTACAGACGAAACACCCCGGAGCATTCGTCATCATCACAGGTGACTTCAACCACGTCTCTCTCTCATCCACTCTCCCAACGTTTCACCAGTTTGTCAAATGCACAACAAGGGACAATAAAACCATAGATCTGCTGTGTGCAAACGCTAAAGAGGCATACAGCTCCACGGCCCTCCCTCCCCTGGGAAGGTCAGACCACAACCTCGTCCTGCTCTCCCCATCATACACGCCTGTGGTTCAGCAGCAACCAGTGACAGTAAGAACTGTGAGGAAATGGTCTCCTGAGGCCATGGAGTCACTGCGGGGTAACCTAGAAGCCACTGACTGGGATGCACTTTACAAACCACACGGCGAGGACATTGATGGCATCACTGATTGCGTCTCTGATTACATTGAGTTCTGCAGAGACACCATCCCCAGTAAAGAGGTCTGCTGTTACCCAAATAACATACCCTGGGTTACCAGCGACCTGAAGGCCATACTTAACGAGAAAAAGAGGGCCTTCAGGTCAGGGGACTGTGCAGAACTCAAGCAAGTTCAGAGAGAAGGAAAACCACAGGAGAAAACTGGAATCCAAACTGGAGAACAATGACACCAGGGACGTATGGAAGGGGATGAGTGAGATCACCAGCTTCCAGAGGAAAGGAGGAGGAACAGCCGCGGATAGTGAACGATGTGCGAACGGGTTTAACCTGTTTTTCAACAGGTCCAACCCCAGAAGCCCCCCTGCCACTCCTCCGAGCAACCACCCCTGGTCACCCCCCCCCCCCCCCCCAGCTCCACACCCAGCTCCACACCAGCACCACAACCCCAAACCAACCCCCGCAGCAGACACCGGGTTCCTCAAACTCCCCCCCCCCTCCCCCACCTCCCTGCTGGCCCCCACCACGGACCGTCTTCACACACCCCCTCCCCCAGGACCCTCACACTTCCCCCACTGATGCCTACAAACTTCTGCAGCAGTCACCACTCTGCACTACCTCTCATCCCCCAGCCTGGACTTAACATCACAGCCAGCCAGGTGAGGAGAGAGCTGGAGAGGCTCAGTCAGAGAAAAGCCGCTGGACTGGACCGCATCAGCCCTCGAGTGCTGAAGTCCTGTGCCGGCCAGCTCTGCGGAGTTCTCCAGCACCTCTTTAACCCCTTAAGCCTCCACCTTCAAAGGAAAGGAAAACATCCTGCCTTGTTCCAGTGCCCAAAAAAGAACATCCTGCGGCACTGGATGACTACGATTATATGACTATGATTGCACTGACCTTTCCCATTATGAAGGTCATGGAGAGGCTGGTTCTTGCACACCTCAGACCCCTAGTGTGCCCATCACAGGACCACCTACAATTAGCAGATCAGCCCCATGCTGGGGTTGGCGTCATGTTCTTCGACTTCTCAAGCGCCTTTAACACCATCCAGCCTGAGCTGCTGAAGGCCAAACTGGAAAACATGCAGGTGGATTCTCCTCTCGTCACATGGGTCAATGACTATCTGACGGGCATGCCGCAGTATGTGAGATTACAAAACTGTGTGTCTGCCCGTCTGATCAGCAACATCGGCGCTCCCCAGGGAAGTGTGCTTTCGCCCTTCCTCTTCACCACCTACACTGCAGATTTTAACTACCGCACTGAGTTGTGTCATCTGCAGAAATTCTTTAATGACTCGGCCATTGTGGGGCGGGTAGAGGGTGGGAGGGAGGATGAGTACAGGGACCTGTACAGGGAATTGTTCAAATACAATTCTTTCAGAGACATTTTAGTTTAATGCAAAAGGAGCCTTTGGGCTCGGGTTCTTGCAGTTCTTGTCGGGTTCTAGCCCTTCTGGGTTTGAACCCTAATTACACAGATGACTAAAACAGAAATAATGGAAACTGCTTCATAAAGCAGCAAACAGAATTCAGTGAGTTTGCATTTTTGAAATGAACTCAGTGTTTTTACTCAGCATCATTCAGGCTCTGATGTCTGGAGGCTGCACGTCTGCTCATCACTCACACTTATTGATCACAGACACTGATTAGAGATGGATTTGCATTTAGAAATGCTTAGAAATGTTTTACTTTATCTGCTGAACGTGAACAGAGTTCCTGGAGGTTTAATAGAGCTGACCGCGACCCCTGCAGTGAGTAACATGACAGAAGACCGACTCCTAAAATGTACCGACTTCACAGATTCTGAATTATCAGCAGGGTCGTCAGAGTGAACAGAGAGAAGAAGCAGAGAAGGGAGCAAACCTGCTGTGTGGAGCCGCAGCTGAGGGCCGGAAACAGCGTCCAGTAGCTTCTGTTGTCGCTCCTTCTCCTCTTTTGAACGACAAAGTTCCTCCTCGTACTCTGCTATCGTTCTTTCAAAGAGCCCAAATATCTCTTCAGCAGCCAAAGTGAGGCGCTGCTTCACCAACGCTCTCACCATTTGGAGTTTACTCATTGTGCTAACTCACAGCTAGCACGCTAAGCTAGCTAACTCGGATATCTCTGGATCTACCGGGAGATGAGTCAGACCTTCAGAATAAAAGGTTAAACCTTCAGAATAAAAGGTGAAAGCTTCCGAATAAAAGGTGAATTCAGAGCGGTTTATCCGGACACACTGAGGCTCTGATGGATCACAAACACACACTCACGAACAAAGACAAACACCGACGCCATTTTGTTCTAAAGATTCAGCCGCGTGTAGAAGAAATCACTTCCGGGTCATCTCACCCTTCAAAATAAAACCTCCACGTTTATATTAAATGAAATATGAATGTAGCATTATGAGTTTTCTCCTTTATACATTATTCTGACAGCTTTAGTTACTTTACAAATGAAAACATATGAAAAGTTGTTCAAATGTGATATTTAGTCATTTACGAGCTGAAACAATCAATAATCCGACTGACAGGAAATTAATGTGAACCTGTTTTTCTGATTGAAGTCAATTTTGATTGAAAACAAAACAAAATCAATACTTACGTATGTTAATGTGTTAGTAATACTGTTGGTGTTTGGACAAATCCGATGAGGGATCGTGCTGATGAGGGATTCCAGTGTGAAATGATCCTGTAGTTTATTCCAAGATAGGGGAGCGAAATATTTAAAAGCACTTTCATCAAACACAGTTTTGGTTTGAGGAACATTGAACATAATCAGGCTGCTGGAGCGGGTGCTGCAGGTTCTGGTGTTTCCAGGAGCCAGCAGAGAACACAGACAGGATGGACGTTGATGTAAAATAGAAACACAAACCAATACATTTTTCTATAAACCAATGCTCCGTTCTACAGGTGTGTAATGAACGTGCAATGGTGTGTTCGGAACAAGGAAACAACATTTATTTCTTTACAAAAAACCCAACTTCACCCTGATTGTTTTACTTCGGCTCAATATGGTTTTTAAAAGACAGATTTCCCCTTTAAGGAAAAAGCCCAGATATTTATAGGATGAGACTTTCTCAATCACCTTATTATTGAGAGGAACAATCCGGAAGTTCTTTACATTTTTTCTTACAAACAACTGTTTTAAGTCTTGAGAAGCCGATACTTTAGCTTTATCAACATTAACACAAGTCTCATGCATCACAGAATTCTCTGAACTACATTAAAGGCAGATTGAAGGTCCTTAATTGCACTTATTAAAGATGAGGCAGAGCGGTAAATAATGGTGTCATCTGCATAAAAATGAAATTTTGTATTTGTGACATTACTACAGAAATTATCAAAATACATATATATTCATTTGATTAGTCATGTAGTCAGAAAAAACGTCAGCTTGGACACATTGTGTCCTATCGCTCAAGTTATTTTCAAACCATTTAACAGTTTTAGAGGCCGTCCCTAAGTTAACAAGCTCCTGTAATAAAACAGAGTCGTCCACTGTGTCAACATCTCGTCCTCTAACCTCATTTAATCCTTATTTAATCAGGCAGTCTCCTTGAGATCAGGATCTCTTTTTCAAGAGCGACCTGAGAACAAGAAACATTCAGAAGAACGCAACAAAAACAACACAATCATACAACAACAGGAGATTACAAAGAGATACAAGAATTATAAAAGAAAAACTCCTGTTAATAAAACTTTAAAGTCTCACAGGAAAATGTACGACTTTATCTTTAGGAAAGTTTGTAATTCATCTCAACATTTGTGTGTTAGAGACGGACATTTAAGGTCAAATACTGGATTGGCACAAATATAAGACCGTTTTTTGTTCCTGGAAATCCTTCTGATAAAGAGGCTCTGCCTCTCTGTTCTCCTCAGTTTGACTCTAATGGAGCTTTGAGGACTAATGACCAACACATTTATGGTCTTTGACCCGATCACACCAGGCAAATCTTTTGTGACAAACACTGCAGCTGAAAGGTTTCTCTCCTGTGTGAGTTCTCATGTGTTTCTTTAAATTTCCCTTCAGTCCAAAGGATTTCATACAGACTGAACAGCTGTAAGGTTTCTCTCCTGTATGAGTTCTCATGTGTGTCTTCAAATGTCCCGTCTGTCCAAAAGACTTTTTACAAATGGAACAGATATGAGGTTTCTCTCCTGTATGAGTTCCCATGTGTTTCTTTAAAATTACCTTCAGTCCAAAGGATTTCTTACAGACTGAACAGCTGTAAGGTTTCTCTCCTGTGTGAGTTATCATGTGTTTCTTCAAATGTCCCTTCGGTCCAAAGGATTTCTTACAGACTGAACAGCTGTGAGGTTTCTCTCCTGTGTGAGTTCTCATGTGTATCTTTAAATATCCCTTCTGTCCAAAAGATTTCTTACAGACTGAACAGCTGTACGGTTTCTCTCCTGTATGAGTTCTCATGTGTTTCTTTAAACCTCCCTTCAGTCCAAAGGATTTCTTACAGACTGAACAGCTGTGAGGTTTCTCTCCTGTATGAGTTCCCATGTGTTTCTTTAAAAGTACCTTCTTTCCAAAAGATTTCTTACAAACTGAACAGCTGAAAGGTTTCTCTCCTGTATGAGTTCTCATGTGTATCTTTAAATATCCCTTCTGTCCAAAAGATTTCTTACAGACTGAACAGCTGTACGGTTTCTCTCCTGTGTGAGTTCTCATGTGTATCTTTAAATATCCCTTCTGTCCAAAAGATTTCTTACAGACTGAACAGCTGTAAGGTTTCTCTCCTGTATGAGTTCTCATGTGTTTCTTTAAATGTCCCTTCTGTCCAAAAGATTTCTTACAGCGTGAACAACCAAAAGGTTTCTCTCCTGTATGAGTTCTCATGTGACACCTCATATTTGTCTTGATGCCAAATCTTTTCCCACACTCAGAGCACTTAAATCGTTTCTTTCTACATCTAGAATCACTGACAGGAACTTCATCATCTTTCAGAGAATTTGAACCTGACTGAGGTTCTCTTGTCTCCTTCCAGTCAGCACTGTCATCAGTTTCAGGTTCAGAAGAGTCTGTAGTCTTGTCTTCAGTCTCTGGTGTTAAATGTGTGTCACTAACAGAGGTGGTTGACACTTTCTCTCTTCTGTGGAGTCTCTTGTGTTTCACAAGAGCTGCTCTATATTTAAAACACTTCTTACAAACTGGACAGCTGAAAGGCTCCAGGCCAGTGTGACATCCCTCATCGCTCACAAAGACTTTGTTTGGTTTCAGAGCCGACTGAGATTCACTGGGAACTCTCCAATAATCACTGTCATCAGTCTCAGAAGAGTCTCCAGTCTTATCTCCCGTTTCTGGTGTTAAATGTGTATCTGGATTAGAGTTCTTTTCTAGTTCTGGTTCTGGTCCTCCACAGTCCTCTCCATCAGCTTCTGTTTCCATCTGTGAGGACTGAGGTTTCTCTTCATCATCTTCACTCTTCACAGGGACAGGAGTGAATGTGAACTTTTCAGCCTCCTCCAGCCCTTGAAGTTGCTCTCCCTCCTGACTGCTCCACGGTTCCTCCTGTTCCTCTTTAATGTGTGGGGGCTCTGAATCCTCCTGGTCCAGACTGGAGCTGCACTCCTGCTGCTCAGGGGTAACCTCTTCTTTAACCACCGACAGCTGCTGTACGTCTGCAGGAAACAGGAAACACACAATGAGGAAAACTAAGATGGAAAGTGCCCTGAGAGACTGTTACAACACCACAGTCTGGGATGTGCTGATCAAGCCGCACGGTGAGGACGTAGAGGGGATGATACATTGTCTGACGGAGTACCTGAACTTCTGCACTGACGTGGTCTCCCCTGTACAGACTGGCAGCTGTTACCATATTTAAGATGGCACCGTGCCAGTGGCAGCCTATCGTAGCAGCTCCCGGTACTCCCCATTTTTTATTAAGTTTTTATTGTGTTTTTAGCGTATTTCTTTATTTATTATCTGTACCCCGCGCTGTCCACACATCAAGATGTTTATCCAACGGTTTGGATATCTCTTAGTTAGCTTTTTCGTGCTTTGGTCTCTCCTGGTGACTGGAAGCCGTTCCTGCTCTACAGCCGGCATTGTTGACAGACGTAACCACCTGATCGCCCTGGGGCCCCAAACCCTCTTCGTCGGGGAGAGACTCACAGTACCGAAGGAGCTAAGGAGGAGACGGCGAGGTTGGAGAGCAGGAGTTAAAGGGAGGAGGAAGTTTAAACCCTGCATCCCGGCAGTTCTTACTGGAAACGTAAGGTCCCCAAATAAGATGGACCAACTGGAAGTGCTCGCCAGGACGCAGCGGGAATACAGAGAGTCCACTATAATGTGTTTCAGAGAAACGTGGCTACACGACCAGATACCGGACTCAAACGCCACCATCCCCGGCTTCCACGCGGTCCAAGCCGACAGAGACCCCACTGCGAGCAGCAAGAAGAAAGGAGGAGGGCACGCCGTGCTCGTCAACAACAGGTGGTGTCACCCCGGGCACATCTCCGTGAAAAAACGTTTCTGCAGCCCAGACATCGAGCTCATCGCGTTCGGACTGCGTCCATATTATCTGCCACGGGAGTTTACCAGCGCCATCGCCATTACTGTTGGAAATGCCGACGCAGCGTGAGACGTCATCAACGCTGTGACCGCGGCACTACAGACGAAACCCCCCGGAGCTTTCGTCATCATCACAGGTGACTTCAATCACGTCTCTCTCTCATCCACTCTCCCAACGTTTCACCAGTTTGTCAAATGCACAACAAGGGACAATAAAACCATAGATCTGCTGTGTGCAAATGTCAAAGAGGCATTCAGCTCCACAGCCCTCCCTCCCCTGGGAAGGTCAGACCATAACCTCGTCCTGCTGTCCCCATCATACACGCCTGTGGTTCAGTGTACAATAACTTCAGTTTTGTCTGAGTTTAACATCAGGAAATTGCAGGTCATCCAGCTTTTTATTTCCTTAATGCACATTTGAAGTTTATCTAACTGATGGGTTTCTTCTGGTTTGATCGACAAATATAATTGTGTATCATCAGCATAACAATGAAAATTTATGGAGTGCTTCCTTATAATATTTCCTAAGGGAAACATATATAAGGTGAAAAGAATCGGTCCAAGGACAGAACCCTGTGGGACTCTGTGACTAACTTTAGTGTGCATGGAGGATATGTCATTAACATGTACAAACTGAGATCTATCTGATAAATATGACTTAAACCAGCTCAGTGCGGTTCCTTTAATGCCAATTAGATGCTCCAGTCTCTTTAGCAGGATGTGATGGTCAATAGTGTCGAAGGCAGCACTAAGATCTAGTAAGACAAGTACAGAGACAAGTCCTTTGTCTGAAGCTATTAGAAGGTCGTTAGTAATTTTCACCAGTGCTGTCTCAGTGCTATGATTTGCTCTAAATCCTGACTGGAAATCCTCAAATAACTCATTATTATGTAAAAAGTCACACAACTGATTGGCAAACTAATTTCTCGAGGATCTTAGAGAGAAAAGGAAGGTTAGATATAGGTCTATAGTTGGCTAGTACCTCAGGATCAAGACTGGGCTTTTTAAGAAGAGGTTTAATTACAGCTACTTTAAAAGACTGTGGTACATAACCTGCTGATAAAGACATGTTAATCATATCTAATACAGGAGTGCTAATTAAAGGTAAGACTTCTTTAAGTAACCTAGTTGGAATAGAGTCTAGGAGACAAGTAGAAGGCTTTGATGCTGAAATAGTAGAGGTTAATTTGTTAAGGTCGACTGTAGAAAAGCAGTCCAAGAATATATCAGGTCGTACAGTTTGTAAGGTTCCTGGGTTTGATGAAGAAATAGTGCCAAGCGAGTTGATTTTGTCTCTAATAGTTATAATTTTGTCATTAAAGAAGGTCATGAAGTCGTTACTACTGAGGGTTATAGGAATACATGGCTCAATAGAGCTGTGGCTCTCTGTCAGCCTGGCTACAGTGCTGAAAAGAAATCTAGGATTGTTCTTATTCTCCTCTATTAAAGATGAGTAATATGCTGCTCTGGCATTACGGAGGGCCTTCCTATAGGTTTTAAGACTTTCTTGCCAAACTAAGTGAGATTCCTCCAGTTTAGTGGAGCGCCATTTACTTTCCAACTTTCACGATATTTGTTTTAATTCACGGGTTTGTGAGTTATACCACGGAGCTAACTTCCTCTGTTTCATTATCTTCTTTTTTAAAGGAGCAACAGAGTCAAGTGTTGTTCTTAGAGAGCCTGCAACACTTTCAACAAGGTGATCAATTTCAGAGAAACTAACGTTAGTGCAGGAGTCTTGAATATTAGGATGAGGCATTAAAGTAAATGCAGATGGAATCGCTTCCTTAAATTTAGTTATAGCACTATCAGATAAACATCTGGTGTAGACACTTTTACCCAGTGGTGAGTAGTCCTGTCATATGAATTCAAAAGTTATTAAAAAATGATCTGATAAAATAGGATTCTGTGGAAAGACTATTAAGTCATCAATTTCCACACCATAAACCAAAACAAGGTCAAGGGTCTGATTAAAACAGTGAGTGGGTTTATGTACACTCTGACTAAAACCAATCGAATCTAATAGAGAGATAAACGCGATACTGAGACTATTATTATCGCTGTCCACATGAATATTAAAATCACCTACAATGATTACTTTGTCGGATTTAAGGACTAAATTTGACAGAAACTCTGAGAATTCAGACAGAAATTCAGAGTACGGACCAGGAGCACGGTACACTATAACAAATATAATTGGCTGCACAGTTTTCCAGGTTGAATGTGAAAGACTAAGAACAAGACTGTCAAATGAATTATAATTTAGTTTAGGTTTAGGGTTTATTAATAGGCCTGAATCATAAATAGCTGCAACGCCTCCTCCTCGACCACTGCCTCGAGGAATATGAGTATTAATATGACTGGGAGGAGTGGATTCATTTAGGCTAACATATTCTTCGGGACGCAGCCAGGTTTCAGTCAGACAGAGTAAATCAATATGGTTGTCTGATATCAGATCGTTTACTAATACAGCTTTAGATGAGAGAGATCTGATGTTTAAAAGTCCACATTTTATTTTTTGATATTGTTGCATTGTCGCAGATTTTGCGTTGATTTGTATCAAGTTTTTCTTTATAGCTCCTCTTCTGTTCATTTTTGATCTGTTTAATTTAAATGATCGTGGGGCAGACATTGTTTGTATACTAAACTGAGCTGGAAAATGCTCCACAGGGAGCGCAGAGAGGTGTGTAAGACTGCCACTCTGCTTCCTGGGCACCTGCGATAAGGGCAGCGCAGAGAGGTGTATTAAACTGCGACTCTGCTTCCTGATCCCAACACTGGGTTGTCATGGTTTTAGACCGCTAACAACTGCGTCCAGGTTCTTAGATATGAGAGCAGCACCCTCCAAAGTAGGATGAATACCATCTCTCCTAATAAGACCAGGTTTTCCCCAGAAAGACTGCCAATTATCTACGAAGCCCACATTATTTAACACATGCAGGTGGATTCTCCTCTGGTCACATGGGCCAGTGACTATCTGACGGGCAGGCCGCAGTATGTGAGATTACAAAAAACTGTGTGTCTGCCCGTCTGATCAGCAACATTGGGGCCCCCCAGGGAACTGTGCTGTCGCCCTTCCTCTTCACCACCTACACTGCAGATTTTAAGTACCGCACTGAGTCGTGTCATCTGCAGAAACTCTCTGATGACTCGGCCATTGTGGGGCGTGTAGACGGTGGGAAGGAGGATAAGTACAGGGACCTGGTCAGCAATTTTGTCAAATGGTGGAGGAGAACCACCTGCAGCTGAACGTGGTGAAGACGAAAGAGATGGTGGTGGACTTTAGGAGGAACAAGCCCCCGCCCTCTCCAGTCTGCATTGGTGGGACGGACATCAACATTGTGGACTCCTACAAGTTCCTGGGTGTCGTTCTGGACAATAAACTGGAGTGGACTGCAAACAGCCAGGGAGTCTACAAGAAGGGCCTGAGCCGGCTTCACTTCCTGAGGAGGCTCCGGATGCTCCAGACGTTCTATCAGGCTGTTGTCGCGATCATCATCTTCTTCGCTGTGGTGTCCTGGGGTGCAGGCATCAAAGCAAAAGACGCAAACAGACTAAACACACTCATAAAGAAGGCCTGGTCTGTTGTCAGCTCTAAGCTTGTCACCCTGGAGGAGATGGAGGAGAACAGGATGCAAAACTGCTGGTGATCATGGACAATGTCTCTCATCCCCTCCATGAAACCCTGGACGAGCTTGAGAGCAGCTTCAGCAGCAGAATCATCCAACCTTGCTGCCTTAAAGAACGGCACAGGAAACCATTCCTACCTGCTGCCATCAGACTGTACAACGCTTCACAGCAACGCTGAGCAGCGCTCAGGGAATAATCTCACACTATTCGAAGTGACTTATCACTGAAATGCACCTTTCTCTCTCTTGTACCTTAAAATCCACATAGTATATTGTAATATAGTGTTTATCTGAGATACTGTACTTTTATTGTAGTTCATATTTTGTATTTTATTTTTAGTACATCTGATTGATTTGTACCGCTGCTACGATGACCTAATTTCCCCTCGGGGATAAATAAAACTATCTATCTATCTATCTATCTATCTATCTATCTTTGTATCTATCTAAACACTGATTAGAGATGGATTTGAATTTATTAATGCTTACAATCGTTTTACTTTATCTGCTGAACGTGAACAGAGTTCCTGGGGGTTTAATAGAGCTGACCGCGACCCCTGCAGTGAGTAACGTCACAGAAGACCGACTCCTAAAATGTACCGACTTCACAGATTCTGAATCATCAGCAGGGTCGTCAGAGTGAACAGAGAGAAGAAGCAGAGAAGGGAACAAACCTGCTCTGTGGAGCCGAAGCTGAGGGTTGAAGATAGCGTCCAGTAGTTTCTGTTGTCGCTCCTTCTCCTCTTTTGAACGACAAAGTTCCTCCTCGTACTCTGCTATCGTTCTTTCAAAGAGCCCAAATATCTCTTCAGCAGCCAAAGTGAGGCGCTGCTTCACCAACGCTCTCACCCTTTGGACTTTACTCATTGTGCTAACTCACAGCTAGCACGCTAAGCTAACTCGGATATCTCTGGATCGACCGGGAGATGAGTCAGAGGTGAAACCTTCAGAATAAAAGGTGAAGAGCACAAAGTTCATTCAGACAGGATTATCCAGACACACAGAGGCGGCGATGATCAGTGCTGCTTGAGCTCACACACACTTTCTAAACACAACAACGGACTCTGCTCACACACGTCTGTGCTGGACGCCATCTTGATCACAGTGTGTCGTTCTGTAAAGAAAACAGCTTCCGGGGTGGTGGCTTCTTCTTCTTCTTCGCGTTATTTGGTAGATTGTAACACCAGCTGTAAGGAGCATACCGCCACCTACTGTACTGGAGTATGTAGGACAGGATCTAGTAGCCTATAGTTTTACATTAAATGATCTTATAGAATAATAATAATGACACAAAACAAAACAAGCAGAAAAAAATGATATATATATATATATATATATATATATATATATATATACAAACTCTGAAAGGCTCTGAAAGACCTGGCTGAGGGGGCTGAGCAGAGAAGCTTCTGGCTTTGGCTAAGACGGAAGGACCAGGCATGGGGAAAGCAAGGGTCCTAGGGTTAGCTGCAGGGAGACGTCCCTGCTGTTGCTCCACCACCGTGAGGCAGGACCAGGACCCAGTAGCAGAGAAATGGCAGGTGCAGGCATGTTTGGCAATAATGTGCATGAGGTCAAAGAGGGGGTTTGCATTTAAACAGTATGTATCAACATTCATTGCTTCAGACACCTTTGAACAAAAATCACAATCAGACTTTCTTTTGGTTTGTTTTAAAGAAAACACGTATTTAATGAAATTTTATACAGAAAACAAGTTTCTCCTGAAAGTCAACAGCAGTCGGCAGCATCACAAGAGCTGAACAGAAAGAATCATCATAAACTTACACCGTTGTTTCAAAACATTCATCAAGAAGAAAAACTCAAATAATCTAAAAGTTACAAATCATCATCAGTTGCATCATACAACAACAAAGAATTACAAACAGATACAAGGAGAAAAACTCAAATAAAAAGTGGAGTTTTGGAGTTTTTTTAAATTCAGCCCTCGTGTCTCACTACTGACATTTTTGTCTTTGAATGTTTCGATGGTTGTGGCTGTGTTAACACATATGACACACGTTTATGCTCCTCTAACCTGATTTAATCCTTATTTAATCAGGCAGTCTCCTTGAGATCAGGAGCGACCTGAGAACAAGAAACATTCAGAAGAACGCAACAAAAAACAACACAATCATTCAACAAAAGGAGATTACAAAAAGATACAAGAATAATAAAAGAAAAACTCCTGTTAATAAAACTTAAAGTCTCACAGGAAAATGTTTGACTTTATCATCAGGAAAGTTTGTAATTCATCTCAACATTTGTGTGTTAGAGAGGGACATTTAAGGTCAAATACTGAATTTGCACAGAAATGACACTTTCTTTCCCACAAAATCCTTCTGAAAAAGAGTCTCTGCCTCTCTGTTCTCCTCAGTTTGACTCTAATGGAGCTTTGAGGACTAATGACCAACACATTTATGGTCTTTGACCTGATCACGCCAGGAAAATCTTTTGTGACAAACACTGCAGCTGAAAGGGTTTTCTCCTGTATGAGTTCTCATGTGTACCTTTAACTTATCCTTTGCTCCAAAAGATTTCTTACAAACTGAACAGCTGAAGGGTTTCTCTCCTGTGTGAGTTCTCATGTGTATCTTTAAATATGCCTTCTGTCCAAATTTTTTTTTACAAACTGAACAGCTAAAGGGTTTCTCTCCTGTATGAGTTCTCACATGTCTCTTTAAATGTCCCTTCCTTACGAATGATTTCTTACAGAGTGAACAACTGAAAGGTTTTTCTCCTGTATGAGTTTTAATGTGATGCTTCAAACTTTTACCATATGCAAATAATTTCTTACAGATTGAACAGCTGTGAGGTTTCTCTTCTGTATGAGTTATCATATGCATATTCAAAGTTCCCTTCTGTCCAAAAGATTTGTTACAGACTGAACAACTGAAAGGTTTCTCTCCTGTATGAGTTCTCATGTGTATCTTTAAATGTCCCTTCTGTCCAAAAGATTTCTTACAAATAGAACAGCTGTGAGGTTTCTCCCCTGTGTGAGTCCTCATGTGTATCTTTAAATCTTCTTTCCGTCCAAAATATTTCTTACAGACTGAACAGTTGAAAGTTTTCTCTCCTGTATGAGTTCTCATGTGTATCTGTAAATGTCCATTCTGTCCAAAAGATTTCTTACAGACATAACAGCTGAAAGGTTTCTCTCCTGTATGAGTTCTCATGTGTTTCTTTAAATCTCCCTTTTCTCCAAAAGACTTCTTACAGACTGAACAACTGAAAGGTTTCTCTCCTGTGTGAGTTCTTATGTGTATCTCTAAATGCCCCTTACGTGCAAAAGATTTCTTACAGACTGAACAGCTGAAAGGTTTCTCTCCTGTGTGAGTTCTCTGGTGCCACCTCAGATTTGTCTTGATGCCAAATCTTTTCCCACACTCAGAGCACTTAAATCGTTTCTTTCTACATCTTGAATCACTGACAGGAACTTCATCATCTTTCAGAGACTTTGAACCTGACTGAGGTTCTCTTGTCTCCTTCCAGTCAGCACTGTCATCAGTTTCAGGTTCAGAAGAGTCAGCAGTGTTGTCTTCAGTCTCTGGTGTTAAATGTGTATCTGGATGAGAGTTCCTGTCTGGTTCGGGTTCTGATCCTCTGCAGTCCTCTCCATCAGCTTCTGTTTCCATCAGTGAGGACTGAGGTTTCTCTTCATCATCTTCACTCTTCACAGGGAAGGGAGTGTATGTGAACTTGGTGATATCAGCCTCCTCCAGCCCTTGAAGCTGCTCTCCCTCCTGACTGCTCAACAGTTGCTCTTGTTCCTCTTTAATGTGTGGGGGCTCTAAGTCCTCCTGGTCCAGATCGGAGCTGCACTCCTGCTGCTCAGGGGGAACCTCTTCTTTAACCACCGACAGCTGCTGGACGTCTGCAGGAAACATAAAACACACATTGAGGAAAACTAAAATGCCATGCTGACGAGGAGTGTAACAGTGTGTGTTCATCTGTTTGAAACAGAGACAGGTTGACACATGAGCTGCACTGAGAATGTTCTGTCTGCATACTGTGATGGCAAATGAAGCCCAAGACTAGAACAATCTTCCTGGAAGGCAAGGAAGCCACCATCCAGCACTCACAGAGACCACCCAACTTTCACCAAATGATCTAGCAACCATCTACCAATCACTCAGCAGCCAAATTAAGGCCAGAGACCAGACAGAGACCCAGGGGTTAAAGAGCATGTCAGCAGGCAAATAGGAGGGATCAGTGTGACCACCGTTGCCGGCGTGGAGTCTTGCCACATCTCATGTGGATGTAGGAGGACAAAGGTTGTCACATTCTAGTCCCATCACAAACCTGTAAAGGAGGAAGAGACAGCACCAAGAAACAAAAATCCATATAAGAGTAAGCCACAGCTCACCAGCATGTGCCCCTCCACACCTGCACCGAAAACCCCTGCATGTCAACAACATCCAGCCACACCAATCAGTGAGGCCTGGAGAGCTGAACAGCTCCCACACACCATCCTCACACAGATTCCAGGATTCCTGGGAATAGAGACATTGATTGTCATAGGGTCCATCACCAGCCCATATCACCCAGAGGGGAAGACTTCTGTACCTAAAGTTGTTTATGCCTTACTCCACCCGCTCAGAGGACACTGGATATTCTCCCCATTTACTCCTTTGTGGCAGATCACCCTGACTCCTCATTGCCCTCTTGTTCAACTTGTGTGTTAGTGACATGGTAGCCTACGCTGGTAGAAATTTACAGGGAGGCAACAGGCTAATTCAAGTAACACTTTCCACAGCAACTAGCAGCCAGGAGGGCCTTCTTGTTTCAAAGAACAATGTTTCATGGATGAATTTTGTTCATAGAAATGGCTTAAATTGGAATCTGTCCATAATTTTGCTATTGCCATACTTGGTAACCATTTTACAAAAGCAGACCCTCACTTAAGACCTTAAGCAGCACTTAGCGTGTAACATGTCTTACATAATAGTGTAGGAACCTTGAAAGGAAGTGCTTCTTTGTGGATCCTTTATGTCTGACCATCTGCTCAGCGTCCCAGGAAGGGAGTGTGAGATAAGACGTTTTTATACTTGTTTCAATGTGGGATAAGGTGTTTTACAACCTCAAACCCTCCTAGGGTAATTAAACCCAGAACTCCAGGACACTTCCTCCAGGATGGAAGACCTTTTATCCTAAATCAACGTCAAATCTGACCGCAATTTGAACTGAAGGGTTTGTCTCTCTCTCACCCAGGAGACAGAGTGACATTCAGTGATAAGGAGAAGAAACAGCGCTTGGAAAGTTTGAAAAACAGTTAAAGTTCGCTGTTTCATGGCTGTTCAAAGACATTCTTTCAAATGTGTAACAGTATATTCATCATTTGTATCTTGCTTGTGATTATGTTTATGTGGTTACAGAAGTGCAAAGTCTCTGTCTAATTCCTGAAATATTCTGTGTTTTAATAATACTTCCCTTCACTCAGTAAGGTTATCTGTTAAAACTGCCTGCCTAAAGATTTTGGTTAAATTGGATATGAGAAAGATTAATAAGGGAAAATCACCCAGAGATAGTTTCATCTTCACTGTTTGGATGCTGGAATATAAAGCAGCTAATTCGCTCAGAACCAGAGGGCTGGGTTAGGCCAAGACCCCCCTTCTCGCTCCCCCGGGGAGATAAAGAACACACAGGGGTGTCTCTGTTTTACTTCATCTTACTTCATCTTCTCTTCAACTCACTCTACTTCCTCTTCATCTCTCTCTCTGCCCCTCTTCCCCCCTCTTCTGCTTTCTGCATTTTTGTTTTTCTTTTATTTCTTTTGTTCAACTTTGTTGTCCAAAAGTTTGCAAGAGACGTTACTTTATATTTAGTTTTCTTACTAAAGTATTTCTGTATTATTCTATTTTTTATCGCGCAACTTTTCTACAGTACGTTTTTATCTTTTGTAAGTTTAGTAAAACCCCTCGTGCTGGCTTTGCCTTTTTGTCAGCTGGCAAATTGCATCAAACTCGCGACACCAGTCCACAGAACCGGGCAGAACTTTTTTTGTCAACCAACAAACAACAGCCAAAGGCAAGCCACGTGCAGAGCTGCAGTCACCTGAAGAGCTGAATCCAAGCCGGGACGGGAGCAGACAAGCCCCGCCAATCCAACTGTGCAGCTGACCCAGTCTACAGGCCAGAACTCAGGTCCGCCAAACACCAGGACTCGGACCTACAGAACCTGCATCGGTACTGTAAGACGCCAGGGCGACTGTAATATCAACGACAAAGTAACGTTTTGATACAAGTCCTAGTCGAAAAACGTTGGTGATAATCGAGTTCTGATCAGAGTTCTGTTGACAGGCTAATTAGAGCCAGTTTAAGTCCGCCAGTAATATTATAAACCAGCCCTGTAGGTCTGAACCACTCTGGCCTTTAACTTTTTATATCCACATTTAACCCTTCGTCACTCATCTATTAAGTGTGGCACTATTCTGTATTATCTTTGTTAGTTCACCAAATAAATGTTTATAACTTCACGTCGTTGTGAGAATCTTCCCTTCTGTGCAGAGTTGATGGTCCCTGATTAGGCTGTCGTACGAACTAACGCGTTTGAGACGAGACTGATAACATTTAAATAATCAATTACTTTAAAATACTAACAGGCATTAAACCTTCACCAAAGGTTAATAAACACCCTGCCTTATTTGGGTGTGGTGCCACTTTGAGGTAAATTAAATCCTAAATTTTAACGAGTCGAGTTTATTCATAATTAATTCAGCGACTGATATATTCTAGCCATAATATGTGGAGGCTTACTCTCCTACTGTTGTATCTAGCTAACGGTACATTTTTGCTCGTGGGCTAAACATATTTAAACATATTTTGGAGAGACGGTGCTGCTAGTGTTACCTAACTTTATGAATTACACTTATATCAAAATATTAAGGTTGTCTTCTTCACCTTGGTGTTGTTGGTTGAGGTTGTGTGTCTGATTACAACACCATTATTTAACTATGAGACGTGCTGTCGTGCTGGACGCAGTTTCTGGTGTCACGTGTGTTGAATATGAGATCTGAAGCGAACAGAAAAATGAACTCAATTAAAAGCCGTTCAGTTACCGTAAATTTGAGAAAGAAGCCGGTCTCCTGTTGTCCCGACGGCCGGTCTGACAGGGACAGCATGACGACTGGACTCACAGACAGGAAGTTCTTCGTTCTTCACAGACTTTGAACCTGACTGAGGTTCTCTGGTCTCGTTCCAGTCGTCACTGTCGTCAGTCTCAGATACAGAAGCTGCTCTAGTCCCTGAACCTGACGGGCATTTTCTGGTCCCCTTCCAAAAGTCACTATCAGATTGAAAATGTGGATCTGGATGTGAGTCCCTGTCTGGTTCTGGTCCTCCACAGTCCTCTCCATCAGCTTCTGTTTCCATCTGTGAGGACTGAGGTTTCTCTTCATCATCTTCACTCTTCAGTCTTGACGGGGACGGGAGTGAACAGGAACTTGGTGATATCATGATCTTGGAGCTGCTCTCCCTCCTGACTGCTCCAGAAGTCCTGCTGTTCCTCTTTAATGTGTGGGGGCTCTGGGTCCTGGTCCAGACTGGAGCTGCACTCCTGCTGCTCAGGGGGAACCTCTTCTTTAACCACCACCAGCTGCTGAAACAAGGAAAGAACAAGTTTATGTTTAAGTGGAGCCTTTAAATATTTAATATCATGAAGATATAAACAGACATTAGATCTGCTGCAACAGTCCGGCTCTTTTTGCTCTTTGCTCCAATAAGAGCAGAATAAACTTGGTACCTGACAGAACCTCAGTCCACTTCACCCTTTCCTGCTCAGACAACATTAGCTAGCTCTCATGCTCTTCTCTGATTACAGATGATTCATGTCATCTGAAAAATATGTCAACAACCGACATCTTTCTGTTCCTCTAAAGTTGGCGCATAAAGAAGGAGAATCAAACCTGGCTCACACTGGTGATCGGACATCAGGCCAACTTCTAGTAAGCCACTGTTTTATTCTAGTTTTGATATTTAAAAATAGAAACTTTGGTCTCCAAATAGCAGTTAGCTATTGTTTTGCTAACAGCAGATAACAGGAAGTGTAATTTCCGTTCTCCACACCTTTGTCAGATATGTGCAGGTTATGAAACATGTTTGTGAGATCACAAAAAGCCCAAATGTATTCCTGACCTGAGAGAAGACTTCAGACAGTCTGTTAGCATGAGCTAGCTGCTAACAGACTGTGAGTGTGTGTGTGGGTGGTTTAGCTAACGTTAGCTTAGCAAAACAACATGATGAGTAGCGATGTTTCCAGCAGGACAAAGAAAACGAACCTGTTCCTCTCCACAGCTTCATTTGCGGGGTTCAAACCTCCTCCAGCTGTTCTCGATGGCAGCGCTGCACCTCTGCACTCAGACTCCGTCACCAGCACCAGCGCCCTGCTGCTAACTCACAGCTAGCATGCTAAGCTAGCTCGGATATCTCTGTATCCACCGGGAGATGAGTAAGAGGTGAGACCTTCAGAATAAGAGGTGAAATCTTCAGAATAAAAGGTGAAACCTTCAGAGTAAAGGTGAATTCGGAGCGGTTTATCCGGACACACTGAGGCTCTGATGGATCACAAACTAAGATTAGAACTCGACGCCATTTTGCTCTAAAGACTATGACGGAACTAGAAAAAATCACTTCCGGGTCACCCTTCAAAATAAAACCTCCAGACTTGTTCACGTTCATATGAATGAGATATTAATACAGCGTTATGGGCTGTTTCCTTTTCATGCCACTTTGAACAAAAGAAAGCTTTATTTCAAAAATGTAAATAAAAAAATAAAAATACAATGAGAGCAAAAGGAAACAACACAATAATAACTGAGAAGATGAATCTCATTTAATCTGTTTTCAACTGCTTATTATTAATAATAATAATAATAATCATGATCATAATGAATGGCTTCATATTTATACATCTTATTTTAAACACATTCTTCACAATTTGCTACATGTGTAAAAATTCACCACAGAAAATGATGTAAATAAAAGTTTATTTTCCACATAATTCTGATTCTGTTTGAATCACTTTACAAATGAAAACACATGAAAACTTGTTAACGTGATGTTTAGTAACTTACACGCTGAAACAATCAATAAGCCGATATAAGATATCGTTATTATATCATTAAAGAATTCCACATTAGCCCACATTCTCCACCAAAACCACAGTCTTCTCTTCCAGCAAGCTGCAGATGGAGGCTGCCCTTCATTACAAGCAGGGGCGGACCGGCTGAACGGACGGCCCCTCCCGGCCAGCGTTCATATTTTCATTTTAAACGGTTCTCTGGCTCTGGCCCGGCAGTCAGACTGGGTCAGGTTGTTGCCTCAGGTCTACTGATGCCAACCTCCTCCAAACCATCAGGACTAAGCTCTGGACTTGGGGCGACAGAGCCTTTGCTGCAGCCGCACCCTCCCTCTGGAATGCTTTTCCAGCCACATCGTCAACGCCAACACTCCTCCGTCCTTCAAGACAGCCCTCAAAACTCACCTTTTCACTCCTGATTATTCTCTTTTTGTTTTGTTTTGTGCTGTTGCTCTTGTCAAAGCGTCCTTGAGCACCTGTAAAAGTGCAATACAAACTTTAAGTTACACAGAAAACCCAAGAATGTCGAAATGAATAAAAGGTGAAGGTGATTAAAAATAAAAAAACAGTTGGAGCAAATGAACTGACATCTCCCTGAGTGGAAAAACCTTACAAGGTTAGCGAGAGCACTGATGAGGCAGGACCAGGACCCAGTAGCAGAGAAATGACAGGTGCAGGCATGTTTGGCAATAATGTGCATGAGGTCAAAGAGGGGGTTTGCATTTAAACAGTATGTATCAACATTCATTGCTTCAGACACGTTTGAACAAGAATCACAATCAAATTTTCTTTTGGTTTGTTTTAAAGAAAACACGTTTTTAATAAAGTTCATACAGAAAACTTTTTCTTCAGAGTCTCAGTTCAGAACAAGTTTCTCCTGAAAGTCAACAGCAGTCGGCAGCATCACAAGAGCTGAACGGAAAGAATCATCATGAACATACACCGTTGTTTCAAAACATTCATCAAGAAGAAAAACTCAGATAATCTAAAAGTTACAAATCATCATCAGTTGCATCATACAAAAACAAAGAATTACAAACAGATACATCAGAAAAAAAGATATTTTTATAAAACTTTAAAGTCTCTCAGGAAAATGTTTGACTTCATCTTTAGGAAAGTTTGTAATTCATCTCAACATTTGTGTGTTAGAGAGGAACATTTAAGGTCAAATACTGGATTGGCCCAAATATAAGACCGTTTTTTGTTCCTGGAAATCCTTCTGATAAAGAGGCTCTGCCTCTCTGTTCTCCTCAGTTTGACTCTAATGGAGCTTTAAGAACTAAAGACCAACACATTTATGGTCTTTGACCTGATAACGCCAAACAAATCTTTTGTGACAAACACTGCAGCTGAATGGTTTTTCTCCTGTGTGAGTTTTCATGTGTATCTTCAATTGTCCTTTCTGTCCAATGGATTTCTTACAGACTGAACAGCTGTAAGGTTTCTCTCCTGTATGAGTTCTCATGTGTAACTTTAAATATGCCTTCTGAACAAAGGATTTCTTACAAACTGGACAGCTGTAAGGTTTCTCTCCTGTATGAGTTCTCATGTGTAACTTTAAATCTCCCTTCTGTCCAAAGGATTTCTTACAGACTGGACAGCTGTAAGGTTTCTCTCCTGTATGAGTGCTCATGTGTATCTTCAATTGTCCCTTCTGTCCAAAGGATTTCTTACAGACTGAACAGCTGAATGGTTTCTCTGCTGTATGAGTTATCATGTGCATCTTCAACCTTCCCTTCAGTCCAAAGGATTTCTTACAGAATGAACAGCTGTAAGGTTTCTCTCCTGTATGAGTTATCATGTGTATCTTTAAATGTCCCTTCTTTCCAAAGGATTTCTCACAGACTGAACAGTTGAAAGGTTTTTCTCCTGTATGAGTTCTCATGTGTTTCTTTAAATCTCCCTTTCGTCCAAAAGATTTCTTACAGACTGAACAGCAGTGAGGTTTCTCTCCTGTGTGAGTTATCATGTGCTGCTTCAGATGTGTCTTGGTGCCAAATCTTTTCCCACACTCAGAGCACTTAAATTGTTTCTCTCTACATTTTGAATCACTGAGAGGAACTCCATCATCTTCCAGAGACTTTGAACCTGACTGAGGTTCTCTTGTCTCCTTCCAGTCAGCACTGTCATCAGTCTCAGTTTCAGGTTCAGGTTCAGAAGAGTCTGCAGTCTGGTCTCCAGTCTCTGGTGTTAAATGTGTATCTGGATGTGAGTTCCTGTCTGGTTCTGGTTCTGGTCCTTCACAGTCCTCTCCATCATCTTCTGTCTCCATCAGTGAAGACTGAGGTTTCTCTTCATCATCTTCAGTCTTCACAGGGACAGGAGTGGATGTGAACTTGGGGATATCAGCCTCCTCCAGCGTTTGAAGCTGCTCTCCTTCCTGACTGCTCCCCAGTTCCTGCTGTTCTTCTTTAATGTGTGGGGGCTCTGGGTCCTCCTGGTTCAGACTGGAGCTGCACTCCTGCTGCTCAGGGGGAACCGCTTCTTTAACCACCGACAGCTGCTGGACGTCTGCAGGAAACAGGAAACACACAATGAGGAAAACTAAGATTCCATGCTGATGAGGAGTGAACAGTGTGTTTTCATCTGTTTGAAACAGAGACTAGTCGACACATGAGCTGCACTGAGAATGTTCTGTCTGCATACTGTGATGGCTTTTGTGTGAAACTATCAACTATTGTTTTTGTTTCCTTTATGGGAGCCAGCCAGGAGGTTCCATGACAAAAGTTATAGAGTCACACTCCAAATGTCAGCCCAAATACACAAAGGAGGTATGACTTAAATGTCAAACCAATTGTTCACACTACCTGATCAAAAACAAGTCATTCGTAGGAAAAAGACCAAACACACACAACAGGAAATACACTAAAATGAAAACAGACGATGAGAAACATCCACAAACGAAAGCAACCTTAATCCAACACCAGACAAAAAGTTCTCCTTGGAAAACAAAAACAAAATAAATGTTAATGTGAAATGTTTCCGTCTGAAACAGGAAACAGTTCAACGTTCAAAATAAACAAGCTTCATAGCAGCATTCAGTCAAACAGAGAGGGAGCTGTCAATCTAGACACACACACACTGCTCACTCAGTCAGCTGATCCGTCCTTTAGTCTGTTGTTGCTGGATGTTATTGTCCGGTTGGCTTGATTATCTTTAGTGGATCAAAGGACTGATCCCACCTCAACATCACATTTCTGCCACAGTAGCAGAGCTGGGTTGGCACGATAGTTTGAAGCTTTAATGACGTCAGTTAAAAGTGACCCAGTGATCAGCAGCAGCAGTCACTGGACCAATAGAGAACAAGGTTTACCCAGTTGTTTCTAGGGCTGCAAAGGGGCGACAGTTTCCTGTGATTTTCCGGAAACTTTCAATGGGTAGTTAAGATGTTAATTAACTGGAAATTGGTGTTATTTTACTCATCCAGCCCTCACCCTTACTCTTCTGAAGTTGAGTTGTATGCTATTGCCCCTGCTAAAAGCTTATTGCAATGGTCAAACTGCAGCACATGTCCGTTTATTGACGTGCTACTTCAACCACTCACACGGAAACCAACCTGTGACGCTGATGAGAGCGACGGGTGAAAACATGGTTTCTACCAACAAAAGCCTTCAGGGCCGTTCTCTGGTGTTCTTTTAAAGAAAAGATTCTCTAGCTTGTAAACACGGATGAAACCGCAGCATCCATGTTGACACCTGCTTCCTCTATGAGAGCCGCCATTGTTGTCTGAATCCCAACAGTCGCTTCTCCGCTACGTCACATCTATAGTACTGACCGAGCTGACCCTGTAGGAGACGGCTGCCTCTCCAGTAGCTCTCCAGTTTTGAGCTCTTTTACCCTTTTTTGACCTCTTTCTTTCTACTTTTTTTACTCTTCTAGTGAAGAGATTGTGTGTTTTATATAGAAAAATGCATCAAAGAGCCAGATTTCACTGGAACTGCTGGCTTTGCGCACATAGGGACAAGCGGGGATACAACACCGCGTACCGGGGGCGCTGAGGAGACCCAGGGGCTGTAAGGTCGAGGCGAAGCTAAAGGCCAAGCGGGCGGAGAATCGGAAGCACTACAATCCATCGATTCCCTCTGTAATCACGGGGAATGTGAACTCGCAGCCGAAAAAGATGGACAAGCTGAACAACCAGCGGATCTACTGTGAGAGCAGCTTGTTCATCTTTACAGAGACAAAGCTAAACCACCTTGTACTGGATGCTAACGGGGACCTGCCGGGATTCACTAACGTGAGAGTCAACAGAGACACAGAAGCGAGCGGAAAAAGCAAAGGTAGGGGACTCATGTATGTGAACAACCGCTGGTGTAATCCCCTCCCCCCACTGGGGAAGTCTAATCACAACCTGGTTCACAGACAGCCACTGTATATCCCCCCGGTCCAAAAACAGATGGTGACACTTGCACCATCAGGAGGTGGTCCCCAGAGATGGAAAGTGCCCTGAGAGCCTGTTACAACACCACAGTCTGGGATGTGCTGATCAACCCGCATGGTGAGGACGTAGAGGGGATGACACATTGTCTGACAGAGTAACTGAACTTCTGCGCAGACGTGGTCTCCCCTGTCAAGACTGGCCGCTGTTACCATCTTTATGATGGCGCCGTGCCAGTGGCAGCCTATCGTAGCAGCTCCCGGCACTTCGTAGTTTTATTGGGTTTTAAGCGTATTTCTGTATTTATTATCTGTACCCCGCGCTGTGGATACACGCTGTCCAAACATCAAGATGTTTATCCAACGGTTTGGATATCTCTTAGTTAGCTTTTTTGTGCTTTGGTCCTGGTGACTGGAAGCCGTGCCTGCTCTACAGCCGGCATTGTTTAAAGTTGCAACCAGGTGATCGCCCCGGGGCCCCAAACCCTCTTCGTCGGGGAGACAACCACAGTACCGAAGGAGCTAAGGAGGAGACAGCGAGCCTGCAGAGCAGGAGTTAAAGGGAGGAGGAAGTTTAAACCCTGCATCCCGGCAGTTCTTACTGGAAACGTAAGGTCCCTGGCAAATGAGATGGACGAACCGGAGGCGCTCGCCAGGACGCAGCGGGAATACAGAGAGTCCAGTATCATGTGTTTCACAAAAACGTGGCTACACGACCAGAAACCGGACTCATATGCCACCATCCCCGGCTTCCATACGGTCCAAACCGACAGAGACCCCACCGTGAGCGGCAAGAAGAAAGGAGGAGGGCTCGCCGTGCTCGTTAACAACAGGTGGTGTCACCCCAGGCACATCTCTGTAAAAGACCGGTTCTGCAGCCCAGACATCGAGCTCATCGCGATCTGACTGCATCCTTATTATCTGCCACGGGAGTTTACCAACGTCATCGCCATAACTGTTTGCATTCCGCCATCTGGAAATGCCGACGCAGCGTGAGACGTCATCAACGCTGCGACCGCCGCACTACAGACGAAACACCCCGGAGCAATCGTCATCATCACAGGTGACTTCAACCACGTCTCTCTCTCATCCACTCTCCCAACGTTTCACCAGTTTGTCAAATGCACAACAAGGGACAATAAAACCATAGATCTGCTGTGTGCAAATGTCAAAGAGGCATACAGCTCCACGGCCCTCCCTCCCCTGGGAAGGTCAGACCACAACCTCGTCCTGCTCTCCCCATCATACACGCCTGTGGTTAAGCAGCAACCAGTGACAGTAAGAACTGTTAGGAAATGGTCTCCTGAGGCCATAGAGTCACTGCAGGGTGCCCTAGAAGCCACTGACTGGGATGCACTTTACAAACCCCATGGCGAGGACATTGATGTCATCACTGATTGCATCTCTGATTACATTGGGTTCTGCAGAGACACCATCCCCAGTAAAGAGGTCCGCTGTTACCCAAATAACAAACCCTGGATTACCAGCGACCTGAAGGCCCTACTCAACGAGAAAAAGAGGGCCTTCAGGTCAGGGGACTGTGCAGAACTCAAGCAAGTTCAGAGAGAAGGAAAACTACAGGAGAAAACTGGAATCCAAACTGGAGAACAACAACACCAGGGATGTATGGAGGGGGATGAGTGAGATCACCGGCTTCCAGAGGAAAGGAGGAGGAACAGCTGAGAGAAAGGAACAATGTGCAAACGAGTTTGACCAGTTTTTCAACAGGTTCGACCTCAGCTCCCCCAGCAGCCCCCCTGCTGCTCCTCTGAGAAACCACCCCTGGTCACAATCCCCCCACAACTCCACAGCAGCGCAACAACCAACCCCCGCAGCAGACACCAGGTTCCTCAAACCTCCTGCTCCCCCTTCCCCTCCCCCACCTCCCTGCTGGCTCCGACTACAGACTGTCTCACACCCCCCTCCCCCAGGACCCTAGCACTTCCCCCACTGCTGCCTACAAACTTCTGCAGCAGTCACCACTCTGCACTACCTCCGACCCGCCAGTCTGGACTTACCATCACAGCCAGCCAGGTGAGGAGAGAGCTGGAGAGGCTCAGTCAGAGGAAAGCTGATTGACCGGACCGCATCGGCTCTCGAGTGCTGAAGGCCTGTGCCGGCCAGCTCTGCAGAGTTCTCCAGCACCTCTTTAACCTGAGCCTCCACCTTCAAAGGAAAAGAAAACATCCTGCCTAGTTCCAGTGCCCAAAAAAGGACACCCTGTGGCACTGGATGACTACAGGCCGATTGCACTGACCTCTCACATTATGAAGGTCATGGACAGGCTGGTTCTTGCACTACTCAGACCCCTAGTGTGCCCATCACAGGACCCCCATACAATTAACATATCAGCCCCATGTTGGGGTTGATGATGCACTCATCTACCTGCTGCAGGAAGCCTACTCCTCCCTGGATAGACCCAACACCGCTGTCCAGAAATTCTCTGATGACTCTGTGGACTCTGTGGACTTTAGGAGGAACAAGCCCCCGCCCTCTCCAGTCTGCATTGGTGGGACGGACATCAACATTGTGGACTCCTACAAGTACCTGGGTGTTGTTCTGGACAATAAACTGGAGTGGACCGCAAACATGCAGGCAGTCTACAAGAAGGGCCTGAGCCGGCTTCACTTCCTGAGGAGGCTCCGGATGCTTCAGATGTTCTATCAGTCTGTTGTCGCGAGCATCATCTTCTTCTTCTGTGGTGTCCTGGGGTGCAGGCATCAAAGCAAAAGACGCAAACAGACTAAACACACTCATAAAGAAGGCCTGGTCTGTTGTCGGCTCTAAGCTTGTCACCCTGGAGGAGGTGGAGGAGAACAGGATGCAAAACTGCTGGTGATCATGGACAATGTCTCTCATCCCCTCCATGAAACCCTGGACGAGCTTGAGAGCAGGAGACTCATCCAACCTTGCTGCCTTAAAGAACGGTACAGGAAACCATTCCTACCTGCTGCCATCAGACTGTACAACGCTTCACAGCAACGCTGAGCAGCGCTCAGGGAATAATCTCACACAGTCTCCACATAGTATATTGTAATATAGTGTTTATCTGAGATACTGTACTTTTATTGTAGTTCATATTTTGTATTTTATTTTTAGTACATCTGATTGATTTGTACCGCTGCTACGATGACCTAATTTCCCCTCGGGGATAAATAAAACTATCTATCTATCTATCTATCTATCTATTTTTGTATCTATCTAGATACTGATTAGAGATGGATTTGAATTTATTAATGCTTACAATCGTTTTACTTCATCTGCTGAACGTGAACAGAGTTCCTGGAGGTTTAATAGAGCTGACCGCGACCCCTGCAGTGAGTAACGTCTCAGAAGACCGACTCCTAAAATGCACCGACTTCACAGATTCTGAATCATCAGCAGGGTCGTCAGAGTGAACAGAGAGAAGAAGCAGAGAAGGGAACAAACCTGCTCTGTGGAGCCGCAGCTGAGGGTTGAAAACAGCGTCCAGTAGTTTCTGTTGTCGCTCCTTCTCCTCTTTTAAACGACAAAGTTCCTCCTCGTACTCTGCTATCGTTCTTTCAAAGAGCCCAAATATCTCTTCAGCAGCCAAAGTGAGGCGCTGCTTCACCAACGCTCTCTGCAGTGAGGACTGAGGTTCCTCTTCATCATCTTCGCTCTTCACAGGGACAGAAGTGGATGGGAACTTGATGATATCATGATCTTGAAGCTGCTCTCCCTCCTGGCTGCTCCAGAAGTCCTGCTGTTCCTCTTTAATGTGTTGAACCTCCTGCTCCAGACTGGAGCTGCACCCCTGCTGCTCAGGAGGAACCTCTTCTTTAACCATCAACAGCTGCTGGACGTCTGCAGGAAACAAGGAAACACAGACACATGAGTGACCACTCCAACGCAACTCACATCAATGATAAGGAGAAAAAGAACCATGAATGATGTGCCCGCTGTAAAAAGTGCAGAATGCAACTCTAACATAATAAGGGACATGTTTGATAAGCACATGGACTGGTGTGAAATCTACTCATGACACATCTCTGAGCTTGATCACTGACGGTGTCCTCTTTGCTGACAACAGCAGAATTCAAAAAGACGTCATCAAACGTCACCACCTCAGGTTCTCCTAGACACGTCACATCCGGACTAGATTCTACTGAAGAGGCGACATTTTCAATCAAACTCACTTTTACATTTGTGAAAGTTGGATTCTGAAAATGCAAAGAAGCTAGATTTCACTTTTCCCTTTTTTCAGAAGTAGACAACATCAGACCAGGTCCAGAACCAGAGTCACTGTTCCTGGACCTGTCAGATCTGGACCGGATCACAGTAGAGAGGCTGAAGTTTCTAAAGAACAGAGAGAAGAAGCAGGGAAGGGAACAAACCTGCTGTGTGGAGCCGCAGCTGAGGGTCGGAAACAGCGTCCAGTAGCTTCTGTTGTCGCTCCTTCTCCTCTTTTGAACGACAAAGTTCCTCCTCGTACTCTGCTATCGTTCTTTCAAAGAGCCCAAATATCTCTTCAGCAGCCAAAGTGAGGCGCTGCTTCACCAACGCTCTCACCCTTTGGACTTTACTCATTGTGCTAACTCACAGCTAGCATGCTAAGCTAACTCGGATATCTCTGGATCTACCGGGAGATGAGTCAGAGGTGAAACCTTCAGAATAAAAGGTGAAGAGCACAAAGTTCATTCAGACAGGATTATCCAGAGGCGGTGATGATCAGTGCTGCTGGAGCTCACACACACTTTCTAAACACAACAACGGACTCTGCTCACACACGTCTGTGCTGGACGCCATCTTGATCGCAGTGTGTCGTTCTGTAAAGAAAACCACTTCCGGGGCGGCGGCTTCTTCTTCTTTGCGTTATTTGGCAGATTGTAACACCAGCTGTAAGGAGCATACCGCCACCTACTGAACTGGAGTATGTAGGACAGGATCTAGTAGCCTATAGTTTTACATTAAATGATCTTATATAATAATAATAATAATAATGACACAAAACAAAACAAAGCAGAAAATGATGATATATATATATATATACAAACTCAGAAAGTCTCTGAAAGACCTGGCTGAGGAGGCTGAGCAGAGAAGCTTCTGGCTTTGGCTAAGAAGGAAGGACCAGGCATGGGGAAAGCAGGGGTCCTAGGGTTAGCTGCAGGGAGACGTCCCTGCTGTTGCTCCACCACCGTGAGATGTCCCAGGATTAATGGAGCGAAGCATCAATAAAGGGTGGCTACCTGCAGCTACCCGCAACCGCACCGCCGGAGGTGCAACAAGCAGAAATGTTTAGCAGGCAGTCACTTGCCTGTACTACCATCTACAATGTCATGTTTAAGCATTAGAGCCAATGAGATGATAGCACATCTCCTCTTGCTACAAGAATCTCATCTTTGCTGTTTGAGCCTCAGAATTGAGGCAGCTTCACGCACTACTTTGTGTTGACGACTTGACTTCAGTATCAGACATATGGGACTCTGGCATTTTCTTTTCTTTTCTGGAATCATAATAAATTCTTCCCTAACAACCCTCTGCCCGGGCACTTACGTCCCTCTGAATTTACACAGAGAAAACCGAAAATGTTGAATTGAAAAAACGATGGTGGTGATAAAAATGAAAAAACAGTTGCAGCAAATGAACTGACATCTTCCTGAGTGGAAAGACCTTACAAGGTTAGCGAGAGCACTGATGAGGCAGGACCAGGACCCAGTAGCAGAGAAATGACAGGTGCAGGCATGTTTGGCAATAATGTGCATGAGGTCAAAGAGGGGGTTTGCATTTAAACAGTATGTATCAACATTCATTGCTTCAGACACCTTTGAACAAGAATCACAATCAGACTTTCTTTTGCTTTGTTTTAAAGAAAACACATGTTTAATAAAGTTTATACAGAAAACTTTTTCTTCAGAGTCTCAGTTCAGAACAAGTTTCTCCTGAAAGTCAACAGCAGTCGGCAGCATCACAAGAGCTGAACGGAAAGGATCATCATAAACTTACACCGTTGTTTTAAAACATTCATCAAGAAGAAAAACTCAAATAATCTAAAAGTTACATATCATCATCAGTTGCATCATATAACAACAAAGAATTACAAACAGATACATCATAAAAAAATATCTTTTTATAAAACTTTAAAGTCTCAGGAAAATGTTTGACTTTATCTTCAGGAAAGTTTGTAATTCATCTCAACATTTGTGGGTTAGAGACGGACATTTAAGGTCAAATACTGGATTGGCACAAATATAAGACCGTTTTTTGTTCCTGGAAATCCTTCTGATAAAGAGGCTCTGCCTCTCTGTTCTCCTCAGTTTGACTCTAATGAAGCTTTGAGGATTAATGACCAACACATTTATGGACTTTGACCCGATCACGCCAGGCAAATCTTTTGTGACAAACACTGCAGCTGAAAGGTTTCTCTCCTGTATGAGTTCTCATGTGTACATTTAACTTATCCTTTGCTCCAAAAGATTTCTTACAGACTGAACAGCTGTAAGGTTTCTCTCCTGTATGAGTTCTCATGTGTTTCTTCAAATGTACCAACTGTCCAAAAGACTTTTTACAAATGGAACAGCTATAAGGTTTCTCTCCTGTATGAGTTCTCATGTGATTCTTTAAAATTCCGTTCAGTCCAAAGGATTTCTTACAGACTGAACAGCTGTAAGGTTTCTCTCCTGTATGAGTTCTCATGTGTTTCTTCAAATGTCCCTTCTGTCCAAATGATTTCTTACAGACTGAACAGCTGTAAGGTTTCTCTCCTGAATGAGTTAGCATGTGCATCTTTAAATCTCCCTTCTGTCCAAAAGATTTCTCACAGACTGAACAGCTGTGAGGTTTCTCCCCTGTATGAGTTCTCATGTGGTTCTTTAAACGTCCACCATCTGTAAAAAAATTCTTACAAACTGAACAGCTGTAAGGTTTTTCTCCTGTATGAGTTCTCATGTGTTTCTTTAAACTTCCACTCTCTGTAAAAGATTTCTCACAGACTGAACAGCTGTAAGGTTTTTCTCCTGTATGAGTTCTCATGTGTTTCTTTAAACTTCCACACGCTGTAAAAGATTTCTTACAATCTGAACAACTAAAAGGTTTATCTCCTGTATGAGTTCTCATGTGTATCTTTAAGCTTCCACTCTCTGTAAAAGATTTCTTACAAAGTGAACAACTAAAAGGTTTCTCTCCTGTATGAGTTCTCATGTGTTTGTTTAAATGTCCCTTCCGTACAAAAGATTTCTTACAAACGGAACAGCTGAAATGTTTTTCTCCTGTATGAGTTCTCATGTGTGTCTTTAAATATCCCTTCTGTCCAAAAGATTTCTTACAGACTGAACAGCTGTAAGGTTTCTCTCCTGTATGAGTTCTCATGTGTATCTTTAAATCTCCCTCCTGTCCAAAAGATTTCTTACAAACGGAACAGCTGAAATGTTTTTCTCCTGTATGAGTTCTCATGTGTATCTTTAAAGTTCCCTTCTGTCCAAAAGATTTCTTACAGACTGAACAGCTGTGAGGTTTCTCTCCTGTATGGGTTCTCATGTGCCGCCTCAGATTTGTCTTGATGCCAAATCTTTTCCCACACTCAGAGCACTTAAATCGTTTCTCTCTACATCTTGAATCACTGACAGGAATTTCATCATCTTTCAGAGACTTTGAACCTGACTGAGGTTCTCTTGTCTCCTTCCAGTCAGCACTGTCATCAGTCTCAGGTTCAGAAGAGTCTCCGGTCTTGTCTTCAGTCTCTGTTGTTAAATGTGTGTCATTAACAAAGGTGGTTGACACTTTCTCTGTTCTGTGGAGTCTCTTGTGTTTCACAAAAGCTGCTCTATATTTAAAACACTTCTTACAAACTGGACAGCTGAAAGGCTCCAGGCCAGTGTGACATCCCTCATCGCTCACAAAGACTTTGTTTGGTTTCAGAGCCGACTGAGATTCACTGGGAACTCTCCAATAATCACTGTCACCACTGTCATCAGCTTCAGGTTCAGAAGAGTCTCCAGTCTTGTCTTCAGTCTCTGGTGTTAAATGTGTATCTGGATTAGAGTTCTTTTCTAGTTCTGGTTCTGGGCCTCCACAGTCCTCTCCATCAGCTTCTGTTTCCATCTGTGAGGACTTAGGTTCCCCTACCTCATCTTCACTCTTCACAGGGACAGGAGTGAATGTGAACTTGGTGATATCAGCCTCCTCCAGCCCTTGAAGCTGCTCTCCCTCCTCACTGCTCCACGGTTCCTCCTGTTCCTCTTTAATGTGTGGGGGCTCTGGGTCCTCCTCGTCCAGACTGGAGCTGCACTCCTGCTGCTCAGGGGGAACCTCTTCTTTAACCACCGACAGCTGCTGGACGTCTGCAGGAAACAGGAAACACACACAGAGGAAAACTAAGATTCCATGCTGACGAGGAGTGAACAGTGTATGTTCATCTGTTTGAAACAGAGACTGGTCGACACATGAGCTGCACTGAGAATGTTCTGTCTGCATACTGTGATGGCTTTTGTGTGAAACCATCAACTATTGTTTTTGTTTCCTTTATGGGAGCCAACCAGGAGGTTCTATGACAAAAGTTATAGAGTCACAGAGGAAATGTCAGCCCAAATACACAAAGGAGGTATGACTTAAATGTAAAACCAGTTGTTCACACTACCTGAACAGAAACAGGTCATTTGTAGGAAAAAGGAGACCCAGGGGCTGCAATGTCGAGGCGACGCTAAAGGCCCAGCGAGCGGAGAATCGGAGGCGCTACAAGCCATCGATTCCCTCTGTAATCACGGGGAATGTGAACTCACTGCTGAACAAGATTGACAAGCTGTCCGCGCTTGTCAACCAACGGATCTACTGTGAGAGCAGCTTGTTCATCTTTACAGAGACATAGCTAATCCACCTCGTACCAGATGCTTACGAGGCCCTGCAGGGATTCACTGCCGCGAGAGCCGACCGACACACAGAAGCGAGCGGAACAAGCAAAGGTAGGGGACTCATCGTGTATGTGAACAACCGCTGGTGTAACCCAAGGCCTATCTACGTAAAGAAAGTCACATGTTGCCGGGACCTCGAGCTGCTCAATCTTAGCTTGCGGCCATATTATCTGCCCGAGAGAGTTCAGTCACGTGATCACCGTCTGTGTTTACATCCCTCCCAGAGTGGACGCAGCCACTGCCTGTGACAAGATCCACTCACTCCAGTCACTGCAAGGCTGCAGACACAGCACCCTGAGGCATTTATGATCTTCTCTGGGGGCTTTAATCATGCAAATTTGGATTCTACTCTGGCTGTTTTTCACCAGGTTGTAGACTGTCCAACCAGAAACAGCAGTACAATTAATCTCCTGTATTCTAATGTAAGGGATGAATACAAAGCGACTCCCCCCCCGGGGAAGTATGATCACAACCTGGTTCACCTAGAGCCACTGTATACCCCCCCCGGTCCAAAAACAGATGGTAACAACTCGCACCATCAGGAGGTGGTCCCCGAAGATGGAAAGTGCCCTGAGAGACAGTTACAGCACCACAGTCTGGAATGTGCTGATCAAGCTGCAAGGTGAGGACGTAGAGGGGATGACACATTGTTTGATAGAGTACCTGAACTTCTGCCCAGACGTGGTCTCCCCTGTCAAGACTGTCCACTGTTACCATCTTTAAGATGGCGCCGTGCCAGTGGCAGCCTATTGTAGCAGCTCCCGGTACTTCCTAGTTTTTATTGTGTTTTTAGCATATTTCTTAATTTATTATCTGTGCCCCGCGCTGTGGATACACTCTGTCCACACATCAAGATGTTTATCCAACGGTTTGGATATCTCTTAGTTAGCTTTTTCGTGCTTTGGTCCTGGTGACTGGAAGCCATGCCTGCTCTACAGCCGGCATTGTTTAAAGTCGTAACCAGCTGATCGCCCCGGGGCCCCAAACCCTCTTCGTCAGGAGAGACCCACAGTACCGAAGGAGTAAAGGAGGAGACGGCGAGGCTGCAGAGAAGGAGTTAAACGAAGGAGGAAGTTTAAACCCTGCATCCCGGCAGTTATTACTGGAAATGTAAGGTCCCTGGCAAATGACCCTGGCACGTCACGTGGTGACTGCTGCCTACAAACTTCTGCAGCAGTCACCACTCTGCACTACCTCCCACCCCCCAGTCTGGACTTAACATCACAGCCAGCCAGGTGAGGAGAGAGCTGGAGAGGCTCAGTCAGTGGAAAGCTGATTGACCGGATCGCATCAGCCTGCGTGCTGAAGGCCTGTGTCGGCCAGCTCTGCAGAGTTCTCCAGCACCTCTTTACCCTGAGCCTCCACCTTCAATGGAAAGGAAAACATCCTGCCTTGTTCCAGTGCCCAAAAAAGGACATCCTGTGGCGCTGGATGACTACAGGCTGATTGCACTGACCCCCCTTCACATTATGAAGGTCATGGAGAGGCTGGTTCCTGCACACCTCAGACCCCAGTTCCTGGAGGTTTAGTAGAGCTGACCACGACCCCTGCAGTGAGTAACGTCACAGAAGACCGACTCCTAGAATGTACCGACTTCACAGATTCTGAATTATCAGCAGGGTCGTCAGAGTGAGAAGAAGCAGAGAAGGGAACAAACCTGCTCTGTGGAGCCGCAGCTGAGGGTTGAAGACAGCGTCCAGGAGCTTCTGTTGTCGCTCCTTCTCCTCCTTTGAACGACAAAGTTTCTCCTCGTACTCTGCTATCGTTCTTTCAAAGAGCCCAAATATCTCTTCAGCAGCCAAAGTGAGGCGCTGCTTCACCAACGCTCTCTGCAGTGAGGACTGAGGTTCCTCTTCATCATCTTCACTCTTCACAGGGACAGAAGTGGATGGGAACTTGGTGATATCATGATCTTGAAGCTGCTCTCCCTCCTGGCTGCTCCAGAAGTCCTGCTGTTCCTCTTTAATGTGTTGAACCTCCTGCTCCAGACTGGAGCTGCACCCCTGCTGCTCAGGAGGAACCTCTTCTTTAACCACCAACAGCTGCTGGACGTCTGCAGGAAACAGGAAACACACACTCATGAGTGACCACTCCGACTCGACTCACATCAATAATAAGGAGAAAAAGAACCATGAATGATGTGCCTACTGTAAAAAGTGCAGAATGCTCCTTTAACACATAATAAGGGACATGTTTGATAAGCACATGGACTGGTGTGAAATCTACTCATGACACATCTCTGGGATTGATCACTGACGGTGTCCTCTTTGCTGACACTAGCAGAATTTTGTGTTCCTTGACCTCAAGAAGGCATTTGATACTGTTAATCATAGAATTCTCATGTCAAAGTTAGCTAGTTTGAATTTTTGTTCAGATACACTGAAGTGGATTGAATCATATTTGTCAAATCCATCTCAGTCGGTTCAGGTACAGAATCATCAATCAGCTGCTCTTCATCAATCCACAGGAGTCCCACAAGGATCCATACTGGGCCCTTTGCTATTTACATTATATATCAATGTCTTACCATATGTATATCCAGATGCCAACATCCAAATGTATGCTGACGACACAGTCATTTATGTACATGGTAGCAGTATGACACAGGTTGCTGATAAACTTACAAACTCCATGACTCATGTAACAGCATGGTTAAAGCAATGCTATTTACAGCTGAATGTGTCTAAAACAGTATGTATGTGTTTCACCAAGAAGAACAGTCCTAGTGTTGAGCCGGATATCTTTGCATCAGGGGAGAGGCTACAGGTGGATTCTGAATACAAGTACCTTGGTGTTTTGGTTCTAAACTTTCTTTCAAGGCTCAGGTGAAAAAGGTTTGTAACTGGGTCAAATTCAATCTCTCAGACTTCAGATTCATTTGAGATTATATGTCAACAGAGGCAAAGATGCATTCTATGTTTTTTTCCCACATCATCTGCTGTTTAACTATATGGTCACAGGCTGGCAACACTTCTCTAAAACCAACAGAATCTCTGTATAAACCAACAGTTAAAATCCTTGACAACAAACCAGTAGATTTTCATCATTGCTCAATATTAAGAAAATAGAACCTGCTGAGTTGGGACAATTTGATTAAATATGTAAATACTTGTCTTATGTACAAGATTATACATGGTTCCACCTCTCCTCTGCTCAGACAGTCCGTCAACATAAGAACAACTGCACATGGGTTCACAAGAGGTGAAGCAAGAGGAGACTGTGTTATTCCACTGAGGAAAAGTTCCTTTAGTCCTTCTGCGTTCTGTGTTAGAGCTGCACTACGATGGAAATCCACCCCAGCAACTATTAGAGACCTGAAGAGCTTTAGTTTACTCAGAGCTCATGTGAAGAGATGGTTCCTTGGTGCTCAGCTCTGTCAGCACCAACACCTGATGACACCTTCCTGTCCTCGGTGCGTCTGTGCTGAACCTGCAGCCATCTTCTCTTTTTACTGCATGCGTCTTATTGTGCTCTTGTTCTTATTGTGTTGCATCGTTCTGTATTTGTGCGTCTGCTCTGCTGCTGTGGTGTGTTGCGTCTTGAATGATATTTTCTAAATTGATGCTACTTTGTCATGTTTGTTAGCTGCTGTGCATGTTTTGCAGTTTGCCCTGGCTTTAATTTTGTAACTTTATAATTTTAATCTCATTGTTTCTATATTCTGTTCTGTTTTTAGGGCGACGTTAACGTCTGTCCGGGGACGACAGATGAGAAACAGCCTCTTGGCTAATTCTGGCGCATTTACAGTAATATTATTAATGTTCACTGTTTTCACATAAACTCAACTTAAACTTAATTCAAAATGACGTCATCAAACTTCACCACCTCAGATTCTCTTAGACACGTCACATCCGGACTACATTCTACTGAAGAGGCGACATTTTCTATCAAACTCACTTTTACATTTGTGAAAGTTAGATTCTGAAAATGCAAAGAAGCTAGATTTCACTTTTCCCTTTTTTCAGAAGTAGACAACATAAGACCAGGTCCAGAACCAGAGTCACTGTTCCTGGACCTGTCAAATCTGGACCGGATCACAGTAGAGAGGCTGAAGTTTCTAAAGAGCAGAGAGAAGAAGCAGAGAAGGGAGCAAACCTGCTGTGTGGAGCCGCAGCTGAGGGTCGGAAACAGCGTCCAGTAGCTTCTGTTGTCGCTCCTTCTCCTCTTTTGAACGACAAAGTTCCTCCTCGTACTCTGCTATCGTTCTTTCAAAGAGCCCAAATATCTCTTCAGCAGCCAAAGTGAGGCGCTGCTTCACCAACCACCTCACCCGCTGGACTGCACTCATTGTACTAACTCACAGCTAGCACGCTAAGCTAACTCGGATATCTCTGGATCTACCGGGAGATGAGTCAGAGGTGAAACCTTCAGAATAAAAGGTGAAGAGCACAAAGTTCATTCGGACAGGATTATCCAGAGGCGGCGATGATCAGTGCTGCTGGAGCTCACACACACTTTCTAAACACAACAACGGACTCTGCTCACACACGTCTGTGCTGGACGCCATCTTGATCACAGTGTGTCGTTCTGTAAAGGAAACAGCTTCCGGGGCGGCGGCTTCTTCTTCTTCGCGTTATTTGGCGGATTGTAACACCAGCTGTAAGGAGCATACCGCCACCTACTGAACTGGAGTATGTAGGACAGGATCTTGTAGCCTATAGTTTTACATTAAATTATCTTATAGAATAATAATAATGACACAAAACAAAACAAAGCAGAAAAATGATGATATATATATACAAACTCAGAAAGGCTCTGAAAGACCTGGCTGAGGAGGCTGAGCAGGGAAGCTTCTGGCTTTGGCTAAGAAGGAAGGACCAGGCATGGGGAAAGCAAGGGTTTGCTGCAGGGAGACGTCCCTGCTGTTGCTCCACCACCGTGAGATGTCCCAGGATTAATGGAGCGAAACATCAATAAAGGGTGGCTACCTGCAGCTACCCGCAACCGCACCGCCGGAGGTGCAACAAGCAGAAATGTTTAGCAGGCAGTCACTTGCCTGTACTACCATCTCTTTAAGCATTAGAGCCAATGAGATGATAGCACATCTCCTCTTGCTACAAGAATCTCATCTTTGCTGTTTGAGCCTCAGAATTGAGGCGGCTTCACGCACTACTTTGTGTTGACGGTTTGACTTCAGTATCAGACATATGGGACTCTGGCATTTTCTTTTCTTTTCTGGAATCATAATAAATTCTTCCCTAACAACCCTCTGCTCGGGCACTTACATCCCTCTGAATTTACACAGAGAAAACCGAAAATGTTGAATTGAAAAAACGATGGTGGTGATAAAAATGAAAAAACAGTTGCAGCAAATGAACTGACATCTTCCTGAGTGAAAAGAACTTACAAGGTTAGCGAGAGCACTGATGAGGCAGGACCAGGACCCAGTAGCAGAGAAATGACAGGTGCAGGCATGTTTGGCAATAATGTGCATGAGGTCAAAGAGGGGGTTTGCATTTAAACAGTATGTATCAACATTCATTGCTTCAGACACCTTTGAACAAGAATCACAATCAGACTTTCTTTTGCTTTGTTTTAAAGAAAACACGTGTTTAATAAAGTTTATACAGAAAACTTTTTCTTCAGAGTCTCAGTTCAGAACAAGTTTCTCCTGAAAGTCAACAGCAGTCGGCAGCATCACAAGAGCTGAACGGAAAGGATCATCATAAACTTACACCGTTGTTTCAAAACATTCATCAAGAAGAAAAACTCAAATAATCTAAAAGTTACATATCATCATCAGTTGCATCATACAACAACAAAGAATTACAAACAGATACATCAGAAAAAATATATTTTCATAAAACTTTAAAGTCTCACAGGAAAATGTTTGACTTTATCTTCAGGAAAGTTTGTAATTCATCTCAACATTTGTGGGTTAGAGAGGAACAGTATTAAGGTCAAAGACTGGATTGGCACAAATATAAGACGTTTTTTTGTTCCTGGAAATCCTTCTGAAAAAGAGGCTCAGCCTCTCTGTTCTCCTCAGTTTGACTCTAATGGAGCTTTGAGGATTAATGACCAACACATTTATGGACTTTGACCTGATAACGCCAAGCAAATCTTTTGTGACAAACACTGCAGCTGTAAGGTTTCTCTCCCGTGTGAGTTCTCATGTGTATCTTTAAATATGTCTTCTGTCCAAAGGATTTCTCACAGATTGTACAACTGTAAGGTTTCTCTCCTGTATGAGTTCTCATGTGTGTCTTCAGATGTCCCTTCTGTCTAAAGGTTTTCTTACAGACTGTACAGCTGTAAGGTTTCTCTCCTGTATGAGTTCCCATGTGTATCTTTAAACATCCCGTCTGTACAAAGGATTTCTTACAGACTGCACAACTGTAAGGTTTCTCTCCTGTATGAGTTCTCATGTGTATCTTTAAATCATTCTTACATCCAAAGGATTTCTTGCAGATTGTACAACTGTGAGGTTTCTCTCCTGTATGAGTTCTCATGTGTGTCTTCAGATGTTCCTTCTGTCCAAAGGATTTCTTACAGACTGTACAGCTGTAAGGTTTCTCTCCTGTATGAGTTCTCATGTGTATCTTTAAAGATACCTCTTGTCCAAAGGATTTCTTACAGGCTGAACAACTGTAAGGTTTCTCTCCTGTATGCGTTTTCATGTGTCTCTTTAAAAATACCTCTTGTCCAAAGGATTTCTTACAGACTGAACAACTGTAAGGTTTCTCTCCTGTATGAGTACTCATGTGTATCTTCAAACTTCCCTTGTATCCAAAAGATTTCTTACAGACTGAACAGCTGAAAGGTTTCTCTCCTGTATGAGTACTCATGTGTATCTTTAAATGTCCCTTTTGTATAAAGGATTTCTTACAGACTGAACAGCTGAAAGGTTTCTCTCCTGTGTGAGTTCTCAGGTGTATCTTTAAATCTCCCTTCTGTGAAAAGGAGTTCTTACAGACTGAACAGCTGTAAGGTTTCTCTCCTGTATGGGTTCTCATGTGTATTTTCAAACGCCCGTTCAGTCCAAAAGATTTCTCACAGACTGAACAGTTGAAAGGTTTCTCTCCTGTATGAGTTCTCATGTGTCTCTTTAAATCTCCCTTCTGTCCAAAAGATTTCTTACAGACTGAACAGTTGTGAGGTTTCTCTCCTGTATGAGTTATCATGTGCTGCTTCAGATGTGTCTTGGTGCCAAATCTTTTCCCACACTCAGAGCACTTAAATAGTTTCTCTCTACAACTTGAATCACTGACAGGAACTTCATCATCTTTCAGAGACTTTGAACCTGACTGAGGTTCTCTTGTCTCCTTCCAGTCAGCACTGTCATCAGTTTCAGGTTCAGAAGAGTGTCCAGTCTTGTCTTCAGTCTCTGGTGTTAAATGTGTGTCACTAACAGAGGTGGTTGAAACTTTCTCTCTTCTGTGGAGTCTCTTGTGTTTCACAAGAGCTGCTCTATATTTAAAACGCTTCTTACAAACTGGACAGCTGAAAGGCTTCAGGCCAGTGTGACATCCCTCATCGCTCACAAAGACTTTGTTTGGTTTCAGAGCCGACTGAGATTCACTGGGAACTCTCCAATAATCACTGTCATCAGTCTCAGAAGAGTCTCCAGTCTCTGGTGTTAAATGTGTATCTGGATTAGAGTTCTTTTCTAGTTCAGGTTCTGGTCCTCCACAGTCCTCTCCATCAGCTTCTGTCTCCATCTGTGAGGACTGAGGTTTCTCTTCATCATCTTCACTCTTCACAGGGACAGGAGTGAATGTGAACTTGGTGATATCAGCCTCCTCCAGCCCTTGAAGCTGCTCTCCCTCCTGACTGCTCCACAGTTCCTCCTGTTCCTCTTTAATGTGTGGGGGCTCTGGGTCCTCCTGGTCCAGACTGGAGCTGCACTCCTGCTGCTGACGGGGAACCTCTTCTTTAACCACCGACAGCTGCTGGACGTCTGCAGGAAACAGGAAACACAATGTGGAAAACTAAGATTCCACGCTGACGAGGAGTGAACAGTGTGTGTTCATCTGTTTGAAACAGAGACAGGTTGACACATGAGCTGCACTGAAAATGTTCTGTCTGCATACTGTGATGGCTTTTGTGTGAAACTATCAACTATTGTTTTTGTTTCCTTTATGGGAGCCAGCCAGGAGGTTCCACGACCAAAGTTATAGAGTCACAGTTGAAATGTCAGCCCAAATACACAAAGGAGGTAAGACTTAAATGTCAAACCAATTGTTCACACTACCTGAACAAAACAGGTCATTTGTAGGAAAAAGGAGACCCAGGGGCTGCAAGGTCGAGGTGAAGCTAAAGGCCCAGTGAGCGGAGAATCGGAAGCACTACAAGCCATCGATTCCCTCCGAAATCACAGGGAAAAGATCGACAATTACAGTCGTTTCACTTCATCTGCTGAACGTGAACAGAGTTCCTGGAGGTTTAATAGAGCTGACCACGACCCCTGCAGAGAGTAACGTCACAGAAGACCGACTCCTAAAATGTGCCGACTTCACAGATTCTGAATCATCAGCAGGGTCGTCAGAGTGAACAGAGAGAAGAAGCAGAGAAGGGAACAAACCTGCTCTGTGGAGCCGCAGCTGAGGGATGAAGACAGCGTCCAGTAGTTTCTGTTGTCGCTCCTTCTCCTCTTTTGAACGACAAAGTTCCTCCTCGTACTCTGCTATCGTTCTTTCAAAGAGCCCAAATATCTCTTCAGCAGCCAAAGTGAGGCGCTGCTTCACCAACGCTCTCTGCAGTGAGGACTGAGGTTCCTCTTCATCGTCTTCACTCTTCACAGGGACAGAAGTGGATGGGAACTTGGTGATATCATGATCTTGAAGCTGCTCTCCCTCCTGGCGGCTCCAGAAGTCCTGCTGTTCCTCTTTAATGTGTTGAACCTCCTGCTCCAGACTGGAACTGCATCCCTGCTGCTCAGGAGGAACCTCTCCTTTAACCACCAACAGCTGCTGGACGTCTGCAGGAAACAGGAAACACACACATGAGTGACCACTCCGACTCGACTTACAAGTGACTTCCTGCTTTGCTACAGTGCGGACGCTTTTCTGCTTGCTCTCGCCTTTGCTTGCATGTTTTGCTACTATCTGCTTCTCCTCAATAAGAAACAAAGAGCAACAGCTCCTCGATACTTACAAAACCAGTGGGATTATATTTCTTTAGATAACAGAGGCATTTTACAATATTTTTACGACTTCCTCAACGCTAGGCAGGGAGGCCTACCATTCAAGATAAGCCTGAGCCTGTGCTACACCGCTAAAGGTAATCAGCAGAAGATGCCTCCCTTCTCTATGGAAGATTACCACAAACTACTCCAGAAGATTTGCTGCTGGAAACAAAAATGAATCGGCTAGAAGTATTTATAGAAGTGAATGGATATTGGGACAACAATACCACTCTAGCACTGACCAGAGCCAGAGCCCAGCTAGCTAGCAATGATGAAGCTACGAGGAAACGGGAGGTCCCTGTACAGGGTAATAAATCTACCAGCGATGATCCTCCCTGGAACACACTTGGGGCAAAGCCAAAGAGAAGACCACCTCCCTGGGACAAGGGAGAACGGATAACCGGGAGGACCCGGCGATATCTCTGATCTGACCGGTTGGCCTGCGCTACCATCTCTATCCAGGCATAGAGCTTCATCAACTCCCCTGCCACGTAGGACACAGCAGCGGACAGCTGAGAAGAGGAAAAGTACCAAGAAACTTCCCCAGCAAGCAAGTGTTCAACTAAAGAACAGGTTTGCTCCACTGTTGTCGGACAATGGATCCCCCTCTGATTGCCTGAATAACCCACCATCACCACGCAGAAGGGTCAGACCTGCTAACTTAAAACCACAGAGAAACTAACAAGTGGGCCTGAAAATCTGATTGTGGGTGAATTTTCTGTAAAAGATATGAAAAGCAATAATAGCACCAAAGTACTCTGCTTTCCGAAGGAGACGGTGTCTGACTTGGACAAAAGAATCCTGGATATTGTGGCTGCACACCCAAATGTGAAAAACATCATTCTGCACATTGGTTTTAATGACATTGAAAAACAACAATCAAGTGAGCTGAGAGAGCACTTCAATAAACTCTTTGAAACAGTCAGCGCTGTGAATGCTGAGGTGTTTATCAGTGGTCCTCTACCCCCGATCAGGAGAGGAGCAGAGAGATTCAGTCGACTTTACTCGCTGAATGAGTGGCTCTCCAGCGTTTTTCTTGCTCGTTCAATGCATTTTATTGACAAATTTAGCTTTTTCTGGGACCGCAGGCATCTTTTTAAGGCAGACGGACTTTGTCTAAATAAGCTGGGAGTAAAGCTTTTCATGACCAACATGTCTTACTTCCTGCGTCATCCATCTATCATCACTGCCAAGGACAAGAGACGAGAGGAACCAACGGAAAAGACGGACACAACTAAGCTTATCATGAACGTCGAAGGAGGACCGCCATTGCAAAAGGAGAGCGCTGACCATGAGAGACACCGGAGCAAAGAGGAGACGTGTCCATCCCCCTCTACCTCCCCTTTCATTTCGAATGCGCGTGAAGACCCCTCCCCCACACCCCCCAAGCCCCCATCCAGGTCTCCCCCTTCTCCCCCTTGGAGTTCGGGGAGCTACCCCCACCCGATCCCCGCCCTACTTCTATTTTTACCCCCCTTGACCGACCTCAGCGACCCCCCCTCAGCGTCATCTCAGTGGCACCCCCTCCCACCCCTCCACGAAGGCGTGCTTCACAAACCCTCAGCCCTACTTCGCCTCTCTTACGTAAACCCCCTCTACGCCCTCTACGTCCACCTTCAGTAGTTCGTTCCAGCTCTGACGCTGCTCACTCCTCCTCCCCCTCATGGCCACCCCCGCCCCGCCCTGACAGCAGTCCTGAATATTACTGATACAGAAAAGGGTTCAGCGGTAGACCACATTATCAGCTGGGCCCAAGGCTGCCTACGTCAAAGCTGGGCACCTTCTGCATTCCTGCTGTGACGACCGAGAGAGTGAACATTGGGAAACGTAGACGCCCTGCTAACCTGAACAATCTCATTCCTATCCTCTCCAAATCAAAGTCAACATCGAAGCCCGTCAATAACACCATCAGGACGGGTCTGCTCAACGTTAGGTCTCTGAATAACAAATCATTTTTAGTCAACGATTTTATTACCACTTCCAAACTTGACTTTATGTTTTTAACTGAAACATGGCTGGAGCAAAATAACAGTGCAAGCATTCTGATCGAGACAGCAGAGTCTCTCCTGCCGTCCGCTCCCCCTCCGTGTCTTTTTATTAGAGTACATGAATAATCATTAACCAGCTACATACATGTTTTATCTTCCACAAGGCCACAGGTGGTCTTACTCAACAAGCTTCACACAGTTTATCTGGGGAGGTGACGTCTTATCAGTCTCTCCCCGGACGGGCCAATGACACGCTGGCACATGAAAACAACACTTATGATAAGATTTCATACGTTTCTTTAACATTTCCCGGCTGTTTATCGGAAGAGTTAGATTTCATTCTCATATCAGACACGTACCAGTCTCTTGGTGGAGCTTTCAGTGCAGTCGTCAGGTTCGGAAACAACACTTCTTTACACTCAGAGGTTTAAACAATGTGTTTGATGTCAGCCCGTGCACACTCCTCACAGCCATCACAGCATAAGTGTGTGTCTGCTGTGGTGGATCCTTCGTTATGTGCATGTATCGTTTTGTCCTTGTGCATTATTACGCGCAGAACCATCAACAAATACTATACGGCCACGTGTCAAAGGTGTGTGTAATAAATCAGGACGTGGTTTAAACACTAACTGTGTTTCATGCAGACGATCGTGTTTAGTGCCATCTGTTGATGCTGGTGTCAGCGTGGCTGGATTTAATGTCGTGCTCCTTTCTATGTTGAGATGTGGTTGCGACAGAAGTGTAGTCATGCATGACAGATGTCTGGCAGGTGATAGAAAGGTCATTTGTGTTTGTAATAACAGGGCTGATACTGCGTGTGGCACTTGTAGTGTTACTACTTCCGCAGAGGCCTGTACAGCCACTGCTGCTGCGATCACAGCCTGAACACAGGGCGGGGACGGTTTCTGCTTTTGCCCATGTGATTGTAACAACACTGACGTCATGAATCCATTTTTACAGTTTGGATCAAATGTTTATCACAGTTTGGTAAGGCACGTGCTGTTGTTCCTGCCAGCATTTGTTTTATGTTACAAAATTATTTTTCTGCCGTTTCTGTGCAAATGATTTGATCTGTTCAGGAAACTGAAGTTTCTAAAGAGCAGAGAGAAGAAGAAGAAGAAGCAGAGAAGGGGACAAACCTGCTGTGTGGAGCCGCAGCTGAGGGTCGGAAACAGCGTCCAGTAGCTTCTGTTGTCGCTCCTTCTCCTCTTTTGAACGACAAAGTTCCTCCTCGTACTCTGCTATCGTTCTTTCAAAGAGCCCAAATATCTCTTCAGCAGCCAAAGAGAGGCGCTGCTTCACCAACCACCTCACCCGCTGCACTGCACTCATTCTGCTAACTCACAGCTAGCATGCTAAGCTAACTCGGATATCTCTGGATCTACCGGGAGATGAGTCAGAGGTGAAACCTTCAGAATAAAAGGTGAAACCTTCAGAATAAAAGGTGAATTCAGACAGGATTATCCAGACACACAGAGGCGGTGATGATCAGTGCTGCTGGAGCTCACACACACTTTCTAAACACAACAACGGACTCTGCTCACACACGTCTGTGCTCGACGCCATCTTGATCACAGTGTGTCGTTCTGTAAAGAAAACAGCTTCCGGGGCGGCGGCTTCTTCTTCTTCGCGTTATTTGGCGGATTGTAAACCAGCTGTAAGGAGCATACCGCCACCTACTGTACTGGAGTATGTAGGACAGGATCTAGTAGCCTATAGTTTTACATTAAATGATCTAATAGAATAATAATGACAAAATGAAAAAAAAAAATTATATTTATATAATTTGACCTGATGACGCCAGGAAAATCTTTTGTGACAAACACTGCAGCTGTAAGGTTTCTCTCCTGTGTGAGTTCTCATGTGTCTCATTAGAGTATCACTATCTGGTAAAGATTTCCCACAAACTGAACAGCTGTGAGGTTTCTCTCCTGTATGAGTTATCATGTGCTGCCTCAGATGTGTCTTGGTGCCAAATCTTTTCCCACACTCAGAGCACTTAAATAGTTTCTCTTTAGATCTTGAATCTCTGACACGAACTTCATCATCTTTCAGAGACTTCGAACCTGACTGAGGTTCTCTTGTTTCTGTGCGTTCACCTTTTTATGTCTCCGTCTAAATCAAAAGCACATCTGATCAGATATTTTCAACCGCCACACACACGCACAAACACACACACACGCACACACACACACACACAGAAACAGTTCCCTCACTCTGATCGTCGTCTTTATTTGACCATAAAACATCCAAATACGTTCCAGCATTATAAAATACAAAACAGAGTATTTACACACAAACAAAGGTCAAAGGTCAAAGGTCGTCCATGCAGAGTCAGTTTGTTGTCACACTTTAACTCCTCCGAGAAGATTTTAGCTTCTGAAACTCTATTTGAAACTTTCAACATTATTTCATAACATGGAAACATCCTGTTCCACGTTTCTGGGCATAAATTAAGTGTTAATCTCAGGGTTCGTCCACTGGTCCTGGTCCTGGTCCTGGTCCTGGTCCTGGCCCTGGTCTTGGTCTTGGTTCTGGATCCTAAATGTGTGCGTCCACAGGAAACCAGGTGCAGCGCCTCCAGACGCTGTAGTACCCATGCCAGGCCTGGAGGTGGCGCTGTAACTGCCACAGAGTCCAGTTCAGTAAACAATCTCTGGGTCCGTCTCTGTCCTCTCACGCAGCAGCACTGTTGTTGTTATGTGACGCCGCGGGGTCAGAGGTCGGAGGTGGGGCCATGACTCCGCGGGGTCAGAGGTCGGAGGTTGGGCCATGACGCCAGACTGAACCAGACTGAACCAGACTGAACCAGACTGAACCAGACTAAACCAGACTGAAGATGTTACAGGGAAACCGGTCTCCGTGTGAACAGGACCTGAGGATCTGATGATGTTTCTGTGGCGTCCGTCCTTCTCCACCCCTCCGTTGTAACGTCTGCTCATCACTCGTCCATGAAGCCGTGAAACGACTCGTGATCGCTGTCGCCATGAAACAGCTGACGCAGAGCGGACGGGCTTTCTATCAACACCTCCACTTCCTCAAGGTCCTCCTCCTCCTCCTCCTCCTCAAGGTCCTCCTCCTCCTCCTCAGGGTCCTCCTCCTCCTCAGGGTCCTCCTCCTCAGGGTCCTCCTCCTCCTCCTCCTCCACCTCCTCAGGGTCGTCCTCCTCCTCCTCAGGGTCCTCCTCCTCCTCCTCAAGGTCCTCCTCCTCCTCAGGGTCCTCCTCCTCCTCCTCAGGGTCCAGCTCCTCCTCAGGGTCGTCCTCCTCCTCCTCAGGGTCCTCCTCCTCCTCAGGGTCCAGCTCCTCCTCAGGGTCCAGCTCCTCCTCAGGGTCCAGCTCCTGCTGTGGTTCTGGTTCTGAGCGGGGTCCGGAGGTCTCCGGAGGCTGGACCAGAGCCTTGGTCAGAGCTGCGATCATCCTCGCCGCCTCCCCTCGGTCCTCCGCCTGCTGCAGGTCACACACCCTGGAGAACGACCTGAGGAGTCACCATGGCAACAGTGGTGTTAGTACGTGTGGCTCTCTAGGTGTGTGTGTGTGTGTGTCTCTATGTGTGTGTCTCTATGTGTGTGTGTGTGTGTGTGTGTGTGTGTGTGTGTGTGTGTGTGTGTATGTGTGTGTGTGTGTGTGTGTGTGTGTGTGTGTGTGTGTGTGTGTGTGTGTGTGTGTGTGTGTGTGTGTGTGTGTGTGTGTGTGTGTGTGGACCTGCGCAGGATGTGTTTCTCTGAGTTCAGTGTGGAGGAAACTTCACTGAGCCAACAGGCCAGAGTCAGAGCCAGCTGATCCAGACCCAGACCGTCCAGACCCCCTTCAGAGACCAGCTGAGTCCACCGGGCCTGGAGGAGACAGGTGAGACAGGTTCAAAGAGGTGAGACAGGTTCAGAGAGGTGAGACGGGTTCAGAGAGGTGAGACAGGTTCAGAGAGGTGAGACGGGTTCAGAGAGGTGAGACATGTTCAGAGACGTGAGACATGTTCAGAGAGGTGAGACAGGTTCAGAGAGGTGAGACATGTTCAGAGACGTGAGACATGTTCAGAGAGGTGAGACAGGTCAGAGAGGTGAGACATGTTCAGAGAGGTGAGACATGTTCAGAGAGGTGAGACAGGTCAGAGAGGTGAGACAGGTCAGAGAGGTGAGACGGGTCAGAGAGGTGAGACATGTTCAGAAAGGTGAGACGGGTTCAGAAAGGTGAGACAGGTTCAGAGAGGTGAGCCGGGTTCAGAGAGGTGAGAGGGGTCAGAGAGGTGAGACGGGTTCAGAGAGGTGAGACGGGTTCAGAGAGGTGAGACGGGTCAGAGAGGTGAGACGGGTTCAGAGAGGTGAGACGGGTTCAGAGAGGTGAGACGGGTCAGAGAGGTGAGACGGGTTCAGAGAGGTGAGACGGGTTCAGAGAGGTGAGACGGGTCAGAGAGGTGAGACGGGGTCAGAGAGGTGAGACGGGTTCAGAGAGGTGAGACGGGTTCAGAGAGGTGAGACGGGTCAGAGAGGTGAGACGGGTTCAGAGAGGTGAGACAGGTTCAGAGGTGAGTCAGGTCAGAGAGGTGAGACGGGTCAGAGAGGTGAGACAGGTTCAGAGGTGAGACAGGTTCAGAGAGGTGAGACAGGTCAGAGAGGTGAGACGGGTACCTGCAGGAAGTCTCTGAGCACCGGTGTGACGCAGGTGTCCAGCGGCTGCAGGACGCCGCAGCAGCCTGACGGGATGAAGGCGACGCCCGTGGACGCGGAGGACAAACGGCGCCTGAACTCGTCCGTCATGTGACCACGATGGACGTCCACCATGAGCACGGACTCGCCGTCACACTGTGAGGTCACACGGGGGCGCCACACCTGAGACACGCAGAAACAGGAAACGTGGAGAGGAGACCCAAAGGAAAAAGGACTTTCACAATAAGAGCGGCGAGGAAAAAGCACCTTGTCGATCCAGGCGCGGAGGCGTTCCCGGTCCGTGGGCACTTCCCCACGAGCCTCCAGCAGAACGTTGTCCGGGAAACCGTCGGGGACGTGCGACGCCGGCGTTCCCCTGAAGAACAGCAGGGGCGGCAGGAAGGTCCCGTCGGACAGAGCGGAGAGGACGACTTCGAACGCCGCCTCGTCGCCGGGAGTGCCGAACAGCCGCAGAGCCGCCGGGTCCTGGTTCTGGAAGCCGGCCGCGTCGATGAAGACGGGGAACTCGTCCATGGCGCCGAGACGCCGCGGAGGAACGCGCCGGCTCTGGATCTGAAACACCAATCAGTAAAGATCTGATTGTTAACGGTTCGATCCCCGACGGGGAAAGTCACATTATTATTATTATGTTTTTATTATTTAACTTCATAAAACTTGTTTTATTTAAAATCAAATAAAATTATTTAAATTAGATTTAAAGGTCGAATCTTTATTAAAGTTTTATTTTTCATAATAAAATTCCAGCCTCGGGCGTTTGGAGCGAAACAGACTCAAAGTTAAACTCTATTTGAAACGTTGTTGCCATGGCAGCAGCCAACAGCGTAGGGCGTTGCTGGTTGCCAGGGTTGTCTGTTGTTGGGTGCAGCTACCGCTCTGCTCACGCCGATCACGCTCCACTCAAAGTGCGTCCACTTGCACCGTCCACGTGCACGTGCACCACTCAACGCCCGCCACTAGATTCACTTTCTAAACGTAAAAGGAGGATCGGAGGGTTTTTGGAGGTTTGCTGAGTCAGCAGCTTTTGGAAAAATAAACAGAAGAAGAAACACGACGGTCCTTTCTGTAAGAGCGACCTGGCAACCGACCTGGCAACCGACCTAGCAACCGACCGGGCAACCGACCTGGCAACCGACCTGGCAACCCGACGGCTGAACAAATTTTTTTGTTGTTGCGACGACGATCTTGAGACTCCGGATGGCGCCGTTCTGCTCCTTCGACACATTCAACCTTTAATTATCGGAGTTGTGAACGACCATTTTTGTCGGACGGCGCCGTGACTCGCCTGTGCGGACAGAGCGCGTGCGAACATGCGGCTGCTGTCTCTGATGCTCCTCGGCAGCCTCCCTCGGTACCGTCGTCGTGGTCGTTGTTTGTTGTTGTTGTTGTTGTTGTTGTTGTTGTTAAGTGCCGGCTGCAGACTGAGCGCGTGCCTCAGCATGAAGTCCACCGTCCAGCTGTAACGGTCCGCCGGCCGGCCGCCCTCGCCCAGAGCGCCCCTCGCCGTCTGCAGCAGGAAGTCTTCGCTCACACTCAGCTGCTGCTCCCTCTGACTCAGCAGCCACTCCGCCAGCTTCTCCGTCCTCCAGCACCACTTCCTGTCCGGCAGCCCGCGCTCCTGGCGCCCGGTCAACGAGCAGATCTTCCGAGGGGACGTCCCGTGACGGCGGCAGGCCTGAGGGACGCCGTGACACAGAGCGGTGAGGACCAGCGAGAGCTCGGAGACGGACAGAGGAGAGGACGCGCTCTGAGGAGAGAGGAGGAGGATTATAAAACAACACTGAGGCAAACTTTACTCTTTTTGACCTCCACTAATCAACGCATGCCAGATCCACTCCTTCCTGTTATTACCTTTCACAATAAAAGCCCCAGACTGCGTCAAAGTAATGCCCGTTTTGTGTCTGTGTGGTCGCTCCCGCTCAGGAAACGTTCAAACAAAGAGCGAAAAGAGGGAGCTGTCGTCTCAGATCTCCCACCGTTATGAACTTAACGGAACCGCTTCTTCTTCTACTATTTTTTTTAATGGTGAATTATGGAACAGACGGAGCATTAACGCCATGCTAACGTTAGCTTCCACTGGTTAACCTCCAAAATAAACACCAAAAAAGCATAAAAGTGGCCGAACTTGCAGCTTACAATTTGAGCCTGTGTGTAGCAGCGTGACCACCACGTAACACCATTTCAAAATAAGATTTCCTTGTCCAAAAACGCTCCGTTGAAACATAACAGAGACAACGGCCGAATACGTGAACAGTCAGGATCAGCTCTTTGCTCAGTTTGACTCTTTTCATCCAGAGGAAAGAGGTCAAAGGTCAAAAACTCAGATCTGTTCAAACAACGGGGAACACTGAGGAGAAACACGCGGCTCGGACAGGAAGTCTTATTTTGAAAGGGTGTTACTTCAGGTGTGAACAGCCGGATGGGGAAGTCAGGATTCTTCTACGAGCCAAAATAGTAAAACAAGTAAAAAGTAAAAAGTACCTCTAAGAAATCGCTAACAGCGACCGACACCCTAGCGTTCAGCGCTGCGCTGAGCCAACGGTCGACAGGGCGTCAGAGAGGACGGGAAAGCCTGATTGGTCCTGTTTAACCACAACCGCTGCAGCTTCCAAAACAAGATGGTGGTCCGAAAAGATGGAGTGCACCATCAACACGTTGTGCTGCTTGTCGGCGTACTCCGTCAGTGTGAACGAGTAAAAAGGGAGGAAGTGCCCGATTTTGGGCGCAGCATCGTTGTTAGCTGCGTAGCCACCAAGCTAACGTAGATATCGTGGTCACAGTGACGAAACACATCGGCGCCTCTCTGACGCCAAAAAGGGCGCTGTGTGGGCGTCATTCGCCACGACCTCAGTGTGTAAAGGCGCTCGGTTCTCGTCAAACTGAACACTGGTATGGTTTCTTTCTACATGCAGAGAATGATGAACTTCTTTCAGAAACGTGAATGTATGTGTGTGTGTGTGTGTGTGTGTGTGTGTGTGTGTGTGTGTGTGTGTGTGTGTGTGTGTGTGTGTGTGTGTGTGTGTGCACTCACCTGCTGCGGTTGTGGTCGGGACCCGAGGAACGTGATGGTCATGGCGGGGAGAGAGGAGAGGGGGGAGGGGGAGGTGAGGGCTTTGACTGACAGCTGGGTGGAGGTCTGAACGGAGGGGAGCAGGTGGATGGGGATGAAGGCTCCGCCCGCTGGTGATGTCACACTGCAGGAGGAAGGGGGGGGGGGGGGTAAAAGCATAAAAAAATCTGATCAATGCCTGGACAGGAAGTGATGTCAGGAGCAGAAGAAGAAGAAGAAAAATTGGGTTTTTTGTGTTAAAACCAGCGAAGAGAGAAAAAACTTGGCTGTTTGAACCAACCGTTTGTTGTGTGTGTGTGTGTGTGTGTGTGTGTGTGTGTGTGTGTGTGTGTGTTACCTGTAAGGGCCGTGTGTGTGTGGTTGCCTCGGTGTTTCCGCTCCGTTGACCATCAGCTCTGAAACAAACAGTGATGCACATCTCTTTACTTCTTTGTTTCACTTTAACAGCTGTGTGTGTGTGTGTGTGTGTGTGTGTGTGTGTGTGTGTGTGTGTGTGTGTGTGTGTGTGTGTGTGTGTGTGTGTGTGTGTGTGTTACCTCTGTGTGTCAGTATGATGCATTGATGGTCTGCTCTCTCCATCAGGTGATTGGCCATCGTGTCTCCACTGCGGGTGGTGAATGTGCACGACACACACCTCAACCTCTGAGGCAACCTGTCACACACACACACACGCATGCAAGCACACACACACACGCAGGCGCACACACACACACACACACTTACTAAAAACATTTGTAATGAAAATAAAACATTGCAGGAGAAAGTCACGTGAACGAACCTGGGGTCTGAGCTGAAGATGCTGAGGTACAGAGGGTTCTTCCTGCAGGCGGCGTGATTACTGCGGAAACATCCAGAGACACGTCAGAGGTCAAAGGTCACATGAACGCAGAACAACACCGTAAAGCCTCATTCCTGCTCTGGTTAGCTCCTCCCACAGACTCAGCTGCAGCCTTCTGAGCGTCCTCTGCGTCCGTCTCCTCCGTATTTCTGTCCGTACAGATACGGAGCAAACGCTGCAGTACCACCTGAAACCGTGGGGGGCAGTGTTGAGCACCGGACACAGAAAAGTGGCGTGAATATCAGGAGCGAGCGAGTCATCGAAGCCCCGACGGACGTCCTGAAACACTGAAAGAGACGTCGGTCGTCACTTTGTCTCATCTGTCAAACCAACGTGTGTAATTCTCCGTCCACACTCTGGGACGTCTTTAGTGTCTCACAGACCACCGCCGTCTACAACGCTGCCGCCATTTTGACTCAGGACGCTTCTCTCCTCAATCGCCTCCATCTTTGTTGGGGTCAAACTTTATTGGAGGAACTTTTGAATGTGAGCGACGCCCTCTAGAGGAAGTTTGGATCAACGTCCGTTCAACGTAAAGGAGCAAGAAAGCACGAGGACAGAGACGAGGAGAACCAGGAGAACACACGTCTGTGTTCACACACGGAGCAGGAACCAGGAGAACACACGTCTGTGTTCACACACGGAGCAGGAACCAGGAGAACACACGCTGTGTTCACACACGGAGCAGGAACCAGGAGAACACACGTCTGTGTTCACACACGGAGCAGGAACCAGGAGAACACACGTCTGTGTTCACACACGGAGCAGGAACCAGGAGAACACACGTCCGTGTTCACACACGGAGCAGGAACCAGGAGAACACACGTCTGTGTTCACACACGGAGCAGGAACCAGGAGAACACACGTCTGTGTTCACAAACGGAGCAGGAACCAGGAGAACACACGTCTGTGTTCACACACGGAGCAGGAACCAGGAGAACACACGTCTGTGTTCACACACGGAGCAGGAACCAGGAGAACACACGTCTGTGTTCACACACGGAGCAGGAACCAGGAGAACACACGTCTGTGTTCACACACGGAGCAGGAACGTGACACACGAACGAGACACACGTCTCTGTTCACAGAAACATCTGAATATTGACGGATCATAATATTTGAAATGATGTGAAGATCGCGGACAGACGGACGTGTTTCCTCGGGACCTACTTGATCATGTGGTTGGCGTAGGACGTCGAGCAGCAGGTGGTGAATCTGCAGAGCGAGCAGTGGACCAGAGACGGGAAGTGAGTCCTGAAGTCCCGCACTGCAGACAGACACTCCACACAGAGCGAATACGGACGAGAGACGCTGAACACAGAGAGAGAGAGGGAGGAAGACGTTTCAGTTTCATTTCAGACCGTGGAGTTAAAGTGGAAAGAGTTTGGACGCCGTACTTCTCCTGACTGATGACGGACAGCAGCCGGCCCAGACTCTTCACCGGTTTCCTCCTACGAGTTTCCTGTCCGGGCGGTCGCCGCGGCCGCGACAGCGCAGGCGGCGGTGCAGGGAGAGGCTGCGGCGGCAGCGGCAGTGCAGAGAGAGGCGGCGGCGGGGAAACTCTGACCACCTGGAAGACAGAAGAAGACGACGCGGGTAGAAACAAACCAGAGTTGTGAATATAAACCCGGACCCGTTTCCACAGACTCACCTTCAGCGGAGCCGCAGGATTCTTCAAAACGTTCTGAGATTCTGGAACGACGGAGTAAGTTCTCACCGTCACCTGCAGAACCAGGAGCAGCGTTCACAACAGAAGCTGTCATCGATGTTCGTTTAATGTTCAATAATGTTTGTTAATGTTCAATAATGTTTGTTAATGTTCAATAATGTTTGTTAATGTTCAATAATGTTCATAAATCTTTGTTAATGTTCATAAATGTTCGTTAATGTCGCTGCAGCTGAACGCACCTTGGTTCCAGGCTTCAGGCCGATGAGTTGAGGAGGTCTGACGAACGTTCGGTGGTTAAGTTTGTGTTCGATCCGTTCTCTGATGTACAGGAAGTGGAGACGACACTGATCACAGTCAAACGACTGCTTCTTCTGCACACACACACACGCATGCACGCGCACACGCACACACACACGCACGCACACACACACACACGCACGCACGTTATACAAATATGACCCTGAAAACTTTAACATGTTATTATTTTAGACTCATTAAAGTGTGTGTGTGTGTGTGTGTGTGTGTGTGTGTGTGTGTACCTGGTGTCGGGCGAAGTGCTGCTGGTAGCAGGCTTTGCTGCTCATCACTCTCAGACAGTACTGACACAGCAGGTTCTTGGTGTCAGCGTGGACCTGATGGAAGTGAGACCACACGTCTGCGTAGAAGGACGACCTGAAGCCACACACCTGCAGGACACACACACACACACACACACACATTACACACCTACACACACACACACACATACACACACACACACACACATTACACACCTACACACACACACATTACACACCTACACACACACACATACATTACACACACTCATTACACACCTGCAGGACACACACACACACACACACATTACACACTCATTACACACCTGCAGGATACGAACACACACACATTACACATCTGCAGGATACATAAATTACACACCTGCAGGACACGCGCACACACACATTACACATCTGCAGGATACATAAATTACACACCTGCAGGACACGCGCACACACACACACACACACACACACACACACACACACACACACACACGCACACACACACACACACACACACACACACACACACACACACACACACACACACACACACACACACACACACACACACACACACACACACACACACACACACACACACACACACACACACACACACACGCGCGCGCACACACCTGGCAGACGTAGGGCATCTCTCCTGGTTTGTGTGAACTCCTCATGTGCCAAAGAAAAGCTGCTTCGTTCTCAAACTCCAGCTCACAGATTTTACACGTGGCTGCAGAAAGAACATGGCGTCAGAGTGTGTGTGTGTGCGTGTGTGTGTGTGTGTGCGCATGTGCGTGCGTGCGTGTGCGTGTGTGAAGGACCTGTGGACGGGGTCTCACTGTGGACAGCCTTCTGGTGACGCTGCCGCAGGAACGAGTTCTTGAAGTAACGGAAACAGTGAAGACACAAAGTGTTTCTGTGACAGTTCTTCTGAAGCATTGCATGTTCCTTCATGTGGGACATCAGCCTGACGACACACACACACACACACACACACACACACACACACACACACACACACACACACACACACACACACACACACACACCCGCACGCACACGCATACACGCACACACAATTATAAAACTGAAAGTGATGCAGGATAAATCGGAGACTCAGAGACGTCAGAAAAGTGTGTGAATAATAAATGAGTCTCACATGATGTTGCTGTAGAAAGAGGCGGGACAGTAGATGCAGCGGTACAGTGCGCACAACTTCCTGTCAGGCGCGGCGTCCTGTTTGGCGGCGTTGCGTCCGGGGGCGGAGCCGTAATAAAAGTCCTCCACCATGATCACCAGTTTACCGTGAGGAGGCTCGGGGGGATCCCGCTGGGGGCTGCAGGCGGTGGAGGAGGAGGGGGGCGGACTGCTGAGGCGCTCTGACACCAAGTCCTCCGACGCTCTGTGGCTCCTCTGGGGCGGAGACGCCACTCTGGACTGAACCACGAGGGACAACAACAACGTGAGAGAAGACAACAAACAAACGTGACAGAAGACAACAAACAAACGTGACAGAAGACAACAAACAAACGTGAGAGAAGACAACAAACAAACGTGACAGAAGACAACAAACAAACGTGAGAGAAGACAACAAACAAACGTGACAGAAGACAACAAACAAACGTGACAGAAGACAACAAACAAACGTGAGAGAAGACAACAAACAAACTTGACAGGAGACAACAAACAAACGTGACAGAAGACAACAAACAAACGTGACAGAAGACAACAAACAAACGTGACAGAAGACAACAAACAAACGTGACAGAAGACAACAAACAAACGTGAGAGAAGACAACAAACAAACGTGAGAGAAGACAACAAACAAACGTGACAGAAGACAACAAACAAACGTGAGAGAAGACAACAAACAAACGTGACAGGAGACAACAAACAAACGTGACAGAAGACAACAAACAAACGTGACAGAAGACAACAAACAAACGTGACAGAAGACAACAAACAAACGTGACAGAAGACAACAAACAAACGTGACAGAAGACAACAAACAAACGTGACAGAAGACAACAAACAAACGTGAGAGAAGACAACAAACAAACGTGAGAGAAGACAACAAACAAACGTGACAGAAGACAACAAACAAACGTGACAGGAGACAACAAACAAACAAAGACAGAAAAGGGAGTCCTGATGTGAACTCACGGCCGGAGGTCCGGGTCGAGTCCTGGACACTTTGCCGGGGCTCGGCGGGTCTCTGCAGGGTTTGGGGGGCGTCCTGTTCTTGTCTCGGCTCCGCCTCCTGAAGTTCTTCTTCTTCTTCTTCAGGTCGTTCAGACTCTGAGCGATCTGCGGGCTGCACAGCTGCAGGAGGGGGGGGGCATTTTACCAAGATTACAACTTTAACAACGTTTGTCTCCAGATCCACCGTCAGACCGTCGGGTCTAAAGGGGACAAGACATCCGACCAAAGACCATTTTACTACAGAGACATGCTGCTCCAAGAGGGGACACGCTCGCTAATGCTAAGCTAATGCTATTAGCTAAAGGGACTGTGTTGACCTTCATCAGCAGCTACACACAAACTTCTTCATCTTTCCATCACAATCAGACACTTGTGAGAACAGTCTGAGTCTGGGGAGCGGAGGTTCAATTCCCATCGAAACTAAACACATCCACAGCCTTTTTTCTAACCATAAGCAAGTGTTTTTATGCTAAAATGGTTGTTTTGTTCAACTAAATGGTTGTTTTGTTGGCTAAAGTTATTGTTCTGTTTGATAAAATGGTTATTTTGTTGGCTAAAGTCGTTGTTTTGTTGGCTAAAGCCGTTGTTTTGTTGGCTAAAGTTGTTGTTTTGTTGACTTAAGTTGTTGTTTTGTTGGCTAGAGTTGTTGTTTTGTTTGCTAAATTTGTTGTTTTGTTGGCTAAAGTTGTTGTTTTTTTGACTTAAGTTGTTGTTTTGTTGGCTAGAGTTGTTGTTTTGTTCGCTAGAGTTGTTGTTGTTGGTTGCTAAGCTAATGCTATTAGCTAAAATGACTGTGTTGACCTGCATCAGTAGCTACGCACCACAGCACGGCAGCAGAAGGGAAACGTCAGACGTCAGACGCTTCTCAGAGTCTGAGGGGGAAAGCTGAAGGACTTACACACATGAATCCTCGGAGCTGCGTGACGAGTTTGTACTGGGACACACAGACGGGACAGTCGGGAGGACAGACGGGTCCCAGCTGACCTGAGGACACACACACAACGTTTATCACGTGAAATACTCGATCTCAGATCAGTCAGGATGAATTTATTATTTAACTTCATTAAACCTTATTATTAATCCTTTAATCTCTTAAAATGTTTAAAGTTGATTTCAACACTTTGACTTTGAGAATCATCACGAAACGAACCTTTGTGCAGCAGTTTGTGAAGAGCTGCAGGTTTGATTCCGCTTGGAGGAGCCCGTGCGGCCCGTGGGGCCCGAGGAGCCTGTGGGGCCCGAGGAGCCCGAGGAGCCTGTGGGGCCCGTGGGGCCCGAGGAGCCCGGGGCCGCTGCTCTGCTGGGAGCGCAGTGGCGGGTGAGACCAGGGTCCACGGCGAGGTGAGGGTGAGGGTCCACGGGGCGACAGGGGCGGGGTCAGAGGACGGGGTCTCGGCACTGTGGACGCTGAAAACCTTCTGAGCTGCTTCACCTGAGACAACACCTGGACCAGAGACACAGAGACACGATGATGAGGGGCGTGTTTACCTGTGATGATGGGGGGCGTGTTTACCTGTGACGATGGGGGCGTGTTTACCTGTGATGATGGGGGCGTGTTTACCTGTGACGATGGGGGCGTGTTTACCTGTGACGATGGGGCGTGTTTACCTGTGATGGGGGCGTGTTTACCTGTGGTGGGGGCGTGTTTACCTGTGGTGGGGGCGTGTTTACCTGTGATGATGTTTACCTGTGATGACGGGGGCGTGTTTACCTGTGCTGGGGGCGTGTTTACCTGTGACGATGTTTACCTGTGATGATGTTTACCTGTGATGATGGGGGGCGTGTTTACCTGTGACGATGGGGGCGTGTTTGCCTGTGCTGGGGGCGTCTTTACCTGTGCTGGGGGCGTGTTTACCTGTGACGATGGGGGCGTGTTTACCTGTGGTGATGGGGGGCGTGTTTACCTGTGATGGGGGCGTGTTTACCTGTGGTGATGGGGGGCGTGTTTACCTGTGATGGGGGCGTGTTTACCTGTGGTGATGGGGGCGTGTTTACCTGTGATCATGGGGGGCGTGTTTACCTGTGGTGATGGGGGCGTGTTTACCTGTGGTGATGGGGGCGTGTTTACCTGTGGTGATGGGGCGTGTTTACCTGTGACGATGGGGGCGTGTTTACCTGTGACGATGGGGGCGTGTTTACCTGTGATCATGGGGGGCGTGTTTACCTGTGATGATGGGGCCGAGTTTACCTGTGATGATGGGGGCGAGTTTACCTGTGATCATGGGGGCGTGTTTACCTGTGACGATGTTTACCTGTGATGATGATCACCTGTGATGATGGGGCGTGTTTACCTGTGATGATGGGGCATGTTTACCTGTGACGATGGGGGCGTGTTTACCTGTGACGATGTTTACCTGTGATGACGGGGAGCGTGTTTACCTGTGATGATGGGTGTGGCCTCGACCTCGGCCTCAGCAGCAGCGGCGGCGTCGTCAGCTGCAGGACTGTGGACGTGGACCGTTGTGAAACCACTGGCTGAACCTCCAGGATGAGAACGCAGCCGCAGCTGTGCAGCGCCGCCTGCAGGACGGACAGGGACACTGATCAAACTATTATTAATATTATTATATTTATAATTATATTATTATATAATATGTATTATTAGTAAATCATTATTATTATCATAACAACAGATGTAGAAGAGCAGCTTTCCAGGATCTGCTTCTTTAAACAACACAAACAGCTTTACTCTGCAGAAGATGCATTCAAGGACAGTTGGAAAGTTGAGACTCTGTTGATGATAATGTCTGTTTTTACAGTTTCCTTTGGGTTCAGTGTGATTATTCTTATTTGAGTTTCAGCTGTTTGTCTCTCACATGTAATAAATGGTGAAGATCAGATCTGAAGCCAAACGATCAAAGAGATTCGACTTTAAATGTGCGAGTGTGTGCAGGACTTTACTCTGCAGCGTTTCAACATCAGAGGAACATGAGACTGACCTCCAGGCTGCAGGCAGACGAGCCGACCGTTCACCCTGAAGCCCAGAGGAACACCAGAGCACTGCACACACACACGCACACGCACACACACACACACGCACACGCACACATATAATCTAGAATCACATATCTTATTAAATTTGTTAACACAAAATTCATAGATGACAGTAACACATGAGGCCACGGCGTAACCGTCCTGATTTCCCCTTTTTCCCTGACCCGGCCTGGGAAACGTTACTCAGGCAGACGGACGGACAACTCTCTTCTATCTGCAACTATTTTTCATGATCAAGTGTCGTTTTTTAACAGGAAAACAGCCGAAGCTTGTGTCTGCAGCGGCTGAACTGAGGCCGCGTTGGCTTTAAACGAGGGCGGGCGTCAGAGCGGATCTGAGCAAAGACACAGAACTAAATTCAAAATGTTTAAACTGGCGCCGCGGCTCGGACACAGACTCCGGTCCGGCGCAGTTTCCCGTCTTTTCCGCGATGCTTTCTCTGCGAGATCGCCACCACAGCGTAAACAGACCGAGCCCCCTTGTTTTAAATAAAGGTTCAATCCATCGCTATATCCTGCGGGTGTCTGAACTCGTTGGGTAAATTTAGACAGCAGAGCGTCAGGCGAGGCGTTCAGAGTCCGAGGTTCACTTCAGAAGCTTCCTGTTTACCTTCGGCGTGCTGTGGCGTGCGGGGGGGCTGCAGCTGCTGACCGGCTCCACTGGGACGGGGAGGATCTGGACCGGGTCTGTGTCCTCCTGCAGCGGACTGACGGACGCCTCCGGAGCTGCAGAGACAACACAGAGATCCTCGTTTACATGTTATAAACGTTTATTTCTGTCACATTTAAAGATATCGGACAAAATAACACCAACGCCACATCTCATGAGGCGTTCATGTGCCGCGGGGGTTCGGAGCTTTCGGACCTCCAAAAGGGCAAAGTGCACAGGAAACTTCTACTCGTGAACCCGGGGGAACTGACCCCGACCTCACCAAGATTCAGTCGGAGAACAATGGCGGCGCCCGTGGTTCTATTTTAATTATTGTATATTTGTGTTTTATGACGGTGTTTCATTCAATCGAATAAAAAACTTTAGAAGAAAAAGTTTTGTGAAGTTTTGATGTGAGAATTATTGTTTGTTTGGACTCTTCACCTTCATCCTCCTCCTCCTCCTCCTCGTCTTCGTCTCTCTCCGGTGTCTGAGGCCAAACCAGCTGCTCCTCTTCATCACACTCCATCAGCAGGTCGGCGTCTCCGAGCGCTGCCGTCTGCACCTCCATCACCTGCAGAGAGGGCGCACCTGTCGACCCACATTCACAGTTTTAATATTTGCACGTTCATGTTTAGATTAGATCTCAATGCAGAGAAGTCAATGATGAGACTTTTAACACAACAGGTGACATGGATAACCTGTTTCTAAATCCAGTTCTAAGAAGCTGTGAAAAGTCTCTAAATGTAGTGAGAAAATGGCGCCTGGGAGCGCTTTGGGACGGGGAAGGGGCTCCCAGCAGCCCCCTCTGCTCAGTGAGGACACTAACTGCAGAGTGAAGGGGCTCCCAGCAGCCCCCTCTGCTCAGTGAGGACACTAACTGCAGAGTGAAGGGGCTCCCAGCAGCCCCCTCTGCTCAGTGAGGACACTAACTGCAGAGTGAAGGGGCTCCCAGCAGCCCTCTCTGCTCAGTGAGGACACAAACTGCAGAGTGAAGGGGCTCCCAGCAGCCCCCTCTGCTCAGTGAGGACACTAACTGCAGAGTGAAGGGCCTCCCAGCAGCCCCCTCTGCTCAGTGAGGACACTAACTGCAGAGTGAAGGGGCTCCCAGCAGCCCCCTCTGCTCAGTGAGGACACTAACTGCAGAGTGAAGGGGCTCCCAGCAGCCCCCTCTGCTCAGTGAGGACACTAACTGCATAGTGAAGGATTCTCCACAGCGTCTCCCCGTCTCTTCTTCTCTGGTGTTGGTGTGTTTCTGTGGCAGTTACAGCGCCACCTCCAGGCCTGGCATGGGTACTACAGCGTTTGGAGTCGCTGCACCTGGTTTCCTGTGGACGCACACATTTAGGATCCAGGACCAGGACCAGGACCAGGACCAGGACCAGTGGACGGGAACTTTTGAAGAACGACGAAGAAAAAAAAAAAGTGTTTTTTGATCGTGAGGACGAACTCTGATTCTGCTTCTTCCTTCAGAACGACATTTTTAGCCCTTGAGGTGTTTTTGTTGTCAGAAACTCGTGACTCTGCTGCTCCTCTGGCGGAGAAAAGACTGAACATCTACGCCAGCGTGAAGGACACATGAGTACACACCGCCGTAATATCTGACGCCCTTCTAATGTCCGTGGACGGGTTAAACGTCTTCCTGCGGTGCAAAATAAAAGCCCGTTCAGGAAGACACTCATCTCAATGTTTAACTGTTAAACGTTATTATTATGTTATTATTTCTAAATGCACTGCAGCTTCTCCTGACGTTAGCTTAAGTTGCTAATTCACTTTAACTCTAATTAACTCAGCCGTTGTCAGATATTATAACAGGTATTTATTGTCACAATACACTGATAATAATGAACTTTAACCCTATTTTAGTCACACGTGTGGAAACCTCCTGATCACTGGGAGCTAATGTGACTTCACATAAATCACAGTTCAATAAAACAACAGATGAGAAATAATGGGCTTTAATTTCGCTGTCGCAGCGTTTTTTACGTGTAAACTGACCCAAAACAAGTAGCATCACTATGTTTGAAAGAGCTAGCTCAGCAGTTAGCAAACTAAGCTAACATGCTAAAAGCTCATTACAGCTCCTGTTAAACAGTTAAACCCGTGAGCTGCTGAAAACAGAAGATTCCAGACTTTTCACCCACTTTCTGTGCACTTCTCTGCACTTGACGAGTCACAAACAGGATTTTACTGCAGTGGGGTTGAAGCCACCTCTGCTAGCATGCTAACAGCTAGCCTAGCAGCCCCTCTGTGACTTCATTAACTCTGATATTCGTTAAAAAGAGCGGGTCACGTGTCTGCTTACCTGCTCCGGACCTTTTACAAGTCAAATAAATACTTATTCCGTAAAAAAAGACCACTTTAAAGGGCGCGTTTCCCCGCAGTTAAAGGGTGAATCCGGGGTGTCCCTGAGCTGCTGCTGTTAGCTGCTGCTGTTAGCTGCTCGATGGCACCGAGCACGCTGCTTGGGACTACTTTGCGCCGGTGTATCCCTGCGCCGCTTCCCTGTTCCTCTCGCTCCCACTGTGAGTGGTTAGGAGGCGGAGTGATATCAACAACGTTCACATCATAGTTTTAAAAATAACGAAACAATAAAAAACTAAATTCAGTAACTTGAGAGGAAACGAACCAAAACGACGTCGTTTCCATAGAAACGACATCAAACACAAATGTGAAGGTTGAATCTGAGCTGGCTGGATGAGCTAGCAGTGGTTAGCATGCTAACGTCAGAGGCTACACACCCATAAACTGTTTTATACACTAATAAACTTTATTTTATACAATAATAATGTAATGGCGTTCAAACATCTACAGGACCACGCAGCTAAACAGAAGCTAACCTAACACATGGGTTTAGCATTAGCATTAAGCTCTCTGTGGGCTGTTAGCATCGGCTAAAGTTAGCAACTTTGCTGGATTTCCATCTTAGATTACAACATAAAGCTGCGATCCTCTTTATTAGAGTTTATGTTTACTTATTAACTTATTACTATAACGTATGTCAATGTCAACATGTAGCTACTTTCATGCTAACTGCCTATGTATCCACGTTATTCATTAGCTCTCTGTTAGCATCGGCTAATTAAAAAAACACAAAAATGTAAAACAGAACGAAATGACTTTATGTTAAAACACAGAAGAAGAATGAACGAGTAAGATCTTTATAAACTAAATGAATAAATAAGACTGTTAAGACATGCACGTACAAATATGAGACGACTTAATATGACTAATAAATATTAACTATTATATGTGTGTGTGTGTGTGTGTGTGTGTGTGTGTGTGTGTGTGAGCATCGGCTAAAGTAAGCGACTTTGGCTGGTTTCCAGCTAAACTTAGATTACACCATAAAGCCGCGATCCTCCTAAATAAAGTTTATGTTTACTTACTTTACTATAAAGTATATTAACATCAACATGTAGCTACGATAATG